>NW_012116821.1:4312016-4350570 GCF_000951035.1 Colobus angolensis palliatus | reverse complement strand
CCTGCCTCAGCCTCCCGAGTAGCTGGGACTACAGGCGCCCGCCACGTCGCCCGGCTAGTTTTTGTATTTTTAGTAGAGACGAGGTTTCACCGTGTTAGCCAGGATGGCCTCTGTCTCCTGACCTTGTGATCCACCCACCTCGTCCTCCCAAAGTCCTGGGATTACAGGCATGAGCCACTGTGCCCGGCTGGGCACTGATATTTTTATGTAATTTCCCCATCACCACCATTGAAAAAATGTAAACTCATTCTTAGCCTATGGGCTGCACAAATAGCAGACAAGATTTGGTCCATGGGCCTTAGCTTGCTGCACTTGCGTTATTTACAACTCTTTCCTGTAGTTCACTGCAGAACCAGCTTTGCGACATGTACAGCAGTGCCCTGTGCATGGCAAGGCACCAGGGCAGCACCCGTCCAACACCTCACAGTTTCAAAACGTCAGACTCTTTGATCTCTCTTATCTTTTTTGATATTTAACGGTGTTTTCTGTTTCTTAAGAAAACACTTTAGATATTCCACTCCAGCAGTCATACCCCACTAAAGAATGCTCATTTTTGGTAAAAAGCTTTTTGAACACGTTTTATTATAAGTGATCCCCTCAGACGGAAATGGATAGAGCTAATAGATCTCACCTTATGGTTTATGTTAGAAAACAGTCCTCTTCCCTCCCCTCTTGCTCCTGTTTCCCTGCTTGACTTTGTGAACTAAGTGGGCCAGAGGTTGTGGAGTGGAAAGGACCTTTGTGGCAGTAGTCAGTAACGCAAGTCACTGCAAGGCCCATCCACCCCGCTCTCAGCGTCTGTGAGCTCACTCAGGTGCCAGCGAAAACTCTTTCTTGAGATGGGTGGCGCAGAATGATTCCCCATTGCTGCGTATTCCTCGTGAGACATGGAGTTCGCTTTCAGTAAGACTGGTGAGCCACCATGAAGGCTATGATAACTTTTCTGTGGAGCAGTTCTAAGCTCTAAAGAAAGCAAGATCTTCTTTTCTGGACTAAATGGATTCTTCTCTGGGGCCAGTAGAGGAGCAGGGCCAGGTGTGAGTTGCAAGTCCTTTGAACCATCCCTACGGGCCCTACTGGTAGAAGTGATATTCTGTGTTCTAGCACCAAACCCAGAAATTAGAGTGGGTGGTGATTGGGAAACCTAGGAGGGAGAATTTTAGCACACTTAGACCACAGGAGACTCCACCCATGCTCGATCATATCTCCCTCTCACTCCAAAAAGGAGTGCCCAGCAGCAGTGGGCTGGCTCCGTGCAGCAAAGCATGCGGGTGCCAGAATGTGCCCAGGTGGATGCCCCCAGAGTAAGTGCAGTGCCAGTGGCCGATCATCATGACAGCTTCCACTGTTATTTTGAGGTCATTTCCTGGGTCTGCCTCAACTGGTAGGGATAAAGATATTTACTACTCTGGGTGAGGCTGGACTTGGGGTAAAAATTTAAAGGTTTCTCCTGAAAGAGAATCCTGAAGTAAGTTGAGTGCTGCCAGCTGAACCCTGTACAGCACACTTGCGTAGGGCCCTGGCTTCTGGTGTTGGTTCTGCCAGTGTTTCCCTTGGTTAGCCTCCTGGCGCCTGAGTTCTTACCTATAAATGAGACCTTCTCGAGCAAAAACTTTAAAGCAGGGTTGGAAGCCCTAGGATAAGTGGAAAAACTAGGTCATAGTTACGGAGAAGTTTCTGATGGAAAGCTCATTCCTGGACCTGGATGTCACTGAAAATAAGGTCTTGAAGGGAGTAGCTTGAAAGAGATTGGAGGTAAAGTAATGAGCTCTCCTCCCCCAATATCCCTTTGTTACTCAGCTCTCGCCTGCAGCGCCCCCCCCCCCCCCATGCCAGCGTCAAGCCCTGAAGTACTTCTGCTTTACTCCTGGGTCCTAGTCCAGGGCTTCAGTGTGATGGAGAACATCCGGGGCCAGCTGCCACATTGAGGGACAGAGCCAGGGCTGGACTGCAGCCCAGGTGTTTTGATAAGCTGGTCCCCCCATGCCAGAAGCTCCTGAGTGGGGAGGAGCTGCTCCAACTGTTGCTTGAGATTGAGTTAAATAGACATCTCCCACCTTTTCCTTCCTAAAAATCTGCCATTTAAAACACCACTGAGCCCAGCACTTTGGAAGGTCGAGGCAGGAGGATTGCTTGAGCCCAGTCTCCTGTAGGCTACCAGCCTAGGCAACATGGCAAAAACCTGTATCTACAAAAAATTTAAAACTTAGCCAGGCGTTGTGGCACATGCCTGTAGTCTCAGCTACTCAGGTGGCTGAGGTCGGAGAATCGCTTGAGCCCAGAAAGTTGAGGCTGCATTGAGCCAAGATCGTACCACTTGTCCTCCAGCGTCGGCAACAGTTTAAGACCCTGGCTCACAAACCGAACCAAAACAAACAAAACCAAACACCTCTGAGGCAGAGTTAGGGAGTAGACACAAATGTAGAGACTCGCCACCCATGGTGTGTCAGGATTCACCAACGAAGGGAATGGCGAGGGGTGTTTTTCTAGGAATGTTGGCTTTTTCCTTGTAGAGATGACCTATGGATTGATTTTTAGAGCGGACTGAAGAGAGGAAGATTGTTTAATTCTAACGTGTCCCTTTGGGGAATGCATTATGTGAGCAGTAGGATTCTGAAACACACTCTGAGCATAGTTATCCTGGACATTGATAGAAAATTCCTGCTAGGAAGGTGTGCGCAGGTTAGGGGAGCCAGGGACAGGCCTCACTGAGAGAGAGAGGCTCTCATTTGGACTGCATAGTATGGCCACAGGTTCTGTGATTTGCCCTGTGGAAGGGGGATGGCCACAGCATAGCAGATGCAGAAGAGGGTCCTGAGCTGTGACCCTGAAAATCCGTGAGAGCCTGACAGTTAATGTCAAGTGGAAGTCAAGTGGACAAGAGATTATTTCTAACTGGTTCAGATGTGCAGGCTGAGGCTGCAATTGGGTGGATGAAGTGAAGGATGGCATCAGAGAGCAAGCAATTTCTTAGGCATGTGGGGTTTTCTTGTGTAACTTTTTTTTTTTTTTTGAGATGGAGTCTCAGTTGCCCAGGATGGAGTGCAGTGGCGCAATCTCGGTTCACTGCTACCTCTGCCTCCTGGGTTCAGGCGAATCTCCTGCCTCAGCCTCCTGAGTAGCTGGGATTACAGGCTCGTGCCACCATGCCTGGCT
Organism: Colobus angolensis palliatus; assembly: GCF_000951035.1. Classification (NCBI taxonomy): domain Eukaryota; kingdom Metazoa; phylum Chordata; class Mammalia; order Primates; family Cercopithecidae; genus Colobus; species Colobus angolensis. Next base: position 4,347,414 of record NW_012116821.1, on the reverse strand, counting down.
ATTTTTAGTAGAGACAAGGTTTCACCATGTTGGTCAGGCTGGTTTCAAACCCCTGACCTTGTGTTCCTCCCGCCTCAGCCTCCCAAAGTGCTGGGATTACAGACGTGAGCCACTGAGCCCGACCTCTTGTGCAACTTTGAAACAACCCAGAGAGGAAGGCCAGGCAGGTTTCATATCAGGTGACAAGATGGAGGCTTGTGAGGAACAAGACATTAGCAAGACTGTATACAGAAACCTGGTCTTTGAATTCAGTTTTCTCTGTGCTTTGCTACCACAAAAACAAAAAACATAGATTTTGCAAAAGACTTGGGAGCAAAGCACTGCATAAAAAGTCTAAATGTTTTTTCTATCATTCCATGATGAAGAAGCTTGGTTACAGCCTGCCCCCATCCCCTTTGGGTGAGTGGGAAGAGGGGAAGAACAGGTCAGTCCTGGGCGTTTAATAAACAGACTCTTAGGGCTTTGGGGAGCGACTGGCCTCCCTGCACCCTTCAGATGAAGAAACAGGCCCAGAGCAGGAGTTAATTTGGAATTTTAGGATTTACTTTAAGCAAATGTTCTGTATACCTGAGTTGTTATTTCTAATGTATTCAACCCTCTTTGGCATTAAATATGATAGAAACCATGTATTTGAAGGATAGTAGCTTTTTTTTTTTTAAGTTTAACATTATATATCATGGGATTTTAAATTACACATCTATATATATGGAAATAGTCAAACTTGTCTGAGACTCGGTTTAGATGATGTTCAACAAGTGTCCATGGCAAGTTTGACTATCACTGCTTTTCTGTTTCTAAGACACTCATGAGAATAAGCAGCTCAGGACTCCTCTGTAATGCACAACAGAGACTTGAAAATGTGAAATCCTTGCTGTGACCTAGGGTCAGGATTCTACCTTTGCTACATCAGAATGTCCCGTTTCTGGAGGCCTATAAGGTGCAGGTTCCTCTGGGCACCCCTGTGCATTGACACCCTTCTGTCCCAGAAGTCTGTCACTGCCTGTTTTCCTACGTTTCCTAGGACTTCTTTGTCCCTGTTCCTAGTAAGTCAGACCCCTGGGCCAGCTGGCTGAGAGGCAGAGGCAGGCAGCCAGAGGAGGCCCAAGTGTGGTGCTGGATACTTTAGTCTTCCACATGAGCACACCTGATGGGCAGGGATGCACCCACCGCACTGTTCCCTGGGGGCCTGTGGGCTCCCATGGTTCCGTGTGTGCTGGCCATACCTGCTGAATTTCATGCAGGAGAGCATCCTGGAGTAGAAAGGAGTAGGAGTGAGGTTTTCTAAGATTTGAAGGTAGAACCCTGAATCTGCTCAAATTTGTATTAAAAATAAGTTGTTCATGGCTTTGAGATAATAGCCTTGGTTAGTAACAAGTTATTTGAGAGAGTGCTAAAAAGGTGTTGCCCAGTGGTGGGACTGAGCAGATGTCCTGGTTTCCTGGGGACTCTGCTAGACCATGTGATGAATGACAGCCAAAAGCTGTTGCCCTTTTGAGTGAGTTTCTCATGACTGTTGGGCCTCTCTCTCTCATGCAGGTGGTAAAGACTATCGGCCTCCGGGAAGTGTGGTACTTTGGCCTCCAGTATGTGGATAATAAAGGATTTCCTACCTGGCTGAAGCTGGATAAGAAGGTAAGTCAGGGTTAACTATTTACAGACTGTGGATTGAGTGTTGGTCTGCTTTGTTGATAAGGAAACAGGAGGAACTCACCCTGTCTCTTGTTTTCTGTTCCTTTTTGTTTGTGTAAAAGTTTTTACAGACAAAAATGGTTGCAAGTTTCCAGTAAATGGGGATATCGATTGGAAATCAGATCCTGGCATTTCTCCATACAGCTCACTCATCGGAGCATATGATGGTTAATTGCAAAGCTTTTAGTTGACCTTAGTTTTTTTGAATGAGATTGTTAATCTTATAAACTGTGAATCATCCACTATTTCGTAAGAACCTGTTATTGCTTTGTGTGAACCTGTGACAGATTATCTTCCCACTTTAAAGATTGGATAATTCCATTAACCAACCATAAAGAAAAGTAGTAAGATAAACAATTTTTCTTCAAACTCTTTGAAAATTATCCTTTTTTTCGAAACCCCCACTGTCCTCCCAAGTCACAGCAACAAGTTAGACAGATGATGGGAGGTGGGGAAGAGTGGAGGAGCAGGAGGAATTCTTAAGAGTAAGCTTTGGGGTCCAGGGCCCTATTGGCATGTGACCAAATTCCAGGTCACTGTGGGGGTCATTTCCAAATTTGAGTTCTCTAGGACTGATAGCATCATCCCATGAGGACTAGGGCTTAGTGAGGCAGTAGCTTTGATTTCCAGCTGAGTGCAAGAGTGTGATAGTACTTGTTTGTTTGTTTTTTTGTTTTTTGTTATTGTTTTGAGATGGAGTCTTGCTCTGTCGCCCAGGCTGGAGTGCAGTGGCGCGATCTTGGCTCACTGCAACCTCCACCTCCCGGGTTCAAGTGATTCTTCTGCCTCAGCCTCCCAAGTAGCTGGGACTACAGCTACGTGCCACCATGCCCAGCTAATTTTTTTGTATTTTTAGTAGAGATGGGGTTTCACCATGTTGGTCAGGCTGGTCTCGAACTCCTGACCTCATGGTCTGCCCACCTCAGCCTCCCAAAGTGCTGGGATTACAGGCATGAGCCACTGCGCCCGGCCTTTTTTTTTTGGTTTTTGTTAGTTCGTTGTTTTTTAAGAAGAGACAGGATCTCGCTCTGTCACCCAGCCTGGAGTGCAGTGGCACCATCATAGCTCACTGCAGTCTCAAACTCCTGAGCTCCAGGGTTCCTTCTGCTCAGCTTCTTGAATAACTGGGACTATAAGCATGCACCACCATCCCCAGCTAACTTTTTTAAAAAAATGTTGTAGAGATGGGATCTCTTCTACGTTGCCCAGGCTGGTCTCAAACTCCTGGGCTCAAGTGATCTTCCTGCCTTGGCCTCCCAAAGCACTGGGATTATAGGCATGAGCCACCATATCTGGCGTTTTGACTAACCTTTTTTTGTCTGGAATGCTAAAAAGATTACTTTAAGAATAGACATTACCTCCTGAAAACTGGCCTGAGGGCCCCATTGAGTCTTGGTTAGAAGCCTGTGTTGGGGACAGTGGGCCTTCGTCTTCCAGATTTGTGTCGAGAGTGTGGCTTGCTTTGTCCAGGTGTCTGCCCAGGAGGTCAGGAAGGAGAATCCCCTCCAGTTCAAGTTCCGGGCCAAGTTCTTCCCTGAAGATGTGGCTGAGGAGCTCATCCAGGACATCACCCAGAAACTTTTCTTCCTCCAAGTGAAGGAGGGAATCCTTAGCGACGAGATCTACTGCCCCCCAGAGACTGCTGTACTCTTGGGGTCCTACGCTGTGCAGGCCAAGTTTGGGGACTACAACAAAGAAGTGCACAAGTCTGGGTACCTCAGCTCTGAGAGGCTGATCCCTCAAAGGTGAGCACAGGGTGACCTGGCCTGGGCAGGAGCAGTCATGCCATCCTCGGCAGGGAGAAGCGATTACATTAGAAACACAGGGACTTTGCCAGTGTCAAGTGCTCCTTCATGCTGGGACTCTAGTCATTAAGGCACTGACCAGCGACCTGAAACATAGCCAGGGAAGGCGAGCTGCCATTCCTCATGGAAACTAAAGTGCAGCCGTGTCCTGTGGGAACGCAGCAACATAGCAAAATTCTCGACCTGACTGCTTAGCTCCTCCTGGGTTATGATAGGTTGGCCCCTGTGAAATCTGTTTTTATTTACTAATGGTCACAAAAATTACCCCATTTGGAAGAAAAGGCCACTTAAAATACCTTCTTAGTTTTTCCAGCCTGAGTTCATGTTCAAAATGCTTAGTCTTCCAGATTAATCATCATGAATAGAAATGCTACACATCAGGAAATAGAAACCAAAGCTCTTTGGGATTGATTGATTTGAATGGAAAGTAAGGGTTTGAGTGTGGGTGGTAAGTGGTCCTCCTTCCTTGCCTGTCACAGCCCTTAAGGATGACAGTGCTGTTACCTTTTGCATTCCAGAGTCATGGACCAGCACAAACTTACCAGGGACCAGTGGGAGGACCGGATCCAGGTGTGGCATGCGGAACACCGCGGGATGCTCAAGTGAGTGCTGCGCCCTGCTCTTGGGATCTGGCCATCTCCGTGCGCTCCAGCGTGTCTTTTCCTGTGACTCTACTTAGTGCTTTAAAGGGCTCTTTGTCAGGCCTTGTGAAGACCTTGAGGGAACCAAGCTGAAAGTGGGGTTTCCTTAGGGAAGAGGTTTTTAAAAAAAAAAAAAAAACCAGGTGTCTTGCCCAGGGAAAGAAACAGTTTAGTTCAAGCCTTCAGGTTCTAAAAGCTTACGCCCTCCCTTTGTAGAAAGTGTTATGTCTAAACTTCATTTTAGTCAGTAGGGCATTGTTCACCTACAATCCACGTTATTTTTCTTCTGTCAAAGAGGCGCTAGTTTGCTCATTGTATGAAGGTAGTTGTCTTACAAAGTGTATATAAATGAAAAAGGATTCCAAGTGAGAAATCCTGATGTCAGAGAACCTGGACGTGGGGCTGTTAATGTAAGACATAGCCAGACCACCAGATTCTGGGTGTTCTTGTCCTAGAGCCTTGTCTCTGGCCTAGTCTTGCGACTCTGCATTATTTCAGCCTCTGAAGTTTGTTTGAGGTTTGAGCCTCAGATTTTGTGCTTCAGGGTTTCCTGTCTGGCCCAAGCATCCTTTGTGGAAGAAAAACAACTCGAAGCCCATGAGGGAGGGTTGTGGGAGTCCCAGAAGACATATGTGTGGGCAAGAGAAAAAGGAGGATTGTGCCGAGTGATAAAACTAAAAAACCTGTCAGAGAAGCCAATGTGAATCAGTTCTTCCTGAAAGTTTGGGGTTTGATGGTGAGGCTGCAGGGCAGCACGGAACCCACCCCAGGCATAGCTTCCGGGCTACCTGGGTCCCCTCCTCACCAGTCTGCTGCCTGGCCCCTGCCTGTCTGCACGCAGCACACGGCATTGAGCCCATCCTACACAAGGCGCCTTAATTTAAAAATACTGGAAAGGTTTTAGTGTTCTGGATATTGAGTGCTGCCAATGACTCTGCCTGTTTCACTCTCCCCAATTAAGAGATAATGCTATGTTGGAATACCTGAAGATTGCTCAGGACCTGGAAATGTATGGAATCAACTATTTCGAGATAAAAAACAAGAAAGGAACAGAACTTTGGCTTGGAGTTGATGCCCTTGGACTGAATATTTATGAGAAAGATGATAAGTGAGTTGAAGTTCACAGTTATCTTCAGTAGGTGGGGTGGTGGGCCTGGAAACAGTGGCAAAATGGCAAATTTGTGGGTTATTTTTGAAGTTTTTATTTAGCAACTTACTATCCCCAAGTAGGAATCTTTTATGGGCTTTTGGACTGCTGTGGCCCGCTCAGAGGGTGGTCCAGAGGTGTGTGGGTTATCCTCTCTCATGGTGGGCAGGGCCAATAGTGGGCTCAGACCTGGGAGAGGATGGCTGACTCCAGTGCTGACTCCTGGCTCCAGGTTTGTGCTAATCCAACCAAGAATGTTGATGGTGTGATGAGAGACTTGAAGAGCTGTAAACAATAGCTTGTATGTGTAGACTCTTTAGCTAAATGCTGGGAGTCTGCGGGAGATATCTTAATTACCTCACATTTAGTTATGTTGTTTGTTGAGTGAGGGCCTGTAAGCAAGCTAGGTAGTGTAGCAGAGCCAGGCCTCTCCACAGGGACAGACAGTCCTGCTTTCGGATACAGGGCATTTGCCTGCTTTCTGCTGAGGATAAACAGGGAAAGTCATCCTAGTTCGTGAGGGTAGGTTTCCCATGGTGAGTCCGCGACATCAGCATAAGCCTAGATTCTAGATTGATCTGATCAGAAGATACCTGAATTTAAGAGGCAGAAGGAAACTACCTCTGGAAAGAGAAGGGAGAGGCTCCTGACTGCCTCCTGACAACTGTCTCTGCCCCGATTGTCCTGTCAGCCTGATTGTCAGCCTGATTGCTCTGCAGGGCTCCCCTAAACAAACCCTCTGATGGCCTCCAGCTTCAGGGACCTGGCAAAGAAGGTGCCAGGGCAAGAATGCTCCTGGGGTCTTTTTGCCAAGCCCTGCCTTTTGGCCTGGGTTCCTGCTTTCCACGTAAGGAGCAGAGTGGCCCAGAGTTCCTGGATGTACCTGGTTTCCTTCCTAGCCTCATGTTGTTCCTTGAAATGATGGCTCTCCCCATTTCCCACTTGAGGCTCACCCATCTCACCTGTTCTCAGGTATTTCTGTTCTCAGCTCCACCACATCTCAGGTTCCCCAAAAATCCTCTCTGGAGTTCTCAAAGGGAGTGGTGCTGCTTTCCACAAATGACCTGCACATGAGTCCATCTCTCCATTCACAACCATGTGGATTCCTGCCAGAACCCAGGGCACAGATCTATTTCACTTGGGGGTCAGGGACCTATGCCAGCTGTGCCCAACCTCCTCTCACTTCCAGGGCCCACGTGGTGATACTGCACAGGGAGGGAGGCAGGCGCTGTCTGCTGGAAGGAAGGTGCCCATTAGGGATGGAGTTAGTTACGCGATCCAATGTGATTTACCTGTCAGAATGACAGGAGCTCCTCAGAGAACCTGGAAATGAGATATTGAGGACTCTCGGTTCGCTCCTACTCTGAGTGTGCTGGATGTAGCATTGGCAAAGAAGCGGGAAAAAGCCAGGCACAGCGGCTTACACCTGGAATTCCAGTACTCTGGGAGGCCGAGGCAGGCGGATCCCTTGAGCTCAGGAGTCTCAACCAGCCTGGGGAACATGGCGAAACCCTGTCTCGACCAAAAATTTAAAAAATCAGCTGGCTATGGTGGTGCATGCCTGTGATCCCAGTCACTCAGGAGGCTGAGGTGGGACGATCACTTGAGCCTGGGAGGCAGAGGTTGTAGTAAGCCAAGATTGTGCCACTGCACTCTAGCCTGGGTGACAGAGCGAGACCGTGTCTCAAAAAAAAATTTAAAGAAGTGGGGAAAGTGGGTAGATACAGGAACTTGGAACCAGGACACCATCTTTCTGGGAGACCCCAGCGCTGAAGCCGTGGCTCTTAAGATAGTCATGCCAAGGAGAGGTGCACAAAGTCCTCGTGGGAACGTATGTGGGAAACTGCCTCTGCCTTTGAAATCTCTTGAACAAGACCAGATTTTCTAATGTGACCAGGCCAGGGCTGTCCAAACAGGTTTTTCAACCTGCAGGAAAACAGCCATGAGCAGGAACTTGCTGATGTCAGCTTGTAGCTGCCCCAGCCCACGTTAAGTGTCCATTTCTTCCAAGTAAAAATGTGGCTGTGTACCCTACTTAGTACTGGTCTAGCTCTCTGCTACCCCTCCCCCACCATTGAGCGGTGAACCTGGCAACTCTCTCAGATGGTTCTTTTCCCTCAGAGCACACTGGGGTGTTGGACAGGCTCACTTTCTGCCTCTCTTCTCCCCATTCCTGAAGGCACACCCCTCTCTTCACAAAAAAAGCACTTATGTAGATATTCAGTCAATTAATAGGCCCAAATTCTTTCCCTTTTGAACAAATATTGATAACTTGGTAGCAGCATAAGCAGGAGACTGTCCTGAAGTCTGAGGAGTGCTGAGAACAGCCAGCTGTTGTGCTGTTACCTCTCTCAGTGGAACTAGGAGAATTAGATATGCCTGAAACATTGTTCAGGTGAGAAAGTTAACCTATTGAATATGGAAATTGAGCTCTAAGAGATATGTACTCTGCAAGTAAAGTCTCTATTTTATTAAAACACTTACCTGTTTAGTACTAAATAGGGTCTGGCTGGAAATCTGTCTCTTGGGGTCCCCTTTTCATTGTACACATAACCATTAAGTGGGAGCATGTAGGACTATTTGTCATCCTTCTTTAAACCCTTAGCTTGGACTAGGTGGGAGTATAAAGAGGGCAAAAACAGGTAAGCGCCCTCCTGACTGGCATTATAAGCTTGTGAACAGAGAAAGTTCAGTTTAGCTGCGTTAGAATTTGAAACCTGACGCTCTCAGACCAAAAACAAAAACTACAGGAACCTGATCTGTCTGTAGTCCTATAAAATCACTTTTTTTCCCCTTAGCTTCATACTTCTTTGGACAGATTTCATCATAGAAGTACTTCTGTAGGTAGGAGTTTCTGGAAGTGCACTAGGTCCAGGGCTCCCTTCTTAAAGGGAAAGGGCGCACGGGGAGCTTGGAGACTGGAACAGGAGCCACAGAACTTGTGTTTTAAATTCCTTGTAGATAGGTACTCAGGGCTTCACTTGCTGTCTCATGTCTCTTTCCATCTGCACATCACTTGTCACCCTCTGGCCCTCTAACACATTTCCAAGAAAATTGCAAGCATCCATATCCTTCCTCAAAATGAAAGTGCATATGATATACTAGAGGTTAGTTATGTTTTGTTCTTTTGATGTAAAATTTAAATACAATGAAATGTAATCTTAAGTGTTCATTTGCTGAGTTTTGACAGATATGCCCGAAAAATGCAAAATCTTAAGACATATAGAACATTATCACCCTCAGCTGCATATTTTGGATTGAAATTTTTAAATCATTCATTCTTGCATTTATTTATTTATTTTTGAGACAGAGTCTCACTGTGCCACCCAGGGTGGAGGTGCAGTGGCACGATCTCAGCTCACTGCACCCTCTGCCTCCTGGGTTCAAGCGGTTCTCCTGCCTCAGCCTCCCGAGTAGCTGGGACTACAGACACGCGCCACCACGCCCGGCTGATTTTTGTATTTTTAGTAGAGATGGGGTTTCACTGTGTTGGCCAGGCTGGTCTCAAACTCCTGACTTCAAATGATCTGCCCACCTTGGCTTCCCAAAATGCTGGGATTACAGGGGTAAGCCACCGTGCCTGGCCCATTCTTGCATTTTAAAGTCATTTCAGGCTGGGCATGGTGGCTCATACCTGTAATCCCAGCACTTTGGGAGGCTAAAACAGGCAGATCCCTTGAGGTCAGGAGTTCAAGACCAGCCTGGGCAACATGGCAAAACCCCGTCTCCACCAAAAGTACAAAAAATTAGCTGGGTGTGGTGGCGCATGCCTGTGGTCCTAGCTACTTGGGAGGCTAAGGTGGGAGGATCACTTGAGCCCAGGAGGCGGCGGCTGCAGTGAACCAAGATTGTGCCACTGCACTCCAGCCTGGGTGACAGAGTAAGACCCCATCTCAGTTTAAAATATATATATTATTTCAAACTTTAAAAAGATTCCAAAAAATAGTATAAATAATTCCTATATGCCCTTCACTTAGCTTCCTCAAACAACACCTTATGTAACCGTAGTCCAAATGCCAAGATCAGAAAATTAATGTTAATAGTCTCTAGATCTTATTCTCATTTTAATCAGTTTTCTCACTGATGTCCTATTTCTGCCCCGAGACCCTCTCTGGAGCCACACCTACAGTGAGTTGTTAGACCTCCCCATCTCTTTTGATGTAGGATAGTAGTCTTTTTTTTGTCATGACCTTGATATCTTTGAAGAGTACTGGCCATTGACTTTGGAAAGCCCTTCAACTTGGATTGTTTGGTGTTTTCTCATTATTTGGAGTTTTACATTTTTGGTGAGAAGAAAATGCTGTTTTGCCCTTCCAGGGCCTCTTTCAAGGTGGCACATGTGGTCAGTATATCTTATCTTAGGTGGTGCTAATTTTGATTGTTAGTTAAGGTGGTGTCTGCCAAGTTTCTTCACTGTGACATCACTATCCTTCCCTTTACAATTGGTCAGTATATTTGGGGGAGATAATTTTAAACTATGTAAACATCCTAGTTCTAGCTACCATTGATGAGATTACTGTGGTATTTGAGAAATTGTGATTTTTAAAAACTTCTTTTTACATGTATTGGAATTCTGTAAGGAGCCAATTTCTTTCTCCATTTATTCAGTTACATTAATATGGACTCATGGATATGTGTTTCGGTCTTCAGGTTATAATCTACAAGTATGTATCTTCTTGCTCAGGTGGTTTGAGATTTGGCCTTTAGGAGCACCTTAAAGTGTGAGCCCTGCATTGTTTGCAGGCTTCCTTACTCTCTGGCTCCTCAAGATGCACCAAGTTCATCCTTTGCATTCCCCGTACTAGTCCTGGAATCAGCCATTTCTGCAGAGGCCTCTGTCTGGTCCCTGTTATTGGAGAATCATGCTTTCTTAACGTGTGGCCTAAGCAAGGACACTTACGAACCCTGTGGCCCCCTTCTCTGTGGACCCTGTTCATGTCCTATATGTGATCTCTTAGGAAAAAGGAAATCCTTGGGCTTTAGTTTTCCAACTTTGGTCAAGAATTAAAAGAAGTTCTTTAATTCAAAAGTGAGTCATAATTTTCATGTTTAACCTTTTTATTTTGATACTGCAATTATGCTTATGAGTGGCTATGAATTGTTTTTGAGGTTTCAAAGTCCTAAGAGGACAAACTTACTAGACACACCAGAGAGCTGGAGGCCTAAGTTTTCTAAGGTCAGAACCTGTTTTGAGAGTCCTGTATAGAGACTGGATCCTAGCCCCTTGAAGTTTCAGGATGCCGCACGCTGGCTCACAGTGCTATGTGCTGTGGGCGGAGCCTCCGGAGCTTGGATCCTAGCTCCTCTGTTGGTGCCAGCAGGCTGCTCTTGTGTTTTGGGAGGAAGTGCTCCAGAAGCAACACATGCCTACCTGATGCCACTCTCAACAGCCTTTCAATGTAAGGAGGACATAGGCTGAAGTCAGTAGCAGGGCTAGTAGGCGGTATCTGGAGTTCCCCTTCAATGCTGTGAAACCTGTGAAGAAAATTACATCTTGAAGATAAAAGAACAAACTCATTTCATGTTGTTTGAATGCCAGGTGTGTTTTTTATGGGGATTGGTGATTCTAGAGCATAGCACTGTGAAAGAAAGGATGTATACAAAAGCTTTGACATTTAGAACCATGGTCTGGTCAGTGCCCTGCCATCATTCCTGCAGGTACACCATGACTGACCATGCTGTTCCCCAGAAGGGCCAGCTGTCAGGCTTACATGTTTGCCCTCAGCCTCCAGAGTCCACCCCACTGCCTTGATCTAGTTGATGATGTCATAATGAAACTTGCATCGCTCATCAGTATTGAAGCTGTTGGTAGGCCATAGATTGCTTGACTTTCCTGCTACTTCTAAAATGAAGGTTTTTGTGGGATGTTGGAAAGGACTGTTTTGGAGGGCAGCATTATTGGACGGTGGTTTTGAGGATTTGTCGTTACTTCCAGAATGGCATTATCCCTGGTGAAATGTCTTGGAAGAATAGGGTGGGAAGCGTGAGGTGAGCAGAGCATTATGGTCTTGAAGTCATATGATGAACTTGGGAATGCTAATAAAAGCCAGAGTCTGGCCAGTCATGGCATTGCATTGGCTAAGTAGGGTTGGCCTTGTGGGGCTTTCATTAGGGCTGTTAGTTTGAGGGCTGTCCTGGAAGTTGGAGAGTGACATTAGAAGATGTCTGTCCAGCCAGGAGAACATGTACTAGAATGAAAACCAGAAGAGCAGAATGCATAGCAAGGCCTTTGTCCATTTTTCTTGGCAAGCTCTGTTGAGTATGGCACGTCTAGGAACATGATGGGATCTTGGCCCTCCCTGTTGGTTTCATAGAACTAAATGATCAGTAACTTAAATAACATTCAGCAAACAGAATGTAGCAGAAGAGCCTGCATGTTAAGGGAGGCCTCAAGGGAAAGGGAGGCAGCCCCAGGGAACCGTGTGTTGAAAGGTGGGTCTGAACCGTGGAGTTTGGGGCTGGATTTGACAGCTCTTAGATGCTGAGTTAAGAACTGTGTTGACATATGAGGAGAGTAAGTTAATCAGATCGGCCGACTGAAAGTAGGGCTGCTCCAGCACAGTGCTTGAGAGTGGGCTCTGGCAGGATGAGAGGTAGGCGAGTGTGGTGATGTGATGTGGGAATGAACAGCAGAAGATACCTGAGGGAGGGTCAAGGTGCCTGGGTAGGAATTGCAGTTGACCTCGAGATCACCAGCCTGGGTAACCATAGGTGCCCCAAACTGAGGAAAAACCAAAGGAAATGGGAACAGACTAAGGTTTCAGATGCCTTAAAGCCAGCCACTTGGCTTAACCTAGGACAGGTGGGAACTATTTGATAATAGCATATAACACATTATGCCTCCTGGGTTAAGAGGCATATTATTTTAATTGAAGTAATAAGAAGTGATTTGCGAATCTCTTAGCCAATCCAAGAACATACGTATACATCTAACCATTCACTTTCTCTTTTTAACCTCAGGTTAACTCCAAAGATTGGCTTCCCTTGGAGTGAAATCAGGAACATCTCTTTCAATGACAAAAAGTTTGTCATTAAACCCATCGACAAGAAGGCACCTGTAAGTTCCAAAGGATTCTATTCAGGGGCTACTGTTTTTCATTCTTATACTTGTCAGGATAACAGATTTCTCTCTGTGATGAGTAGCCGGTGATAGTCCAAACTCCCTATGTGGTTACACTGAGGGCCAGAGATCCTGTGGGCCAGGCAGTTGTTGCAGTGGAGACCACTTAACTTTTCACATGATCTTCCTTATGAATAAAAGGGCAGTTCTGAGTCATTAGCCAAATGATAAGCATTTCCCAAAATGCTGTGCTTTTGGTGTGGAGAGCCAGCTTGCCTCCTGGAGCACCTGGGTGTGGGGACTCTCCCCGGCACCTGACCAACAGTGGGACCTGTGAGTCTCAAGGGCCAGATTTGCCTTTCAGAGCTGTGCTGGAACTTACCCAAGATAGGGACAGTCGGACTTGGACCTAAGCATTGCTGGTTCCCAAGGTTTCGTCGAGGCTTCACCCACTTCTGTTGTCAGAAGTGTGCGTCCTCACACAGGTGACACTAGCAGGAAGTCATTTTGGGAGGAGATAGTAAGAAGGCGACACTTCATGTCCTGAAATCTGAGAGTATTGATTGTAATAGCTGCAGAGACCAGTGCATTATGGAAATTTGTTTTGGTTTTATTTATTCTGCTGACATTTAAGCTTTTGTTAGCTCAGAACATTTGAGACATATGCACATACCTGTAGCATTGTAGAAGGGGTAAGGATTTTGTTATCTAATCATAAATCTGGTTCTCTAAAAAATTGCCACCTGAAGAAATTCTGTTATCCACCTTAGAGCCTGTTTTGAATTTTACGAAGATTATAGATTGAAAAGGACTTTGTGTTCTCATGTAATTTTTGTTCCTTAGTTACAGTGTTAAGCTTGGAGAGGCAAACATGGGCTGTGGTCCATACCTTGGTTGTCCGTTAACCCTTTTGGGACTGGGTACTGCTTAGCAATGGTAAATCCACTTAGAACAGTATGTGGTGTTATTGTCCTGTTACTTCTCCCCCCATACAGGTTTGTCTAGCATAATTTAAAATCTGCAGGTCTTGACAATTTTGTGAAAGTATCTTTTTCTTTGTTAAAAATGTCTTGGCTGGGCGCAGTGGCCCACGCCTATAATCCCAGCACTTTGGGAGGCTGAGGTGGCTGGAGCACGAGGTCAGGAGTTCGAGACCAGCCTGGCCAACACAGTGAAACCCCATCTCTACTAAAAATACAAAAATTAGCTGGGCGTGGTGGTGGGCACCTGTAATCCCAGCTGCTTAGGAGGCTGAGGCAGGAGAATCGCTTGAACCCAGGAAGTGGAAGTTGCAGTGAGCTGAGATTGTGCCACTGCACTCAATCCTGGGCGACAGAACTAGACTCCATCTCCAAAAAAAAAAAGTCTCCTGCTGTTTGCAAACTGTTGGCTGCTACTCTGGGTAGTTACACAGTTATTTAAAATTGAATGCATATTGAATGCACTCTAAGGCTCCATGGCAGCAGTTCATGTTAATATGCAACACCATGAATGGAGGGTCATAGCATCTTCATGTCACTTGGGTAGTGAGATTGGTGCGGTTTAGAAGAGCAAGAAAATTCTGAAATCTCTCATCAGTAGGCTGCTGCATACTCTGTGATGCTACTGCCTTTTCAGAACACTTTTATTAAAAATCTGACTAGAGCAGAAGCTCCGGACTAGATTGTTTCAGAATGTTTGTGCGTGTGTGTTTGATATAAGTTCATCTCTTGAAGAGCTGAAGAATATTTCATAATAAGCCCCGAGCAGAAGCCATTGTGATACATCTTGTGCATGTGCCTTTATTATAGAGTAGCCTCATGTGAAGCCATCTCTTAAGCAAAAGAAATATTCACTGGTGGCACGCTGTCCCAGGCACTCTTCCAGGGCTATGTGCGCCATGAGCAAGGCAAAGCTCCTGCCCTGGTGAAGCCTACATTTAAGTGGAGGAAAGGGTTAAAAACAAGGCAGATGAGATACTTCCTGGTAGTAAATTTAACAGTACAGCTGTGATTAAAAACTAAACCGGATCAGAAGATGGGGGTGAGATTCCTTTGGCAGGTTGGGCAGGAGCCACACTGAGGCAGCAGCATCTGCCTTGAGTGGGCCCTGGTTTGAGGAGGTGGAGTTCTGTCACCCCCACATCACCCCAGGGCTGCTCGAGTCACTGCCCTGCTTCAGTCTGTAAACTTTGGGCAGAAGAAGTTCAAGTTTTCAACATCGAACTTGATGTAAAAGAAGAGGAAGCCCCAAAGTTTGAGGCAGTGGGATTCCTTATCTCGTGTTGACTTTCAGGGGTCACCCTCACCCCATGTGGTTTCTGCTGTGAACTCATAATGAGTCTTTGTCCAGTTCTCTCCCAACAATTGGCATCTCCTTTTTAAAAGCCAGCTTCTCTTCCCTGCTAAAGTGCATACAGCAGTTTGGGGCCATGCTTTGGCTCTTTAGATGGGATCTTGTAGACAGCTGACACGGCCTGCCCAGGTGACCTTACGAGGGGCTGAGGCGGCTGCCTTTTCCCTTTCAAAAGGGCCTTTTGTTTCTGTGGCCTCATGGAAAAGGCCACAGGCAGCTGAAATTTGGAGAAAGCAGCATTTCTGCTCTGACTCTTCAACCGCTTCCTCCACGTGGCCTTCCCAGGAGCCCCGCTGCCTTGCTGCCTCCCGCGGCTGCCTCCTGCCATCTCTGCGGCCAGATGAGCCTTGGGATTGGCCTCTTGTGGGAGAGTTTCCCGGCATCTTGGGGACTTGAAAAGGGGCCCTTTGACCTTCTCTCCTTCTGTATTTGTAGGGTCTTGGGTTTATTTTTCTTGAACTTTCCTTGTGCCTAGTTTGCATTTTTACCTTGTTGGTCCTCGGCCAGTTTAAAAACCTTGCTCCAGGTCTTGTCGTGTCGTCGTTCTGCATCAGGAAGCTGCATCCTGCATCAGGTTAGGGACTTGGATTTAGAAACCTTTCAGTATGAATCTTTGTTTTAACTTGAGAAACTGGCTTCCTTCATAAGGCACTGGGAGAGATTACCTGCCAGGCACCATCCTCCCTCACCCACTGGCAGTGGACTCCCCAAATTCTCCTGGTTCCCGTTGCTGGCAGGACCTGTCTTCTGCAGGGAAAGGGGGAGAGGGGGACATCGTTATGTTAACCTGAAGTTACCATTGAGGTTTTTTTTTTTTTTTTTTTTTTTTTTTTTATTGAGACGGAGTCTTGCTCTGTCGCCCAGGCTGGAGTGCAGTGGCCAGATCTCAGCTCACTGCAAGCTCTGCCTCCCGGGTTCCCGCCATTCTCCTGCCTCAGCCTCCCGAGTAGCTGGGACTACAGGCGCCCGCCACCTCGCCCGGCTAGTTTTTTGTATTTTTTTAGTAGAGACGGGGTTTCACCGGGTTAGCCAGGATGGTCTCGATCTCCCGACCTCGTGATCCGCCCGTCTCGGCCTCCCAAAGTGCTGGGAT
Organism: Colobus angolensis palliatus; assembly: GCF_000951035.1. Taxonomy (NCBI): domain Eukaryota; kingdom Metazoa; phylum Chordata; class Mammalia; order Primates; family Cercopithecidae; genus Colobus; species Colobus angolensis. The sequence continues at coordinate 4,331,645 of NW_012116821.1, read as the reverse complement.
TACAGGCTTGAGCCACCGCGCCCGGCCGAGGTTTTTCATTGATCCGCCCTACCCCTGCACCCCCACAACCCCATAAAGGGGAGTTGGTGCTAATCAGCGTTCTGAGTCAGTCAGAGCCTATTTGGTAGAGTCCTCTGAAGCTGTAATGCAGGATTGTTTCCTCTTGTGTAATAAGGGATAGGTGGGAAATAAAAAGGCAGGTTGCTCCCAGCTCCACAGACTCCTCCCTGGAAAACCCAATGACTTAACAACAAGGGTGTGAAACCCCAAAGACAGCCCCACCCAGGAAGTTCATGGGCTCTCAGGGCTTGGCATCACCTCTCACCCCAGGATTTCTGGAACAGATGAAAAGACTGAGAAGCTAAATAGATTCTTCTCAGATATGTCGATGAGTCTGCTCAGCCAGTTCCTCATTAGGTCTCAGAAGTTGCTGTGGGATGTATCGCGCTGTTTCTTTGTTTTAGCCACCCCGTCCCTGTTCCAAATGGTCAGAAGCTGGATGCTGGGGGCCCTGAGGTTAAAAGGAAGCTGACAAAGTCACTTTTCATGGGAGAAAATAACTTTTCGTGGGAGTTTCTATTCTTCTGTCTTGTAAGCTCATCACAGCAGTAGCAAGGAGTTGGGGCTAAGATTGTCAGCTGTGTCCCGAATGTTTCCAGTCATGGTCATGAGTTTCCTGAATGCTGTGATTCTGCCTTGATTTCGAGGAGGCTCCTCTGGTTGCGGTCTTGGAAGGCAGTAGCAATTGGAGTGACCGCTGTGTGTGTCAGCCAGCTCTTACTGCGCCAGGTGCTGTTCCGAGTACCTCCTGAACGTCACCGATAAGGTGGGAATGCCAGCATCTAACGGGACTGCTGGGAGGATTGAGTCCTATATCTGATGTCCCTTGATATACTGGCATCCCTGCCTTATGGTTGAAGGCCCTGAGCCTGGTGAAGGGATGTGCTCAAGGCCATGGAGCTTGCACATGGCTGTCGGTGCCACACGAGCTGGTGATGTCTGGCAGGTACTGAGCACCTCAAATATTGACCTTGGGAAGATAGAGATGAGTGAATGTGGCCCCTGCTCTCGGGAGCTGATGGCCTCATAGGAGTGAGATGCTGAAAGGAGTCACCGGAGTGAAGCAACAGTTGCCACTGCAGTGAGCATCTGTAGCGGGTGTGGCGGGTGCAGGAGCAGGGCTGGACCGCGTTGAGAGAGAACTGAGAGCACATGGGAGGCTGGGCCCAGAGTCAAAAGGTCTCCGTGTGTGTTGGGCCCAGGCCCTGGAGCTCATCCTGGAGCTCCTAGGCTGGCGTTGACAGTCAGGGTGGTGACCTGGTCAGCATAGCAATAACAGTGTGGGAGGGGAGGCTGTGCCAGAGGAAGCTCAAATAGAAGCAGAGGCAATCCAGGCAAGCATTGGGGACGGAGCAGTGAGGCTGGAGAGGACGTCATGAAAGGTGGCTACCTGGAAGAGCAGGCAGCTCTGAGACTTGAAGGGTTTCCCAAGGCTGAGAGTTCTCACCTTGGAAAAGCTTTGCAGTTTACATGCAGTGGGATTTCAGTGTGCATGCAGCATGTACATACCCACATGTAACCACACACGCAGCACGTGCCCTTCCTCCACCTGTCCTGGAGAATGCACATTTCCAGTGCTGAGACACTGCCATCCCTGTTCTGCTACATTTCTTCTTTTAGAAAAGTTCCGGACCTTTGTGAAGTATGGTTTGGGAGAAGAACACCAAACAAAGGAGCTTAAGTCCAGGTGTCCCTGTTTTGTTTTGTAGGACTTTGTGTTTTATGCCCCCCGCCTGAGAATTAACAAGCGGATCCTACAACTCTGCATGGGCAACCACGAGCTGTACATGCGCCGTAGGAAGCCCGACACCATCGAGGTGCAGCAGATGAAGGCCCAGGCCCGGGAGGAGAAGCATCAGAAGCAGCTGGAGCGGTGAGCATGGGAGGCCAGAGCGGGGGCCTGTGTTCTCCCAGCTCAGCTACCGCCAGCCCTGCCTGCCGTGGCAGCCAGTGCCTGTCAGGTGACTGCGGAGCTGATGGGGAGAGCCTGGTGGAATGGAACCCATTCGCCACACTGGGATCTTTGAGGCCTTTGTCTCTGGGAGGTTGCTGTGGTGCTGAGTCTGGTGTCAGCCCTGGAGCGGCTGCTCCCTCAGGCAGCTCAGGCTGGCGGCAGGCCAGGGTGGCCCTCAGGATGCCAAGTCCATCCTGGAGCTGCACATACCCATGAAGTGTGTTGACCCCTCACTTTCCTGCCAGTCTAAATCTCCCTGTGCCTCTTTTTCCCTGCACCAGGCAACAGCTGGAAACAGAGAAGAAAAGGAGAGAAACTGTGGAGAGAGAGAAAGAGCAGATGATGCGTGAGAAGGAGGAGCTGATGCTGCGGCTGCAGGACTACGAGGAGAAGACCAAGAAGGCAGAGAGAGGTCAGGCGCCCTGGGGCTGGCACTCTACACTGGGTCATGCATTTCCACAGGGGCAGGCGCCACACCCACCCAGCCACCGGAAAGGAAACCAAGAACATGTCCCACAGCGCAGACTCACAACCGAAATGATAAAATAGTTACTTGGTTTGGAAAACAATTCTGTACTTCATTAACTTTGGTGCTAATTGTTCTAAGACATTGTATTTTAAAATTTCCCTAGTCCTTTGCAGTAAGTGCTCAATCACCCAGTTTCCCTGATGAGTACAGTAAGGTTTGGTGCGGTACAGTGATCTTCCCACAGTCCCACAGCCTATGAGTGACAGGGCCATGCTGCACTGTCCTCGACCTCTAGACTAAAACCCAAATGCTTCTTCAGAACCAGACTCCCCAGCACAGCTCCAGTCGACAACCCCAGCAGCTGGGCTGATTACATAAGGTGCCACAGATGCTATGTTCACTGGCAGCCCTTAGCACAGATGGGAAGGGTGTTTGTGTTCTGAGTGGAGTGTGGGCCACCAGCACAGTGGGCGGCTGACCTGGGGAGAGTTAACGCCAAGAGGGTTGAGTCAGACATGGCAGAGGGCGCCTGGCCTACCACGTTGGATGGGTTTCTAGCCATCTTGAGGAAGTTGTCATGGAAACAACAGCAATGAGCTGTGAAGTGCTTTCCTCCAGGGTCACTGGAAGACATCCCCTTGACCTGTGACTTGGTCTAGGGCTCTGTGGCTTTGGGGGTGTGAATGGAAGGCCAGGGCTCCTAGGTTCCTGGGCCAAGGGCTTGAACGGCTCTGGCTTTGTGTCTTCTCAGAGCTCTCGGAGCAGATTCAGAGGGCCCTGCAGCTGGAGGAGGAGAGGAAGCGGGCGCAGGAGGAGGCTGAGCGCCTAGAGGCTGACCGCATGGCCGCGCTGCGGGCTAAGGAGGAGCTGGAGAGACAGGCGGTGGATCAGATAAAGAGCCAGGAGCAGCTGGTAGGAATGGCCTGAGTTTCAAGATGCTGAATTATAGAGAGGCTGCTTCTGTGGATGGAAAATGTGACACCTGCCTTGTAATAATTGTCATGACTGGAAGCTGTAAGCTGATCTGCTGGGGACTGAAGCAGCTGGCGGGGGAAGGGGCCGGGCTGTTGCCAGGGTCACCCGTTGAAGGTGGGTGTGGGCATCCAGGAAGAGATGGCAGGGAGGGTGCACGAACCCTGCTGGCCATGGAGTGGGGGTGACGGGGACTCAGATGTCACAGTGGAGGCTGCTCACCAACACACATTAACACTCATTCACAACTGGACTCTGTTGAAAGGATATCAGAAGTCACTTTAGCTTGGCATTCCCTTCTCAGGCTGCGGAGCTTGCAGAATACACTGCCAAGATTGCCCTCCTGGAAGAGGCGCGGAGGCGCAAGGAGGATGAGGTTGAAGAGTGGCAGCACAGGGTGAGTCTGCATGGGGGAAACCGCACGGCCTGCGGTGGGGCCCTTCTGCAGGTGGGTGGGTTGGGGGAGAGGTCTGGATCAGCTGCCATGTCCTACTGGAAGCTTCTGGGATGTCTCACGATCCTCTGCCGATACCAGTTGTATTATTGAAGTAGACATCCCCAAAGAGATGGGTTTGACTGTACATGAGTCAGTGCAGCTGCTGGATTCACAGAGGGAGGACTTCTGATTGATTTTCACAACCTTGCTCCCTCCACCCCAAACTGTTCAGTGCTGATCTCACAGCCTCCGGTCAGGAACTGGTTTTAAATCTGATTATGTGCCCCTTGCAATGGGGTCACAGTGCCTAAAACACAACCTCCTGCAGCTGGTATATGTAGCGGGCACCATGAAAAGATCCAGGTCCTTGGAAGTCTCTAGGCTGGAGCAAGAGCCGGGCTCTGCCGCCCATGAGCTATTTGGGGGCTAGTAGTATCACCTCTCCCAGCCTCCTTTTCCGTATTGTAGAATGGGGGCGATACCCAACTCATAAAGTTGCTCTGCAGATGTGAGGTCCCATGCCCAGGACCTGGCACAGAGGTTTAATCAGCTGTAGCTGTCATTGTGAGATGCATGCAGGGCTTCTCTCTGGGAGAGAGAAGCTGGGATCCCCTGTGCCCTCCAGGAAGGCACAGCCCCTGAGAAAGTCGGGGGATGGTTCCCATTGGAGACTGCACACCAGCCTTTAAGAAGCTCTTCTCCTTCACAGATCCTCTGTCCTGTTCTTCCCCCACTGTGGCTTCTCCATCTGTGGTGGTGCCTTCTGGGGATGTGTCTCCTGGCTCTCCAGGGCCGCTTCTGCCTAGTGCCTCCTTGCCCTTGTTCCAGCCCCCATTCCTGCTGCCGATCTGTATTAGTCTGTTCTCACACGGCTATAAAGAACTACCTGATACTGGGTAGTTAAAGAAAAGAGGTTTAATTGACTCAGAGTCCCACATGGTTGGGGAGGCCTCAGGAAATTTACAGTCATGGCAGAAGGCGAAGGGGAAGCAGGCACACCTCTTATGTGAGGGCAGAAGAGAGAAGCAAGGGGGGGTGGTGCCAAACACTGAAACCATCAGCTCTCACTTGGAACCCACCCACTAGCACATGACCAGCCTAGGGGAAACCACCCCATGATCCAGTCACTCCCACCAGGTAATCCCCCCAACATGTGGAGATTACAGTTGGACATGAGCTTTGGGTGGGGACACAGCCATATCACCATCCGAAGTTGCAAGCAGAAGACTTTGGTTCTTAGGTTTTTGAGAAAGTACCTGTTAAGAGGTAAGTGAGGAGAGCTGGCTCCAGCACAGATCCACACTAAGCTCGACTCCAGGGCTGGGATGGGGCGGGCAGGACTGGGCATGTGTGACGCTGTTCGAAGGACTGCAAGTGGTGAGCAGGAGACCACTTGATAATGACCGTGGCATGAGGGGAGGCTAGGAACGAGTCTGTTACTCATTTAACAGGATTTTTTTTATCTAAAAATTATATAATGTCTAGAGTTATAGACAGAAAAAAAAGAAATGGTAGTTTTGGGTTTTGTTTTTTTTTGTTTGTTTTTGTTTTTGTTTTTTTTTGAGATTGAGTCGCGTTGTGTCGCCCAGGCTGGAGTGCAGTGGCCGGATCTCAGCTCACTGCAAGCTCCGCCTCCCGGGTTCATGCCATTCTCCTGCCTCAGCCTCCCGAGTAGCTGGGACTACAGGCGCCCGCCACGTCGCCCGGCTAGTTTTTTGTATTTTTTTTAGTAGAGACGGGGTTTCACCATGTTAGCCAGATGGTCTTGATCTCCTGACCTCGTGATCCGCCTGTCTCGGCCTCCCAAAGTGCTGGGATTACAGGCTTGAGCCACCGCGCCCAGCCAAGAAATGGTAGTTTTAAAACTGCCCAGGCTCCGGCATCACAGTTCCTCTTCCTGTCTTGGATGCAGAGGGTTGTAAACCCCATATGCACTTTGAGGGGCTCTTCTTCGAAGCTATGGCCCAGCACGGTTTAGTGCTGCCTTAGCGTGCCAGGACAGAGGGAGGCAACAGTTGGTTCTTACAGCCAGGAGGAAAATACTTTTGGGTGAGAAGTCCTCACCTATTAATTTGCTTTCCAAAGGCCAAAGAAGCCCAGGATGACCTGGTGAAGACCAAGGAGGAGCTGCACCTGGTGATGACGGCACCCCCGCCCCCGCCACCCCCCGTGTACGAGCCACTGAGCTACCATGTCCAGGAGAGCTTGCAGGATGAGGGCGCGGAGCCCACGGGCTACAGTGCAGAGCTGTCTAGTGAGGGCATCCGGGATGACCGCAATGAGGAGAAGCGTATCACTGAGGCAGAGAAGAACGAGCGTGTGCAGCGGCAGCTGCTGGTGAGGCCCAAGGGGCTGTGTGTCTCCAGGGGGCCTGCCTCGCTCTTGCAGCAGACAGGCTTGGGGAAGGCAGCAATGTGAGCCAGCCCCACCTAGCACCCCTCTTGCCCTTCCCATTTTCCTAGGGGAGGGGCTGGGCCATATGGGGAGGAAGGGACCTGACCAATGCTGCTTAATGTTACAGACGCTGAGCAGTGAGCTGTCCCAGGCCCGAGATGAGAATAAGAGGACCCACAATGACATCATCCACAATGAAAACATGAGGCAAGGCCGGGACAAGTACAAGACGCTGCGGCAGATCCGGCAGGGCAACACCAAGCAGCGCATCGACGAGTTCGAGGCCCTGTAATGGCCAGGCCAGGACCGAGGGCAGAGGGGCACTCACAGCGGGCGCTGCCGCTGGCACTGCCAGCCTCGCCACGCTTGTGTCTTTAGTGCTCCGAGTCTAGGAACTCCGAGAGCCCAGTTCCTTTAAAAAGCAGTTACCCAACAGAAACATGGGCTGGGAACCAGGGAGGCGCCCTGGTTGGTTTTCCCCAGTTGTATCATAGTGCCAAGCAGGCCTGATTCTCGCGATTATTCTCAAATCACCTCCTGTGTTATGCTGGGAGCAGGACTGATTAAATTACAGAAAATGCCTGTAAAGTCTGAGTAAGAAACTTCATGCTTGCCTGTGTGGTACGAGAGTCAGCATCGTTAAAGGAAACCGCTGCGTGGCTTCCATCTGTGCCATACTTGTTCTGAATTTGAAATGAGCTCAAATTGATTTTTGTTTTTAATTTCTATGAAGGATCCATCTTTGTATATTTACATGCTTTGAGAGGTGAAAATTTTTTTGGGAAATTGAGTCTGAAGCACTCTCGCACACACACACACAATGATTCCCTCCTTCCGTCACTCCATGCAGCTGGCAGAGAGCACAGTGATCACCAGCGTGAGTGGTGTATGTAGGACACTTGGATAAATTTTTTTTGTTTTTTTTTAGGTTTTTTTGCTTAACAGTTAGAATACATTGTTGTACTTATACACCTTATTAATGATCAGCTATATAGTATTTATATACAAGTGATACTACAGATTTGTAACATTAGTTTTAAAAAGGGAAAGTTTTGTTCTGTATATTTTGTTACCTTTTACAGAATAAAAGAATTACATATGAAAAACCCTCTAACCATGGCACTTGATGTGATGTGGCAGGAGGGCAGTGGTGAAGCTGGTTACCTGCCTGCTGCAGTCACGTGTAAACAGGATTTTTACTGTTAGTGTTGTATGCATGTAATGGACTATGCACACTTTTAATTTTGTCAAATACACACATGCCACTATGACCTTTCAGACTCCAGCCGTGAAGAGACTGTTTGCTTGTGTTTGTTTGTAGTCTCTGCCATGGCCTTGGCAGGCTGCTGGAAGGTAGCTTGTAGAGGCCATTGGTTCTGCCCACTCATTCCTTCTCGTGCACTGCTTACTCCTTCGCAGCTAAGATGCCATGTGCAGGTGGATTCCATGCTGCAGACATGAAATAAAAGCTTTGCAAAGGCATGAAGCAGCATGGGTGTGTACTTGTGTGTGTGGGGTGGGAGGGCCACCGCCGACTCACCTGGGCTCTATGCTGTCGTCTGGCTGGGTTTTTTTGTGAGAGGCCATGGTGTCCCTGGGGGTACACTGGTAAGTCAGAGCTGACGAACCCAAGACATGGTGCTCCGTGGGGCACCTAACCTCCTCTGGAGACAGTTTCCACGGGAGAGGACAGCTCCAACACTCACCAGGCTCCTCTAAAATGCTGCTCACCACTGGGCGCGGTGGCTCACGCCTGTAATCCCAGCACTTTGGGAGGAGGCCGAGGCAGGTGGTTCACAAGGTCAGGAGATGGAGACCATCCTGGCCAATATGGTGAAACGCCGTCTCAACTAAAAATACAAAAATTAGGTGTGGTGGCGCATGCCTGTAATCCCAGCTACTTGGGAGGCTGAGGCAAGAGATTTGCTAGGACCCGGGAGTCAGAGGTTGCAGGGAGCTGAGATTGTGCCACCGCACTTCAGCCTGGTGACAGAGGGAGACTCTGTCTCAAAAAAATAAAATGCTGCTCACAACAAAGCTGTGACTTTTTTTTTTTTTTTTTTTTTTTGAGACAGGGTCTTCCTTTGGCTCAGGCTGGAGCACAGTTGTTTAGTCAGGGCTTACTGCAGCCTCAGCCTCCTGTTCTCAATCCTCCTGGCTCAGCCTCCTGAGTAGCTGGGACTACAGGTGTGTACTACCACACCCAGATAATTTTTTGTTTTTTCCATAGACAGGGTATCTCTTATGTTGCCTGGACTGATCTCACACTCCTGAGCTCAAGCCATCCATTGCAGCCTCCCAAAGTTGCTGGGATTACAGGTAGGGAGCCACCAGGGCCACCAGCCAGCCTTTTACCATTTGATAAGCACTGGAGAATGCCGGTAACAACGTTTATTGAAATCTGGCCAGTTTCTACATCTTGGAGATAACCCACCAGAGGCTTAGGTAACATACATTATTGTTGTATTCAACTTAAATATACACAGATACCAGTAGGTGTTTAAGCCACGGGACAGGACTGCAGATGGAGACTGCTCAAGGTCCAAAGGGTCTCCAGCTGGGACCCTGCACCTGGTTTGTAGCCCCACTCTGCAGACGCACAGTGCTTCACACCCGCTGCAACCTGGAACCTTGAGGCCTTCGTATCAGTGCAGGACAAGGGTCATGTCTGTCCATAGATTGGGGCTGGAAAGGACTTTTTGCCACTGGAGCTTCAATTGTGAGCATGCATCCCCGCCACCAGCTGTGTCTCCCTCTGTAAGAGAGGATGACAACTTAGCCATGGTCAGGGAGGGCACCACTTCATCCCCTCTCAGGTCTTTGAAAATGACCAGCCAGAAAAGTTTTTCACCTTAAGTCCACATTAAAAGGCCAACCACCACTACCCCCACCCCAACAAAGCTAGTGTGGAGACGGATTCACCCAGGCACTCTGCTCTGCGAGACTCTTAACAGCCCGGAGCTCTGTAGTTTGAAAGTGAGGCAAGGACTCTGGTTTGGCGGGCTGGGTCTTCACCAAGGGAGTGGATAGCTGGGTGGATAGCATGGCTAGCTGGGTGGGGCCGTCTCAGACTGGGGGCTGGGCTTTCCCAGGGGAAAGGATTCTTAGAGGAAGACAGTAAGCTTTGGACAAAATATCTTTGAAAAGTAATTGAGCAGTGAGACTTATTTCTCTTCAGTCACTGGTTCTCAGTTGGAAGTCCTTGGAGATGTGTGCAGATGTTTTTGGTTGTCATGCCAGGGACACTGCTGGCAGCTAGAAGCAGTGCCAGGCACAGAACCTCACAGCAGAGGGCTGTCCACCCACCATGCTGGCGGCGCCCTGCCGAGCGGCTCTGGACAGCGTTGCTGTTTTGACCACTTTTGATGAAGTACTTTCTGAATTGCCATTTGTTTGAGTTAAGAAGATATTTTCCTTTAAGAAAATAATCCTTTTATGATTGACGCCAGAAACAAAAGCAAATACTGTGCCTAGCCCGTTTGGAGGCCTATAATTTTTGTTTCTTTAGCAGATCTAAATCTGATTTAAATTGTCAAAATACTTGGCTGTATTATGGCTCAGCTATAGAGTAAAAACTAGACTTAGGAATTTCCAATTAAGGTAGGCTAGGCAATTTCAAAACCAGTTAAGTCACTGCCCTGTTGCAAGCATTTTCTCTGCACAGTACCCATTAGGATAATCACAAAGGATAAATGTTTGGGATCAATATCTCAGACTTACTTGAACCAAGCCTGGCTCCCCCAAGCAAGCGGTCGTTCATTCCAAGGAGAGCCTGGTCCCACACGGTTAACTCCAAGCTCGACTGCCTCAGCTGAGCTGGGGTTACGCCACTGAAGACAAACGAGTGTTTCCACTGGGGACAAGCCTGCTTCTTCAGTACTGGCGACTTCAGTCTCAGTTTTTGTTGGTCTGGCAGAGTGAGACAGCTGAAGAGGGAACACAAACCCTGCGATCACTGCCACCCACATGGCTTCCTCTCCCGAGGCCTGTGCATCAGTGCAGACCAGAAGCACTAAGAAAAGTGACAAGTCCACAACATCCACACCCTCCACAGTGAAGCAGGGTGGGAACCACAGGATTCGGCACATCTCCCTTAGGGCTGAATTCTGCATCAGGTATGAAGGGTGAGTTGCATGCTACGGCCTCGCGGCCCTCATCTTAATCTTCCCTCCTTGGGGTGCCTTGAATGCAAATATACACGTTACCTCCTTTTAACCCTGTTCTCAGGAAAATCCACTTACAAAAGCTTGTCCAAGGCCATGCAGATAAGCAACAGGATTAGAACACAAGCTCAGTTCTCCTTTTTTTGAGATGGAGTTTTGCTCTGTAGCTCAGGCTGGAGTGAAGTGGTGCGATCCCAGCTCACCGCAACCTCTGCCCCCCAGATTCAAGGAAGTCTCCTGTCTCAGCCTCCTGAGCAGCTGGGATCATAGGTGCCCACCACGACACCCGGCTAATTTTTATATTTTAGTAGAGATGGGGTTTCATGTTGGCCAGGCTAGTTGCGAACTCCTGACCTCACATGATCCACCTGCCTCGGCCTCCCAAAGTGCTGGGATTACAGGCACGAGCCACTGCGTCCAGCCTCAGTTCTATCTTGACCGTCATTTTTCCCTTATGTCACTGACGGAGTTTGCACTTCAATGTAATAACTAATGGTATTTGCCTTAGAGGGCCACCCTGTAGTGAATGAGAGAATGAAATGTGGACAGTCATGCATTTTACTGTTGGTCCAAGAGGAGATGTTAAGCTCAGGAAATATTTACTGAACACACTACTTTTTAATGCTTGATTTCAAAACTGGCTTGCTGATATCACAAGAACTGAGAAGATTAGGGTTTCCGGTACCCCAGTATGTACACATCCCATGAATTTTTGGCAATCAAGGTCTTTAATATGTGTTATGTTAGATTTTCACAGGAAAGCTAAAATAAGACATTGTAAGTGGCTTACATTTTTTGGTGTTCCCTGCAGGTTCTGGGCCAGGTTGTGATGTATACTACATCATCAATAAATATTTGATTACATCGAATACCTACCCCTTAACAAATGAGTTCAAGGTGCCATCTGGCCGCACAGGTAAATTCTTGGCTCCCAGCACTACCAAACAAAGTTGGCTATTAAGTGACGACTCATCTGTCCCTGGAAGGAAAGCCAGTATTCACTGTCAAAGCCACGTCTCCTGACACGTTAGTATGCAGTACCACCACCCCAAAACCAATAGCTTAGCAAGAGAATCTGCCACAGCCCTCAGACCCCAAGAGGGCAGGTGGGAGTGGTGCAGTGGGCTCCGCTGGCCCTGCCCACAGGCTGTGGCGCTGCCCACACTGTGCCGCTCTGTGGTCAGGTGGAGGACAGGATGGAGGGATCACTAAGATCCTAGCAAAGAGTAAAGAGGAACACAAGGAGAGGGAAGACGCTGAAGTTTGAGTCTTAGTTGTAGCCAGCAGTTTGGGGGGAAGTGAGAGCCCCGAGACCCTGTTTAGGAGGTTGGGATGGCCATGGGGCACTTGCTGCTTGTCTGCTGGTGACCTTGGGTAGCAGAATTCCCTCTTCTAGCCAAATAGGAAGTCACTGAAACAACAGAAATGTGCATTCTTGGCCAGGTGCGGTGGCTCACGCCTGTAATCCCAACACTTTGGGAGGCCAAGGCAGGCAGATCACGAGGTCAGGAGATCAAGACCATCCTGGCTAACATGGTGAAACCCCATCTCTACTAAACATACAAAAATTAGCCAGGTGTGGTGGCGGGCACCTGTAGTCCCAGCTACTCAGGAGGCTCAGGCAGAAGAATGGCGTGAACTTAATACAAAAAACTAGCTGGGTGAGGTGGCGGGCACCTGTAGTCCCAGCTACTCGGGAGGCTGAGGCAGGAGAATGGCGTAAACCCGGGAGGTGGAGCTTGCAGTGAGCTGAGATCCAGCCACTGCACTCCAGCCTGGGCGACAGAGCGAGACTCCGTCTCAAAAAAAATAAAAAAAAATTAAAAAAAAAAAAGAATGGCGTGAACCAGGGAGGTGGAGCTTGCAGTGAGCTGAGATGGGTCGCTGCACTCCAGCCTAGGCTACAGAGCAAGACTCTGTCTCAAAGAAAAAAAAAAAATGTGCATTCTCCCTATCCTCCTTCCCCACTCTCCTCCTTCCCCACCCTCCTGCTTTCCACACACCCCATATTACTGAAGGAGTAAAATCTCCACAGGGTCCCTGAGGACCCACCTTCCTGACCTACTTCATTTGCTGGGCAGCAGCTACCCACGTGCCTGGAGGCAGGGATTTATCTCATCTGAGCCCTGCAGGTGCCAGCGCCTCGAGATGTGCTTTTGGCTCCACGTTGTCATGGAGCCTCTGTTCTTCAGGAGGGTCTACGGTTCCCCCCAGAGACCATCCAATCTGCCCCTGGGAGGAAAGCCTAGGGCATTATCCTTAGAGGAGAGTAGAGAGGGCATCGGAGGCCTTGTCTGCTTCTGGTCACCCGTTTCCCCCCAGGCTATGGGCTCCAGAGAACCTCTTCCCGGCTCGCTGCATCGCTCAGAAAAGAGCTGCTGGAGCTGGGCATGGGGGCCGTAGAAAGGAAATGCTAGAAAACTTTCACCCCACCGCTCAGTCTGCCTGCCACACCAGCCTCTGTGGACAATGACACAGACGATGTCCACGGGGCTGGAGGCCACCGACCTTGAGCCTCTTGGAGTTTTCTGGGCCCTGAAGGGAGGAGCAGCTTAGCTCGGACTGTGAGCTCTCCGTTGCTCTGAGGAACGCTGTCTTCGTATTTCTCTGCCTGGAGAAGAAAGGCACAGCTTAGGCACAGTACTCCCCAAGTCCCGAGGACCTTCCGGGCTCCTCTGGTTGTCTCAGCTCTGTCCACAGATGCTTCCCCCTGGCCCCTGCAAGGCCCTGGGGGGAGCAGGCGTGTGTGTGGCAAGACTGGTCTTCTTTCCATCTATGGTTTCACACCCACCCTCCCCAACCCCAGCGTGGGGAGGAACAGCTCGGCCACCCCAGCGAACCACAGCCAGATGAGCTGAAGGAAGCAGAGTGACTCGAGGGCATTGCACACTCCCTAAGACATTTCTACGAAAACCCAGACGCAGCCTAAGTTTGAAAAACAGAAATGAACTCAAGCCTCCACCCCATCCACCCCACCCAGGTCAGTAGAGATTCGCGCTGCCCTCCAATGCCAAGGACTGGCACAGATGCTGGGGACAGCATGGGGCATAGACTCTGCCCAGAGCCACAGGGGGTGGCCCCCCAGGGTGTGGTAAGTCTGAGGACACGTCCCTGCCCACCGAGGCACTTCTGTCATGAGTGGTTTTGCCAGAAAGTGAGTGAAGAGAGGGCCGGGAGAAGAGATGATCCTGAAATCCATACCATCTTTCTCCCAGTGGGGTGGGAGGAGAGTATTGGGAAGAGACTAGAGCAGGGATATCCAGTCTTCCGGCTTCCCTGGGCCACACTGGAAGAACTGTCTTGGGTCACACATAAAATACACTAACACTAACAACAGTTGATGAGCTTAAAATCACGAAAAAGTCTTATGTTTCAAGAAAGTTTATGAATTTGTGTTGGGTTGCACCCAATGCCATCCTAGGGCCAGGCATGATGACTCATGCCTGTAATCCCAGCACTTTGGGAGGCCGAGGTGGATCACCTGAGGTCAGGAGTTCGAGACCAGCCTGGCCAACATGGTGAAACCCCCGTGCCTACTAAAAATACAAAAAAACTAGCTGGGTGTGGTGGCGGTGCCTATAATCCCACAGGCTGAGGCAGAGAATTGCTTGAACCTAGGGGACAGAGGTTGCAGTAAGCTGGGATCATGCTGCTTCACTCCAGCCTGGGTGACAGAGCAAAACTCCGTCTCAAAACAAACAACAAAAACCAAAAATCAGAGCCGTCCTGGGCTGCAGGTTGGACAAGTTTAGTCTCGACACATCCGGGCCACCATGGCTTCTGCCAGCACTGAGAAGCAGCCCTCTCAGTTACCCTCAGAGGCCTCAAGACTTCTGGGAGCCCACATGGGCAAGCCCCCGTCTTCCTGGCCCTCGGGTACCAAACGAGATATGGCTGTCTCCAGCTTCAGCAGTCAGAAACCGAGTCAGAATGGAGCCCAGGGGCAGGCCTGTGGGCGGACTCCCCACCCCACTGGCTTTAGGAGGGATGCCTTTCAGCTCCATGCCATCTGCTCCTCACCCACTTGCCAGAGCAGGCTCAGTCTGATGAGGCCTGGTGGCCACCTGTCCTATTCCAGGCCCTGTGCTTGTTCCAGGCCTTGTCTTCAAGCTGATGACAGAGGTGTGGGAGAGATAGAGTGCACGGGGGATTCAGCCTCTGACAGAAGGGAGTCTAAGCTGGAAACAGGGTGTCCTGGAGGAGCTGATGCTCTTCTGAGAGATGACAGAGTGGGGATGAGAAGAAGGCATGGAAGCCAGACGCTTCACCCACCCGCAGCATGGCTGGGGCAGGAGCAAAGGGACACCGAGGCTGAAGATCAGGCCCAGAGACGGCAAGCATCCTGAGCTCCGGATCCTGGAAGGGAGGCCACTTCTGGTAGGGGTAATCAGGAAAGGCTTCCTAGAGGAGGTAGGCTTTGGGTTGTCTTGGGCTGACCTTGGATAGGGGATGCATTCCAGGTGGGCACTGGGAAGGGGAAGTCTAAGCCCAGACTCTAGCTTGGGGGAGTCAGCACAGGCAATGGGAGTGTGGGCATTGCCTGGAGGAGCAGGGAGGGGGCAGGCGGCTCACCAGCAGGCCTCAGCTGAAACCTGAGAAGCTTTCCGGCACAGACACTGCAAGTCCCAGCTGTGCTGGCTCCAGAGAGGAAAAGAAGCCAGATGGCCCCCGTGCCCTATGTCCAGGTTGGAGCAGAAGGCTGGGCCTGCTGTGGGCCCTTGGCTGAGGGGAGTAGTCCATCCAGTTGGTTTGTTTTTGTTTTTGTTTTGTTTTGTTTTGAGATGGAGTCTTGCTGTCGCCAGGCTGAAATGCAGTGGCGTGATCTCGGCTCACTGCAACCTCCGCCTCCCAGGTTCGAGCAATTCTCCTGTCTCAGCCTCCCGAGTAGCTGGGATTACAGGCGCACACCACCACACCCAGCTAATTTTTGTATTTTTAGTAGATACGGGGTTTCACTGTGTTAGCCAGGATGGTCTCAATCTCCTGACCTCGTGATCTGCCTGCCTCGGCCTCCCAAAGTGCTGGGATTACAGCACTTTGCTGAGAGCCACCGTGCTCGGCCTCCTGGCTGGGGTTTTTAAAGAGATGGTAGAAGCCCACGTTTTTCATCCCTCATGGTCTCACATGAACTCTCTCCCAGTCTGAGATCTGGACACAGAAAAGTACAAAGCAGAGTTTCCAAAAAATGCTAACCTCTCTCCCAGGCCTCTCCTCCTACCTGCACAGCCTGGGGGACACGGATCCTAAATCGAGCCTAGTTAACTCCTCTGACCCGCCCACCTGCCCATTTGCTATCTATCTCCTGCTGTACAATTCCAGACCAGGAGCCGGAGCTCCACAACCCAGCCAGGGTGCCCTCTGCCTTCCTCATAGCATTGGGTCCAGTCATCTGTCACCTATTATTGTTCTGAGAGTACCTGGGGTTCAAAGGTTAGAAACAATGCACTGTAGCCCCCAGGGGAACTGCATAGCTGTGGGTGGTGCCCGCAGGGAAGGGCATGGCCGGCTTCCAGCAGGTCAGCCACCAGCAAGGTGAGGCCTCTGCCAGGGGAAGCCACAGGACCTGATCCAGTCGGGTCTGTGTGTGATGCTGAGGCGGGGGCTGTTGGGGTACTTGAACAGAGCTGAAACAGTTAAAACAATCCCTCCGTCCACCCCACCCAGGAGAAAGTAACTATTTGAAAGTCACAGCGCCAGGCCGGCAAGCACACACTGTCTTGGGTCCAAGTCTTTCCAGGTATGTTTTCTCCTCTGGGATCTCTCTGAAAAGTGATTTCTTTATCACAGTGGGGATGGAGGGCACTCAGTCCAAAACCAGACATCACCTTGGCCCGGAGCGGATGCCAGCAGAAGGACTGTGTTGTGCTGTCTTCAAAGTCCCACGCGGCCAGAGGAATGATCACTTCTCCAAGAAACACTCTCCGGGCCAGCGTGCCCAGATGCCACACCGAGACCTGCAGCTGCCGGGTCATCAGCTGGGCAGGGGCCACCTGATACTGCAGAGGCAGAGCAGAGATGGTCAGGTGGGCTCCTGGGGCCCGCACTCCTAGGATCTCCGACCCCACCTCCCAGGGCCCCACTTCCTGGGGCCTGGCGCAGGCCTCCCTCCCACAGGCTGAGTCCAAGATGCGGATGCAGCCAGGGACCTGATGTGGTTAGGGGGGCTCAAGGTGCTTACAGCCAGGTTAGGGCGGGGGGGTCCTCCCTCTGCTCAAGAACCCCTCCCGCTACTCCCCAGGTGCCCAGTGCTCTGCCTGGGGACAGGCTAGGGTAGCCCTGGCAGCCACTGAGCCCCTCCAACCCCCAATTCTCAGAACAAGACAAGGATGAAAGTCCTTGCCCAGCCCACGCCTACTAGAAATCAAGCCAAAGTCTATGCTCACACAGGATTTGAACTTCCATCTGAACACTGCACCCAGCCAGGCTTAGCCAAAAATACTGAAAACAGGCCCAAAAATACTAAAAAAAAAATTTTTTTTTGGAGACAGGGTCTCACTATGTCACCCAGGCTGAAGTGCAGTGGTCCTATCTCAGCTTACTGCAACCTCTGCCTCCTGGGTTCAAGTGATTCTCCTGCCTCAGCCTCCCGAGTAGCTGGGACTACAGGCGCTCACCACCATGCCTGGCTCATTTTTTTGTATTTTTAGTAGAGACAGGGTTTCACCATGTTGACCAGGCTGGTCTCGAACTCCTGACCTCAAATGATCTACCCGCCTTGGCCTCCCAAAGTGCTGGGATTACAGGCGTGAGCCACCGTGCCTGGCCTGTATTTTTTTTTTTTAAGCCAACCATGAACTCCCCCTCCTCCATTCCCCCCAATACCACATATTTGCCCTGGAGGGACAGTGCCTGTGTCCAGGCATGCAGGGCCTGTGCTGGCTTGGCAGAGGCCAACACGATGTTCCTACTGTCCGCACAGGAAGTTCCCAACACACCCAAGAGTGACGAGAGAACCCCTTCCCCAGCCAAGCATGGGTTCTGCCCCATAAAGACTGGAGGCCAAAGGCCCCTGTGTGACACACAGTCCTTCCCAAGGTATGGCTGACTCCACCTCAGCCTCTGAGGGCCTCACTTTAAGCTTATTAGTTGGATTTTCTCAATAATGAACAAAACCTACAAGTTATTGAACACAACCTACAAGTTACTGAACACTTATTTATTTCATACCAGGCTTTTTAGATGCATTGATCTTTTTAGCTTTCACACACACCCCACGAGGTCAGTATTATTCAGACCAATTCACAGGTGAAAAAAAAGAAGCTTGGAAATTCAGCGACCCTCCCTTGGTCTGGCAGCCAACACTGTAGGCCTGAGTCACATGCACTGACTGTGTCCAGGCCCAAGTCTCGCTGCTGACCTCTGTGGCCCTTGCTGCCCTCACTCTGGTGCTTGTTTGGGGTTTGAATGGTGACTCCTCGTGAAATGGCTGTTGCTGTGAGGCTGGACACTTGCACCCACTTGCAGCAGCTGTGCCGTTTGTTTACTTTGGGGTTCATCTCCTCATGCCTACCTTCACCCATCTTTCCAATCGAGGGATGAGATGGAATAAAACAGGAACTGAAACGCAGTAACTTCTCTCCTTCAGCCTCTGCAAACAGAGGGGAGGCACAGCAGGGCCGTCCCCTGCTCTTATGGGCAGCTGGGCTGCCCATAGGCTCTGTGCACACTTCTGACGTCCACAGGCCAGGCACACATGGCTTGGCTGGCCAGGTTAGCTTCCTCGCTTCATTCCTTCTTTTCTTCCCCGCTGGGATGGCTTGTGGCCACGGAGATGCGAATTTCTTGGGTCACATTCCTTTTTCTCCTGCCTTTGGATAACTTTGAGCCAGTTTTCCCTCAAGTCCATGGGTCCATATCTTTTCTAGGGGGACAGGATCTCATTCTCTCACCTAGACTGGAGTGCAGCGGTGTAATCTCAGCTCACTGCAGCCTCCACCTCCCAGGCTCAAGGAATCCTCCTACCTCAGCTTCCCAAGTAGTTGAGACTACAGGTAGGTGTCACCATGCCTGGCTAATCTTAATTTCTTGTAGAGATGGGGGTCTCTCTACATTGCCCAGGCTGGTCTCAAACTCCTGGGCTCAAGCCATCCACCCATCTCAGCCTCCCAAAGTTCTGGGATTACAAGCGTGAGAAGCGTGAGCCCCCACACCCAGCCCATGGGTCCATTTCCGACTCTGCCCCACATTCAATCTGTCTATAAACTCTGGAGTGACGTGACTATTCCCTATATTTCCGTTACATTCCTTATCAGTTAGTCCAGGCAGCTGGCCAGCGGGCTGGCTGCATCTGCTGCCCTCTGAGAAATGAAGTGGTTACTGGAACACTACGCCACTTAGCAGGGTCGGGCTCGGGCCCCAGGCAGCTCTCTCATCTCCAGCTGTGTGTGGGCGACGCTCAGGCCACTTCTTCTGTGTCCTTACTCATTGCTCGCCCCTTTCTGTCAATAGGACTACTCCCTGCTGCATGTAGAATCTGCCTTTTCAAACCAGACGTATTTTCCATTGCCCTGTTAGGTCCACAAGGCTTGCTCCAGGTTCAGCAGGGAATGAGGTGTAAGGATCATTCGAGAGCAGGGCTGGGCAATGACCAGTGTCACCCCGTGAGATCACTTCATCTTCTCCAGGCCCCCAAGACAGTGGTCTCAAATGGGGTATAAGTCTCCCTGGGTCCAGAAAGGCTTGCCAAGAAGTACTCTGCTCAGAAAACTTTGAGGATCAATTTCTAGATCCTCGCATTGGATGTGCACTTCTCTCAAAACTGGCTGGAGACAGTTCTCACAGCCTCATCCACCTGAATCGTACTCTGATGGCTCACCCCAGGTCGCACAAAGCTCCTGGGTGCAGCACAAAGGGGTGATTGTGATTGGAAATACTGCCTTCTGTGAGACTTTCAATGATGGATCAGCCTCCCTGGCTTCCCATCCTTCGCATCTTATGCATATTTCTATTAAGGATGAGGCTGGCCAGTGTTAGGATGTTCTGCATTTAGGATCGATTAGAGATGCTGATTATTTTAATTGTAACTGGAAAATTTCCCAGGATTATAAAACATTCACAATACACTCGATAAGACCCATGGCTAAAAATTTTAAGTGATATCTTTGAGATTCTGTGCACATTTTAAGTAAGGTAGGTAACCATTTAAATCCAATTATATAACTAATTTTTTTTTTTTTTTTTT
>NW_012116821.1:4306927-4310908 GCF_000951035.1 Colobus angolensis palliatus | reverse complement strand
TTCTGAGTAGCTGGGATTACAGGTGCCCACCACTACACCTTGCTAATTTTTTGTGTTTTTAGTAGAGACAGGGTTTCACCATCTTGGCCAGGCTGGTCTCAAACTCCTGACTCGTGATTCGCCCACCTTGGCCTCCCAAGGTGCTGGGATTACAGGTGTGGGCCATCGTGACCAGCCCAGAATCTGCATTAAAAAAAAAATCCCCAGGGTCCAAGTACAGCTGCATCTTAGAAAATAAATTTAGGCCAGGCGTGGTGACTCAAGCCTGTAATCCCAGCACTTTGGGAGGCCAGGGTGGGCAGATCACCTGAGGTCAGGAGTTCAAGACCAGCCTGGTCAACATGGTGAAACCCCATCTCTACTAAAAACACAAAAAAATTTGCCAGCCGTGGTGACAGGCACCTTTAATCCCAGCTACTCAGGAGGCTGAGGCAGGAGAATCTCTTGAATCCAGGAGGTGGAGGTTGCAGTGAACCGAGATCACACCACTGCATTCCAGCCTGGATGACCAAGAGTGAAACTCTGTCTCAAAAAAAAAAAAAAGAAAAAAATTTTTTAAAATGTAAATCCCCACAGGATTTTATGCACATAAATTTTGAGAACCACCAGTCCTTTGTGGCTTTGAGCTGTATTTCTAAGGAGTCTCTAGGTCTCAGTTTCCCCATGGGTAAATGAGGATTCTAATATTTACTCCAGGCTGTATATAAAGCACTTGGTCACAGTAGGGACCCGGGAAACAAGCGCTATTATTATTTAATGAACTCAGGGCTCCGTGCCAGCTGCGCAGATGGCCCCTGGCTGGCAGCTCACAGGCACCCCTACTTGCCAAGAAAGGCAAACAAAGCCCTCTCCTGTCACAGGCATGAGACGAGGGGACCTCTGGCTGCCCAGCCCGGGCGGGTCAGCCTCCACAGGTCTGGGCTACCCCCCTTGCCCTGCACCGAGATGGGGGCCGCCACAGCCAGCTCTCCTAGATACCAGACCTCAGCTGCAGCCTTCCACCCGAAACCAGAGCGCGTGGCCCCATCTCTGCCCTCAACCATCAATCACATTTCCTAGTATCATAGAAAGTGAAAACCCAAACAATTCCTTTGTAAGATTTTTCATAAAAGGATACATTAAAAAATAAAATAAAATTAGAAGAAACCTGAGTTTGTCAGAAATACAATAAAGGGGCACTTTTACGAAGACAGTAACTCAGGAGTTTAATTTTCAGGGCACTCTGTTTGGGAGCACCTCTTTGATAGAAATATTCACAAAGACAAACTAATTTTTAAAATTATCCTGTGCTCCAGTGTTAGCCCGAGACAAAGAGGCAGCCAGGTTCTTTTTCACTATCTTCTCAGAAATCATTAATCAAAAGCCATTCCTGAGTCTGGCAGACTCTGCACTTCTCCTGTACAAAGGCTGACATTTATTTTCTACCAACTTAACACTGATTGACAGAGCCACAAAGAAACATATAGGTGTCTGCATTATATCTAACTGAGTCAAGAGTTTGAAAGCACCATCCACTGGACTCTGCCCCGGGCACCCCACTGGGGCTGGGGAGGACTCCGCACAGGAACATCTGTCTAGCAAGTACCTTCAAGGTCTCCTGAAAGGTCGGGTCCACCGTGTTCCTTTGGACTCCAGTCTTGCGCTTCCCCTGGGAGGATCTGTCAGGCAGAAGGTAGGTCTTCACATACCTAGGGGCCAAGCACAGTGGGGACAGAGTGAGAACTCAGGGAAAAGGGTGGATAAAGAGTTTGGGGGCAGCAGAACCCACACATCAGCATTTTCTTTACCAGGTTTCCTGCTGGAATTTTTGATAGAAAGGACTTAATAACCTAATAGTGAGCAATGTTAGTGCTGGGTGGGCAGCTTCTGATTCACGCAGTCTATGGTCAAATGCTGATTACATAACCCTCTGGAATATTCCTGGGGGTGTGAAGCTCATCCTGCCTTCCTCAGGCCCTACTCCATTAGGCAAAGACCATGGAACCAGAGATTCTCTTGTCTGCCTGGACGTCAAGGCCATGAGCTGGATTCCCGTCCCTTCTACCACCCACCACCTGCAAAAGAAAAAAAAGTGGAAGTGGCAAAAACATAAGCCTCGCACTGTGCTGTTTCCTTGCAGGGGCCTCAAAGACTCTGCTCCTCCCATCCGCTGAGAAGTGGGATTCTGCTGAGTCTAGAGGTCGCACGCAGCATGACAGGTGGCTCCATCTGCACTCACCCAGCTCCTGAAATCTAGGCGGAGAGGAAGACATGTCCTGTCCTGTTCTAGGCTGACCCCTCCAAACAGGCCCCTACGCTGCCCTTCATGGCTCCTCTGGCAGCCCCAGTGATGGCAATGACCGCCTCCCCCTCCCCCAACCAGCAGCAGTCCAAGCCCCCTCTCCACAGGCTAGAAACAGGCTCCACTTTCCAAAGTAAAAAATCACAGTGAGCCTCCCACTATCTGTGCCCTTCTTTAGCCCCAGTCATGGGCCTCTTTTTTCCCCTCGGTTAAACTTTTTGTAAAAATACTTGAAATTGGCCAGGAGGCCGGGCGCGGAAGCTCACACCTATAATCCATGTGCTTTGGGAGGCTAAGGCAGGCGGATCACCTGTGGTCAGGAGTTTGAGACCAGCCTGGCCAACATGGTGAAACCCTGTCTGTACTAAAAATACAAAAATTAGCCAGGCGTGGTGGCATGCACTTGTAATCCCAGCTACTCAGGAGGCTGAGGCAGGAGAATCGCTTGCACCTGGGAGATGGAGGCTGCAGTGAGCCAGGATCTCACCACTGCCCTCCAGCCTGGGCGATAAAGGGAGATTCCATCTCAAAAACAGCAACAACAACAACAAAAAACACCCCAAAAACTGGCCAGGCATGGTAGCTCAGGGAGGATTCCATAAGCCAGAAATTTGAGACCAGCCTGGGCAATACATATGGAGAACTCATTGCCACGAAAAATTTAAAAGTCAACTGGGTGTGGTGGTGTGCATGTGTAGTCCCAGCTACTCGACGCCTGAAGTTGGAGGATCACCTGAGCCCAGGAGGTCAAGGCTGAAGTGAGCCATGATGATGTCACTGCATTGCAGCCTAGGCGCAAAGCAAGACTCTGTATCAAACAAAACAAAACAAAACAAAAAATCCCTCAAAACTCCCTGTCTCGAATTCTCCACAGTTCATTTAGTCCTAAGTTATTGAGCAGTACACATTCATGCAATCTCATATATGTAAAACAGAATATATAAAATAAACCTATATGGTTGGAAGCATTATAATAAAGTGCATACCCATGTACCCGCCCCCCAGCTTAGGAAACAGAACATAACCAATGACTTCCGCATCATAATCCTGCCTGTAACCAGGTAATAACCATATTGGATTTTATATTTATCACCCCATTGGTTTTCTTTATGGTTTCGCCATTTTGATGTGTCTCCTTAAACAATGTACTGCTTAGTTTTCCCTGTTTTTGAACTTTCATATAAATGGGATCATTCTGTACACATTCTTCTGTAACTTGCTTTTATTCACTCAATATTATGTTTGGGATTTATCTATGTTGCTATAACCACCACTCATTCATCTCTAATCCTACATATCACTCCATTGAATGAATACACAAGTCATTTGTCCTGTTGATGTATATCTGTCTTATGTCCTAGTTTTTTGCTCTGCTCATGGTGCACATATGCAAGCATTTCTCTTGGCATATAATCAGAAGTGATAGGGTATATGCCCCTTCAACTCTTCTAGATAATGCCAAATTACCAATTCAATCTCTTTAACAGATACAGGGTTATGCAGGTTTTCTATTTCATTTCATGTCAGTTTTGGCAATTTGTGTCTCTTGAGAATGTGTCGATTTCAGCCAGGTGTGGTGGCTCATGCCTGTAATCCCAGTATTTTGGAAGGCCGAGGTGTGAGGATTTCATGAGCCCAGGAATTTGAGACCAGCCTGGGCAACATAGTGGGACCTCATCGCTACTAAAAATTTTTAAAAA
>NW_012116821.1:4304903-4305543 GCF_000951035.1 Colobus angolensis palliatus | reverse complement strand
AGCTAATTTTTGTATTTTTAGTAGAGACAGGGTTTCACCATGTTGTCCAGGCTTGTCTCAAACTCCTGACCTCAGGTGATCCACCCGCCTTGGCCTCCCAGAGTGCTGGGATTATAGTTGTGAGCCACAGCACCCAGCCTTTTTCTAGCATTTTAAGGTGGAGGTTTAAATAATTCATTTTAAACCTTTTTTCTTTTAAATATAAGCACTGCTTTAACTGCATCCCTCAAATTTTGAAATTTAAAAGTCACGAAATACTTTTGGGAGAAAGACTATTCCAGTTTTCCTGAGGTAGACGGTACAGGAAGAGTAATAACAGCTAACACTAGAACAAAAGGAGATATTCTGTTATGAAGGAACCATTAAGTGCCATAGAAATGTGTACTTAATTTGTCTGGTACTAAAGAGCTACTAAAAATTTCAGAGCAGCGGAGGGTTTGATTAAATCAACAATTGATTTCTTTTCCCATCATCACTCTTTAGGTGGTAATTAAAACAATATGCCCGAAGTTCCCCATGTAAGAAAAAAGAAAGGCAAAAATGAGGCCCCTGCCTTAAACTATATTTAGAAAATCAATTCCAGTTGTAATGTGAACAAATCTAACTGTGCAAAAAAAATGATTAGAAGAAAACAGAGAAC
>NW_012116821.1:4301271-4303295 GCF_000951035.1 Colobus angolensis palliatus | reverse complement strand
ACTGCACTCCAGCCTGGGCGACAGAGCAAGACTCTGTCTCAAAAAAAAAGTAATAATAATAATAATAATAATGGTGCTACACCTTTTCATACCTATTAGTGAGAATAACATTTTAAATCTCTTTATGGATTGTGTGAGTCAAGATTTAAATTTTGTATTTCCTGTGTGGAAAGCCAAATTTTCCAGCATCACTTATTGAAGTCCACTTTTCCCCACCCATCTGTAATAGCTCCTCAACTGAATGTTTATGTCCACCCCGCTCACCAATTCATAGTTGAAGCCTAACCTACAGTGTGATGGTATTAGGAGGTAGGGTGTCTGGGAGGTGATTAGGTCATGAGGGTGCAGCCCTCATGAATGAGATTAGTGCCCTCATAAAAGAGGCCCCAGAGAGCTGCCTTGTCCCTTCTACCATGTGGGGACACAAGAAAACAGCCATCTAAGAACCAAAAAGGGGGCCCTCACTAGATACCAAATCTACCAGCACCTTGATCTTCGACTTCCCAGCCTCCAGAACTATGAGATATATATTTGTCTTGTTTATAAGCCACTTGGTCTATGGTATTCTGTCATAGCAGCTGAAATGGACGAAGACACTCCTTGATCATGTAAGTTTTCATACACACTAAGGTCTGTATCTGGACTTTTGATTCTATTCTCCTGACTTGTTCTATCCTTGTATCAATAATACATTGTTTGCATTGCTACAGCTTTGTAATAATTCTTGAAGTAAGCCTTCTCATTTTTGTTTTTTTTTTAATAATTGTCTTGGTTATTCTTAGACTTTTACTTTTTCATATAAATTTTAGAATCAATATGTCTTATGTTAAACTTAAAAAAAAAAACTTACGGATTGCACTTTTTCTTCTTTTCTTCTCCGTAGGCAAGGTTCTTACAGGCCTTGATGCATATTTCTAAAGACTGGGTTTTGAAGCAATAACGAATGGCAAATTCTATTTCTCCAGTGACGTTAGCATTGTCAAAATTGCCCATCTCTGTACAGGTGCTATCAATGCTAATTAAACTTCCCTGAAATCAAGAATAACAGATATAATAAGTTACTTCACAGTTAATTCATTCTTCTGATGTTCTGGTTTCAAGACAGCACATAAATAAAACCTCATACAGAGCATGTATCCTGACTCACATTAAGTTAATAATGCACCAGCTTGTACTTAGGCAAAGTAAGTTGCCACATGTTCTATCCCAAGGAGACAGAGAATCCTCAGAAGGCCCTCTCTTGCCTGGATATAGTTTTTGCCTAGCAATAAAGGTTACACAATCTCATTCTTTAATACAAATTGCTTGGGGAGAAATGGACTAGCTCCTATGCAATTCTGCAAGATCACTCTCAGGAGGCCAAGATAAAATCCGTGGCAGGACAGCTATGCGGAAAGCAGCACAGTCTGGGGCTAAGTGGCTGCGACTGGGAATCAGAGAGACCTGGACTCAGATGCCTGTGCTGCCACTCATTAGCGGTGGCAAAGTTTAACTGGAAAAAACCATACTGATCTCATAGGGCTACGGTGAGGAATAAATAGAAGAAAGCAAGTAAAGTGTCCACCCAAGGTGACAGTAAATTGTATTTAAATTTTTCTGGTTACCTAAAATGAAAAATAAAGCTATCATCACAATCTAGGGTACTCCAAGCTTATACAATGTAGATAAGGAGAGGCTAATGAATGCTATTAATTAGCACAAAATTCCTGGGCCTAAAAGATACAATAAGCCACCTCATCACTATTAAACTTGCCAACATTTGCATTACCAATCTCTGTGCTGTCTTTATAGGAAGAGAAGCCTAACTGATTTATACTTCGAATTCCCAACTAGCTTCTCCACGCTATAAAACATCCTGAAAAGGAACTAAGAAACAAGCCTGGGAGTGCCAGGCACGGTGGCTCATGCCTGTAATCCCAGCACTTTGGGAGGCGGAGGTGGGTGGATCATGAGGTAAGGAGATCGAGATCATCCTGACTAATATGGTGAAACCCTGTCTCTACTAAAAATACAAAAAAAAAATT
>NW_012116821.1:4289877-4300561 GCF_000951035.1 Colobus angolensis palliatus | reverse complement strand
GAGGCGGAGGTTGCAGTGAGCTGAAGTTGCACCACTGCACTCCAGCCTGGGCAACAGAATGAGGCCCTGTCTCAAAACAAACAAACAAACAAAAAACAATACCAACAAGTCATCAGAGAGGCTGGAACCTGAACTGATGAATGCCAAGAACAAAACAAGCTTCACCACATCCAGTCACTGGCTCTGAAGAATCTCACCTGCCAACACCATCCCACTATTAAAAAGGAAAACAATGTAAAATTTGTACACACTCAAAAAGGCATACACCGGGCACAGTGGCTCACACCTGTAATCCCAGCACTTTGGGAGGCAGAGGCAGGTGGATCACTTGAGGTCGGGAGTTTGAGACCAGCCTGGCCAACATGGTAAAACCCCCTCTCTACCAAGAAAAAAAAAAAAAAAAAGGCATGGACTGGTGTGCCAGCATGAGTGAGTGACGTGTGAGATAGAAGAGAATGGATAGAGGAGCTTGGCAAAAGGTGTGAGCGGCCTGAGAGAAGAACCAGGTGGATGAATGGAGAGGCTAATGAATAATACAGCATTCGTCATGGGACTCAGCTTCAGGCTATGTCAGACTAAATGGTGTTACACACACTTTTCTGCTGAGAACAATTAGCTGAATTAGACAACCAAACTATTTCAAGACATTGTGGAGCTGCCAAGACCACCAGGACGCAAGGAGCCAAGATGTTGAGAAGCACATGGAGGTAAGCCTAACATCCGGAGCTGCCTTTCACTTCAAGGCATAGGTCCCTGTGTAAGCAACACAGGACTTTTGATTCTATTCTACTGACCTGCTTGACTCTCCTTGTATCAGGAACACATTGAATTACTGCAGCTGCACGTCCAAGGGCTGGACGGCCAAGATGTCAATCTAAATAAAATGGCAAAGAGACTCAGAAGCTGAGCAGAGTTTTCAGCAGTCTAACAGGACTGGGGGACAAAATCAGCATTCAAGGCTACAAAGTCATGGGGAGCCTGAGGAGCCAAGGTCCCAGAGACAGGGCAAATCCACAAGTACCCCAGACATTGCCTTTTCCTCAAGGTGTTTGCTGAACTGGAAGCTGTGGCTGAGGGGCTGAGAAGCTTAAGAATGCTTCCAACTGGCCCCACGCAGTGGCTCACGCCTGTAATCCCAGCACTTTGGGAGGCTGAGGCGGGCAGATCACAAGGTCAGGAGGTCAGCAGATCGAGACCATCCTGGCTCATGCCGTGAAACCCCATCTCTACTAAAAATAAAAAAAATTAGCCAGGCGTGGTAGCACGCGCCTGTAGTTCCAGCTACTCAGGAGGCTGAGGCAAGAGAACAGCTTGCATCCAGGAGGCGGAGGTTGCAGTGAGCCGAGATTGTACTACTGCACTTCAGCTTGAGTGACATAGCGAGGCTCCATCTCAAAAAAAAGGAGAGCTTCCAGCAGTTTCATCATACTAGAAAGGAAAAAAACTGGCCTTCAGGCTTATCACAGGGAAGAGGCTTAGTAAATATCTAGACCTTCAGCTGGGATCCTCCAAAGACTTTCTTACCAGGAGGAAGAGTCACCTGGAAATGGACCTGTCTTCATCAACGGAAACCCAGTTTTGAATTAGCTCAGCCCCAGACTAGATAAAGATTCTTTGCCTCCACTCTGTGTGTTAAGAGCAAATTCTCTCTTTGCTCTTAAATTAAAAAAGTAAATTCTCTACGAAGCATAATACAAGTGCAAAAATAATTGTGGTTTTTACATTGTTGGAATTTGCCGTTTGATATTGGAATATATTCTTAAATAAATGTGGTTATGTCATACATCATTTTAATGGGCATTTCTCTATTTTTTTTTTTGCTAATAATGGGTTATTTGCTGTTTATGTTTATTTTAGACTATGGAAATGATGTTAGACAAAAAGCAGATTTGAGCAATTTTCTTATTCAACTTCAAAATGGGTCGTAAAGCAGTGGAGACAATCCGTGATATCCACAATGCATTTGGCTCAGCAACATACAATGCAGTGGGGGTTCAAGAAATTTTCCAAAGGAGACAAGAACCTTGAAGATGAGGAGTGTAGTGGCGGCCATCGGAAGATGACAACAACCAATTGAGAGCAATCATAGAAGCTGATTCTACAACTAAGCGAGAAGTTGCTGAATAACTCAACGCTGACCATTCTATGATCGTTCGGCATTGGAAGCAAATTGGAAAGGTGAAAAAGCTCGATAAGCGGGTGCCTCGTGAGCTGAGTGAAGATCAAAAAAATCGTCATTTTGAAGTGTTGTCTTCTCTTATTCTATGCAACGGTGAATCATTTCTCCATCAGACTATGATGTCTGACAAAAAGTGGATTTTATATGACAGCCAGCAATGACCAGGTTAGTGGCTGGACTGAGAAGAAACTCCAAAGCACTTCCCAAAGCCAAACTTGCATCAAAGAAAGGTCATGATCGCTGTTTGGTGGTCTGCTGTCAGTCTGATCCACTACAGTTTGCTGAATCCCGGGGAAACCATTACATCTGAGAAGTATATTCAACAAATTGATGAGATGCACCAAAAATTGCAATGCCTGCAGCCAGCACTGACCAACAAAAAGGGCCCAATTCTTCTCCACGACAATGCCCTACTGCATGTCACACAACCAACACTTCAAAAGTCGAACAAGGCCAGGCGTGGTGGCTCACACCCGCAGTCCCAGCACTTTGGGAGGCCAAGGCAGGCGGATCACTTGAGATCAGGAGTTCAAGACCAGCTGGCCAACATGGTGAAATGCTGTCTCTACTAAAAATACAAAAATTAGCTGAGCGTGGTGGTGCACACCTGTAATCCCAGCTACTTGGGAGGCTGAGGTAGGAGAATCACTTGAACCCAGGAGGTGGAAGTTGCATGAACTGAGATAGTACCACTGCACTCCAGCCTGGGCAACAGAGTGAGACTCCATCTCAAGACAAAAAACAAAAACAAAAGTTGAACAAATCAGGCTACAAAGTCTTGTCTCACCCACCATATTCACCTGACCTCTCGCCAACAGATTACCACTTCTTCAAGCATCTTGAGAACTTTGTGCAGGGAAAACACAACCAGAAGGATGCAGAAAATGCTTTCCAAAAGTTCGTCAAACCTCGAAGCACAGATTTTTATGGTACAGGAATAAACAAACTTATTTCTTGTTGGCAAAAATGTGTCAATTGTAATGGATCCTACTTTTATTAATAAAAAGATGTGTTTGAGCCTAGTTATAATGATATAAAATTCATGGTCCAACCACAATTACTTTTCTAGCAACCTAATATTTTTGAATCTCAAATTATCCCAGTTTTTCATACTCAATATCCACCATTCAAGAAAAAATTGCCATGCATACCAGGACTAACAAGTAACCAAGTGTCCCAGTTTCCTTAGGTCTAAGGAATTTCCTGGGATTCAAGACTTGAACTGCTAAAACCAGGTGAGTACTGAGTAAACTGGGGTGGTTAGTCATCCTAAGTCTAAGATCCAAAAACAAAGAGGAAAAAATGCACAATAAAAATAGTCTCATGTGTGATGCAGATACTGGCACTGAAAGATATAAACTGTAAAATAAATGTAACTAATATGGTCAAGAAAATACATGACAAGAATATATTTCTCCAGAGAACTGGAATGTATAATAAAGAATGAAACAGAAATTTCTCCAGAGGATTAGAATTTATAATAATAAATCAAATAGAAATTAAGGCCTTGGCTGGGCATGGTGGCTCACGCCTGTAACCCCAGCACTTTGGGAGGCCGAGGCAGGCAAATCATCTGAGGTCAGGAGTTTGAGACCAGCCTGGGCAACATGGTGAAACCTGAATCTACTAAAAATACAAAAATTAGCCAGGTGTGATGGTGCACACCTATAATCCCAGCTACTCAGGAGGATGAGGCAGGAAAATTGCTTGAACCCGGGTGGCAGAAGTTGCATTGAGCCAAGATCACACCACTGCCCTCCGGCCTGGGTGACAGAGTGAGATTTCATCTCAAAAAAAAGTAAGTTGCCTAAAAAGTAAGGCAACTGAATGAAGAACTCCACAAATTAAAGTAACATAAGATCAGACTTAGCTGAAGGGAGGACTGGCAAACTGGAAGATGGGTCAATGGAAAATATTTGGAGTGAAGCATAGGGGAATAAAATGAATGAAAAATAAAGAGTATAAGAGACACACAGGGCCAAATACCATGGTTCATGCCTGTAACCCCTGTGCCTTGGGAGGCGAAAGTGGGAGGATTGCTTGAGGCCAGGAGTTCATGACCAGTCTGCACAACATAGTGAGTGGGTGCTCCTGCTAAGCCCAAGAGTTCTGGGAAGGAGTGAGCTAGGGCTGTGCCACTGCATTCCAACCTGGGCAACAGAATGAGACCCCCATCTCAGAAAGATGGGGGGGGAGGGGGAGAGAGGGAGGGAGGGGGAGAGAGAGAGAGAGAGATAGGACATAATGAAAAAGTGTATGTTTAGACTCTCATTTAGAGAAAAATGAGGCAGAAGGTATATTTGAAGAGATAATGGTTAAGAATTTCTAAAGACTAACAAGAGACAATAAACCACAGATTTAAGAGGAAACATGTTTTTTAAAAAACTATACATAGGTACATCATAATAAAATTGCTTAAAATCAAAGACAAGGAGAAAATCTTAATGGTAGAGAAAAAAAGGATCTATTACCTATGATGGAATAAACAGTAAGATTTAACCATTTTATTGCCCCCCAGAAATGACAGAAGCCAGACTTGTTTAATCCAAAAAGAATGATGAAAAGAAGGGGGTAGAGACAGTAACACAGAGCAGGAGAAAAAAGTAGTTACAATAAACTAGAACAGATTACATACTACAAAAAAAGTCAATGACTGGATTTTTAAAAACATCTGACTGTGCTATTTAGATGAGACACAGCTGAAATACAAATGCACAGAAGGGCAGGAAGAGAAAGGGTGTTCTTTTGCAGGGTGAAGGGGTGGGGAGCCAGAGAGGGAGGGCTGTGTGAGTGGGAAAGGAAAGGCAGGAATGCCAAGTGCAGAAAACTAATAAAAGCTTAGCTAAGGGGCCGGGTGCGATGGCTCAGGCCTGTAATCCCAACACTTTGGGAGGCCAATGAGGGCGGATCACTAGAGGTCAGGAGTTCGAGATCAGCCTGGCCAACATGGCGAAACCCTGTCTCCACTAAAAATACAAAAATTAGCTGGGCATGGTGGCACACACCTGTCATCCCAGCTACTTGGTAGGCTGAGGTGGGAGAATCGCTTGAACCTGGGAGGCGGAGGTTGCAGTAAGCTGGGATCGCACCACAGCACTCCAGCCTGGACAGCTGAGCGAGACTCTATCTCGAAACAAAACAAATCAAAATAAAAAGATTAGCTGAGGTGGGGAGAGAAAAATGGGAGCTGGAGAGGAATGGAAGGTTGAGTGAAGGTGTTTTATCACAGGAAACTGGAATGTGTTCAAGGGTCCAGGTAAGTAGAGGCTGAATGCATATGTGAAGAAGGATAAGTGATAGAATAAGGAACACAGAAGGCAGGGGAGGGCAGGATCCCAAGTATTGCTGAAAGCATCAGCTTCTTCTATTGCAGGTGGGGAAAGGAGAGTCACTTGGGTGCAAATGCAGTTGGTTAATTTGGTATCAGGAGGACTGGGAAATTTCAACCTAATTCTTTTCTTTCTTGGTAGAGTAAAAAGGGAGATTTCTTGAGAGTGAGGAGAAAGAGCAGGTTTGAAAAGACTGGAGGAGGTGTGAAATATTTGTTGTGGAGAGCAAAAAAACCGTGTTAATCACGCAAAGACATCAGGATTGCTGGGCAGTGTTGGGCACAGTTGGACTTGGGAACACAACAGGGCAGAATTAATCTCCAGCATGCAGGCGTGAGTGTTCTGGGGTTAGGGCTGCCCTGCCATGAACCTTGCTCCTTGGGTGTGCAGCTGTCAGCGTGTAGGTAGAAAGAAAGTGCACAGCTGGGCTCATCCAGGTTGGCACCCAGAATTATAAAGAAACCAGGATTACTCATCATTTTATAAGTGGATAAACCAAGGTCAAGGCAGGTTAAGCCATGCCCCAAACTGCATCACACATCAGAAGCAGACCTGGAAGTGGACCTGGGCTCCTAAATCTTTGGGCCATAAGGTACGCTCATGTCTCTGAGTAGTTCAACCACGGTGTCTGCTGAGCAGGGAGTGGGAGGATACACCCTCATAATGAAAGGAGAGCAGAGCACGTTCATCCATCGAGTGCATTCCTTCCCAGATAACTCACAGATCCACCACCATCGCCCTGGCAGGGCTCCTGCTTCTGCTTTCTCTGGAGCCAGAACAGAGCTTTTGAGCAGGTTACAAGCTGAATGCAGCAAACGGAGTCAACTAAAAGATTCTGGCCCAGAAAAGCAACCCAAAACTCAGCCTGACTTTTATTAAAGCCATTGGCGCAGTCTGGGTTTGAGAGAAAGTCAATCTGGGCAACGGCAGAGGGAAAACTCAAGGCAGGCAGGGAGCCTTCTGCCAGCGCCTTTCTCTGAAGGTCACAAATTTATCTCCTATAACTGCAAGCAAAGTTTCATGCCCTTTTATTTTACAAGGACAGAAAACTCAGAGTCAACTGAAGCCACTGCTAAATTAAAAATAATAAATCCTGATAGAACACACTGAGAACATTTCTGCAAAGTGGTTAAGTGGTTAAGGGCCAGCAGTCTTCCAGTGCCCGGCCCTAACACTTAGTGGCTATGTGATCTTGAGCAATTATCTTACCCTCCAGAGCCTCAGTTTCCTCATCTGTAAAATGGGGATCTATCTCACAGGGTTGTGGTGAGGTTGGAAAAAGACTTAGAGCCATGCCTATATTTGGTAAGCCTTAGTGGTTATCACTTTTTTTTTTTTTTTTTTTGAGACAGAGTCTCGCTCTGTTGCCCAGGCTGGAGTACAGTGGTGCAATCTCCGTTCATTGCAAGTTCTGCCTCCCAGGTTCACGCCATTCTCCTGCCTCAGCCTCCCAAGTAGCTGGGACTACAGGCACCCGCCACCATGCCCGGCTAATTTTTTATATTTTTAGTAGAGACGGGGTTTCACCATGTTAGCCAGGATGGTCTCGATCTTCTGACCTTGTGATACACCTGCCTTGGCCTCCCAAAGTGCTGGGATTACAGGCTGAGTCACCATGCCTAGCCAGATTACCAGCCTTTTAAAAATGCCACAAAATGTGGATGCCCTTTGTAAGCTAAGCAAATCATTTGATTGTTTCTTCATTTTTTTTCTTTTTTGCCATGAAATGTATAATAACAAAAGAGTACATATAATGTATAGGAATAAACAATAATTATAAAATTAACATCCACACGCCCATACTCAGCTTAAGAAAAATAACATCGCCAGGACTTCAGAAGCGCCCCAGAACTCCTCCTCCCTTATCAAATCCCCTCTCATTCCTGTCTCCAGGAAACACTATTTCAAATTGTCTGTTAATCATCCCTGCTTTTCTTGATAGTTTTACTTTTTTTTTAGACAGAGTCTCGCTCTCATCACCCAGGCTGGAGTACAATGGCACAATCTCGGTTCACTGCAACCTCTACTTCCCAGGTTCAAGCAATTCTCCTGCCTCAGCCTCCCAAGTAGGGGGGTTTACAGGTACCTGCCACCACGCCGGGCTAATGTTTATATTTTCAGTAGACACGGGGTTTTACCATGTTGGTCAGGCTGGTCTCAAACTCCTGACCTCAGGTGATCTGCTCGACTTGACCTCCCAAAGTGCTGGGATTACAGGCATAAGCCACCGTGTCCAGCCAATGATTGTATTATATATGAATATATCCCCCAAACAATCTGTCTAGTTTTACCTGATTTTGACATTTATACAGTTAGAATAATACTGTGTACACATTCTCCATAATTTAACGTTCTCTTGACATTTTGATTGTTGACAGTTTTTCAAAATTAAAACAATTATAAACAACGATGTCCGGGACATCTATGTATGCACATTTTGGCCAACATTCATGATAATTTTTAAAGAGTAGTTCCTGTGACTGAAGTTCAATTAAAGAGAACATGTAAAGGCTTTTGATATCCATTGCTAATTGCCCTCTAGAAAAGTCGTAACAGTTACTGTTCACCCCACAGTTTGTAAGAATGCCTGCTGCTTTACACCTTACCAACACTGAGCTCTATTATTTTTAAAATTTACTAAAGTGGTCCCAAAATAGCAGGTTGCTTTAATTTTGCACTGATTTTCCCACTTGAGAGGTTAAACGATTTTTCCTATTTGTTGTCTAGATCTGGTTTTATACTTTTGTAATAAGTGGAATGTTAATAAGCTGGGATTTTTTTCGGTTTGTTTGCTGTTTTTTTTAGCTCCAATCTTTGTTTCTCAGAGAATGTAAATAGTTCTCAGAAGGGAAGGCAACACCTTTGGCAAGAAGCAATAAGCAGTGGTTTGGTGGGAGCTCAGTTTCCTCGAGTAAATGCTGCTTCAGCCTAAAGGGAACAGGTTATGATTAAATGCATAATAATTACATCTCATGATTATAAATTTTAAGGGCACAAATCAGAGAAAACTTTAGGAAAATGGGTGAGAATAGAGAGCCCTACTGAATTTGCACTATGATTTAGTTAGGCATAGGTAAACAATAATTATAAAATTAACATCCGTGTATGTATGTGTAAAATCTGATTAATACTCAAAGTTGATGAGTGTATGGGAATTACATAATCTCATACGCCACTGATAGGGCTGTTAAAAACAATTTTGGGGGGCTGGGCTTGGTGGCTCACGCCTGTAATCCCAGCGCTTTGGGAGGCTGATGTGGGCGATCGGATCATGAGGTCAGGAGATCAAAACCATCCTGGCTAACACGGTGAAACCCTGTCTCTACTGAAAATACAAAAAAATTAGCCGGGTGTGGTGGCGGGCACCTGTAGTCCCAGCTACTGGGGAGGCTGAGACAGGAGAATGGCGTGAACCCAGAAACCAGGAGGTGGAGCTTGCAGTCAGCCGAGATCACGCCACTGCATTCCAGCCTGGGGGACACAGCGAGACTCCGTCTCAAAAAAAATTTTTTTTTTCTGTTTTCCAACAAAAAGTCCCTAAGCAGCAAAGGGACTAAGATGGATTTGCTCACCCCACCTCTCCCTAGGCCAGCATCCTGGTTCCCTGCTTCTACGTGTGGATTGGCCCCGAGTGAAGCTGAACAAGGCAGCATGGGTCAGGAAAACTGCTCAGTGTAAGAGTGCAACATGCCTGTGGGATATTATGAAAAGCCTGGACTCCCCGGTATGGACTCCCCAGGCCCCTGGTTTGAATCAGAGTTCTATAGTCAGCTCGGGACCTTGGCAAGTCGCATTAACCTCT
Source organism: Colobus angolensis palliatus (assembly GCF_000951035.1). Classification (NCBI taxonomy): domain Eukaryota; kingdom Metazoa; phylum Chordata; class Mammalia; order Primates; family Cercopithecidae; genus Colobus; species Colobus angolensis. The sequence continues at coordinate 4,291,251 of NW_012116821.1, read as the reverse complement.
GTGAACCTCAGGTTCCTTGTTTGTGAAATGGGACAACAGCACCTTCCATAAAAGATCTTTGTGAGAATGATTGAGCTGTGAAGCACCTGCCTTGGGCTTTCAATAAATGGTAACTATGATTAGGATTAACCCAATCACTCACCAAACATTTATTGAGGCCATTTAAGTGTTGGACACAGCTCTTAGGAATTAGTCTAGCAGAGAGGTGACACAGACAATACCCAACAGATGAGCCAACTCTATAGCACGTCGAGGGTGGTGAGGACATGAATTAACACAGAGCAGGTGGGGAGAGCAGGACAGGGGTAGCTCCCTGAGAAGGTGGCTTGGAACAAAGCCTTAAAGGAAGGGACTGCATGACTTGTGATGTCTGGAGAGGGAAGAGTACAGAAATGCCTGCAGGTGGGATGTTTCTGGGGGTCCCAGCAACAGTGAGTGGCCCTGCAGCTGAGTGGAATGAGCGATGGGGAGGGTGAGAGCTGGTGAGGTCAGGGCAGAGTGGCGGGCAGGTCACACAGGACCCCACAGACCGTCACGGGGTGGGTCCAAGCCCACGTACTTGGCTATGTGTTGGTTTCTAGGGCTACAAGGACGTGATTCTGGCCCTTGAAGGAGCTTAGAGTCCAATCTAGCGGGACCCTGAGCAGTTAATGGAAACTGGCCCACTGGCTCTCTATGAAGGCATAGTCTCATCCCAACCCCACCACCCCTGTTGTAAGTAAAATGTTTATTTAGAAACAGAATGCTTGTGTTTTTGGTACTATAGCATTTAGACAAAAAGGTTTTTTTAGCAAGGCAATTTTACTTTTTGCAGAAAGGGTGCTTCTTGCAGATGGAACAATGGCAAGAGCACACCTGAACAATGGAGGGAAGCAATTTTTATCCTTTACACAGCTTGGCCTTGCTACTGTGTCTTGTCTCCACTGGCTGGAGCCAGACTTTACAATTTAAATTGAAATCTGACTGGCTAATAACTTAAAACTTTTTAAAATAGATATAGGCGGCCAGGCATGGTGGCTCACGCTTGTAATCCCAGCACTTTAGGAGGCCGAGGCAGGCAGATTATGCAGTCAGGAGATCGAGACCATCCTGGCTAACACGGTAAAACCCCATCTCTACTGAAAATACAAAAAAATTAGCTGGGTGTGGTGGCGGGCGCCTGTAGTCCCAGCTACTCAGGAGGCTGAGGCAGAAGAATGGCGTGAACCCGGGAGGCAGAGTTTGCAGTGAGAGGAGATCGCGCCACTGCACTCCAGCCTGGGCGACAGAGCAAGACTGTCAAAAAAAAAAAAAAAAAAAGGTATAGGCAATAGAGAATAAAGGAAAAGAGAAAGTTGCTTGTGAAAAGACTTTAAAAAGTAATATTTCCAAATA
>NW_012116821.1:4262369-4289827 GCF_000951035.1 Colobus angolensis palliatus | reverse complement strand
CAAATAAGGAAGGGGCATAGGCTGTGAGCTGTATGTGCCTGTGAGCATGTTCAACACAAATATCTTCATTAAAGTACAAGGACACAGAACATACTTATTCCTTTATATCTAACAGCTACATAGGATAGGGCTTAACAAAGAGTTATTAGCGCAAAGCAAGGAGGCTGGAAGGAAGTTAGTCTTTAAAAGAAAGTATTTTTAACATTTATTATTGGGTGCAGCACACCAACATGGCACAAGTATACATATGTAACAAACCTGCACGCTATGCACATGTACCCTAGAACTTAAAGTATAATAAAAAAATTAAAAAATAAATAAATAAATAAACATTTATTATTACTACCAGAAAGGAAACTGAAGAGGAAACTTTTTACTTTCTGCAATTCCCTTCTCTTGATTTTATGGTTTTTTTCCCCCCTTTTTAAACTTTTTAAACATGTTTTGGCTTAGCTGTTTTGCCTACGTTTCTAAAAGAAAAAGTTTTTTTGGTTGATGAAATACCAGGGTAAAAGGGATAGCAATTGAACTAGATCATAAATACTGCTTTAATTATTTGGCAGAGTGTCTAGTAAAGGTGTTTTACAATACTACCGTACGTCCACTTGGGGATGAATAAGGGGGGATTGATGGGGTAGCTCTTGGAGTTCCTGACCTTACTGCATCCTATTAAGTCTTTAAGGTATGCCAAATTTTTCCTTTGTCATTGGAGACATGAGGTAAAACTGATCTTGGACGATGGAGGCTGGATGGCCCTTGAGGGCTGACCTGCAGGGTGCTGCACTTCAGGAAATAGCAGAGGCTGGCATAGTTTACTACCCTAGGCTGTGAAATTTTGAAAAGGAGCTACTATGCAGTCTAAGTCTTGTTGATTAGAGGACTATCTGGGTGGAAAGGGGACAACCTGGGCCTCTGGCCTACCGTGCGCACAAGCATTAACAGTCGCTTTTAGAGTGCGGATGAAACATTTAATCCATTTTAGCCAGGCATTTACATTTTGATACCTTGTCTTCATTGCTATTATTTGCCTTAGGTTTTTTACTTTTACTATAAAGAGTCTTGTCATTGTGATTGGGAGGAGTGATTGTTGGAGAGGTTGAAGGAGATTGAGAGTTAGAAGGAGTAATTCTTTTGGTGAAATGGATATATGGGCCGGGCGTGGTGGCTCAAGCCTGTAATCCCAGCACTTTGGGAGGCCGAGACAGGCGGATCACGAGGTCAGGAGACGGGTGAAACCCCGTCTCTACTAAAAAATACAAAAAAAAAAACAAAACAAAACTAGCCGGGCGAGGTGGCGGGCGCCTATAGTCCCAGCTACTGGGGAGACCAAAGCAGGAGAATGGCATAAACCCGGGAGGCGGAGCTTGCAGTGAGCCAAGATCCCTCCACTGCACTCCAGCCTGGGCGACAGAGCAAGACTCCATCTTAAAAAAAAAACAAAAAACTTTAGTGTTCTATAGGACATCAGACTAGGCAGAACATAGAGATTTTGTTTTAGGACAAGAATCTGATTTTTACTAATACAGCTACTGTTCTCTGGATTACTAGTATTCTTACAGGAACTTACTATGTCTTCCTAATTTGAGGAAGTCCTAGAGGGACAGAGATATTTTTCTGAAGTAGTAAGCTGTTTTTGGTTATGTAAATCTTTATAAGGTATAATTAAACAAGCATTAAAAGTAATAACTTGCGGTGAGTTAGATTTAGTTATGTTGCCCGGACGCAGTGGCTCATGCCTGTAATGCTAGCACTTTGGGAGGCCAAGGCGGGCAGATCACGAGTCAGGAGATCAAGACCATCCTGGCTAACACAGTGAAAGCCTATCTCTACTAAACATACAAAAAATTAGCCAGGCGTGGTGGTGGGCGCCTGTAGTCCCAGCTACTCGGGAGGCTGAGGCAGAAGAATGGCGTGAACCCGGAAGGCAGAGCTTGCAGTGAGCCAAGATTATGCCATTGCACTCCAGTCTGGGCGACAGAGAGAGACACTGTCTCAACAACAACAACAAAAAAGATTTGGTTCTGTTAATAATAAGATGGGAAGTAAAGGGAAGAAAAGAAAAAGAGAGAAAGCTTTTTTTATCTTTAATTTGGTAGGGCTTAACCTTGGAACAATGGCCCATGATTCTGAAGGTGATGATGCTTTTTTGACTTGGGTATGATGTGTCCATCCTTTTTTTGCTGTGCAAAGGCCGTCTTGGTGGTTAGCAGCACAAGGTAGGGTCCTTCCTAGGCTGGCTTGAGTTTTTTTTCCTTTTTATTTTTGATGAGGATGTGGTCCCCAGGCTAGTGCTGGTGTGCTGGAAATTCTAGGGGTGATACCTGTGCTAAAAGACTTTTATTTATTTATTTACTTATTTTGAGACACAGTCTCGTTCTGTCACCCAGGCTGGAGTGCAATAGTGTGATCTCTGCTCACTGCAACTTCCGCCTCCCGGGTTCAAGCCATTCTCCTGCCTCAGCCTCCCAAGTAGCTGGGATTATAGGCACCCGCCACCATACCTGGCTGTTTTTTGGACTTTTAGTAGAGACACGGTTTCACTATGTTGGCCAGGTTGGTCTCAAACTCCTGACCTCGTGATCCGCCTGCCTTGGCCTCCCAAAATGCTGGGATTAATAAATTTTTTAATAACATTATGACTTTTACAATCTTTGACATGCCTCAACTTTCTGATTTTCTTCTACACTATTTCTCTCCTCAGTCTCACCCTCTTTCTCTGATCTCTGTCTCTTTCAGCCTCTCTCTTACTCATTTTCTCCCTCTAGTTCTCTCTCATTTGTGCTTTTTCTTTGTCATCCCTTTTCCTCTCTCCTTCCCAAGTTCTCCCATTTTAGCGGCCCCGCCGGGAAACAGCATGGGCCCTGCTCCCGAGCCGCTTTCTGTCTCTCCTTTTTATTTCCGATTTCTCTTTTCATTTTTTCCTTTTTTCCTTTACACTTTGTCTCTTGGGCTGGGTGGGATCTGTGTGGCCGCAATCCAGGCCCAGAGCCGCCACTGGCCCAGAGGCTCGGCAGATGCCCGACGCAGGTTGCACGAGTCATTAACCCTGGGCCAGAGGGCCCCTTTTTCTTTCTTTCTTACGTTTACATCCACAGCCTTTACAGCACCACTTGCTTTGACCTTCTCCTTTAAAGTACTGACCTTGCCTTCTTTCTCTTTGCATTCCTGAGTTCTCTTTCTTCTTTTTTTTTTTTTTTTGACAGAGTCTCCCTCTGTCGCCCAGACTGGAGTGCAGTGGCACAATCTCGGCTCACTGCAAGCTCCGCCTCCCAGGTTGACGCCATTCTCCTGCCTCAGCCTCCCGAGTAGCTGGGACTGCAGGCGACCGCCACCTCGCCCAGCTAGTTTTTTGTATTTTTAGTAGAGAAGGGGTTTCAACTTTGTTAGCCAGGATGGTCTCGATCTCCTGACCTCGTGATCCGCCTGCCTCGGCCTCCCAAAGTGCTGGGATTATAGGCGTAAGCCACTGCACCCAGCTCTTCTTTTACTTTTAGAAAACTTTGGAACTTTGTTAAAAGATTTTTGCTTTCTGTCGCTGCCTTTCTCTCTCTCTCTCTCTGCTGGTCTTTCCCTACCTCTGCCAGCCACCCATGCTGCTGTTCTCCCCTCTCCTTCCCTTTCCCCTAGGGAGCCGCCAGTGGGAGTGGAGCCTAGCCTCTTTCTTCCCCCAAGAAGAGGGGAAAGGGAAGTTGTGAATATCTTTTTTACTACTGGAGGTTTGTGTGATGTTTAATCTCCCCCAATGGGGACTTTTCACCTCTTTTTAACCTTTAAGACATCCTGACTAAGGAATACTTCACACCGCCCCCACCCGCCCCTGCGGCTTTTCTTTCCTCAGTCCTAAGGAATGCTTTAGGGCCCCTGCAGTTTCTCTTACGTTGGTATGTCCTCACCAAGCAATGCTTTACTGCCCCAGGCTTTTCTTTCCTTAGTCCTGACCACCAAGGAAACACTTGACCAGCTCCGCCAGTATTTCCTTCCTTGTCTTATGCAGGAGGTTACCTGGCCCACGCGGTATGTGAGGATCCTTTACTCCAGCTTGCCGGCTGCTTTCTTTCCGCGTTGCTGAGAGTCCAGGTTTATTCGTCACACCAGGTGGGTCTCGATTCCTTACCCCTGAGGCCATCGCAACGAGGCAGTGGGGCGCCTCCTCATGAGAGAGGACTAGAGACTGCCCCTGGAGGACAGTATATCCCCATAAGGGCCACCATTTTGCTATAAGTAAAACGTTTATTTAGAAACAGAATGCGGCCCTCACGGTGGCTCAAGTCTGTAGTCCCAGCACTTTGGGAGGCCGAGACGGGCGGATCACAAGGTCAGGAGATCGAGACCATCCTGGCTAACACGGTGAAACCCCATCTCTACCAAAAAACACAAAAAAATCTAGCCAGGCATGGTGGCGGGTGCCTATAGTCCCAGCTACTCGGGAAGCTGAGGCAGGAGAATGGTGTAAACCCGGGAGGTAGAGCTTGCAGTGAGCTGCGATTGGGCCACTGCACTCCAGCCTGGGCGACAGAGCAAGATTCCGTCTCAAAAAAAAAAAAAAAAGAAAGAAAAGAAAAGAAACAGAATGCTTGTTCCTAAATACTATAAGGAAAAATTAGCATTTAGACAAAAAGTTTTTTTTTAGCAAGGCAATTTTACTTTCTGCAGAAAGGGTGCTCCTCGCAGATGGAACAATGAGGAGAGCACACCTGAACAATGGAGGGAAGCAATTATTATCCTTTACCCAGCTTGTCCCTGCTACTGTGTTTTGTCTCCACTGGCTGCAGCCAGACCTTACAATCTAAACTAAAACCTGACTGGCTAATAATTTAAACCTTTTAAAAATAGGTATAGGCAATAGAGAACAAAGGAAAAGAGGAAGTTGCTTGTGAAAGGACTTAGAAAGTAATATTTTCAAATAAGGAAGGGGCATAGGCTGTGAGCTGTATGTGCCTGTGAGCATGTTCAGCACAGATACCTTCGTTAAAGTACAAGGACACAGAAAGTACTTATTCCTTTATATCTAACAGCTACATAGGATAGGGCTTAACGAGTTATTAGCACAAGGACATAGAATGTACTTATTTCTTTATACCTAACAGCTACATAGGATAGGGCTTAACAAAGAGTTATTAGCACAAAGCAAGGAGGCTTGAAGAAAGTTAGTCTTTAAAAGAAATAATTTTTAACAATTATTTTCCTTTAACAAAAAAGGAAACTTAAAAAAGAAAACGTTGGCCAGGTGCGGTGGCTCACACCTGTAATCCCAGCACTGTGGGAGGCCCGGTTCAGCGGCTCACCCCAGTAATCCCAGCACTGTGGGAGGCCAAGGTGGGTGGATCACGAGGTCAGGAGATCAAGACCATCCTGGCTACACGGTAAAACCCCGTCTCTACTAAAAATACAAAAAATTAGCCAGGTATGGTGGTGGGTGCCTATAGTCCCAGCTACTTGAGAGGCTGAGGCAGGAGAATGGCATGAACCCGGGAGGTGGAGCTTGCAGTGAGCAGAGATTATGCCACTGCACTCTGGCCTGGGTGACAGAGAGAGACTCCGTCTCAAAAAAAAAAAAGTTTTACTTTCTACAGCGTCCCAACCCCCATCAGCCTTGTAGAGGTTCAAACTGGTTGGATCCCATGGGGTCCTCTGTCACCTAGGGTAGGGGCAAACCTTCAGGCAGGTCTTGGAAAAGCCTCCCAGAGGCCCCTCTGAGCTCACATCTCATACCCATGGCGGGGTTCAATCCCCGGAGAGAAGGGTCTGAAGCCGCCTTCACCCACCTTGCCTTTGGGGAAGGGTTGACTCAGGCCAGTAGTTCAGAAAGATGCCTTTCTCAAATATAAACCCCACCGTGGCATGAAGAAAGGTGCTGAAGCATCCTCCAGCACAATTGCAGAGGGTCTGTGCTCTCAGAAACCACTGCAGACTTCTCACAGCTTTGGTTTCTCAAATGAAAAGGGCATCCAAGAAGCAGAGGATCAGGGCCACTGTGGCTTGAATGCCTGTGTCTTCCCAAAATTCATGTTGAAATCCCCACCCCCAGGGCAATGATATTAGGAGGTGGTGCCTTGGGAGGTGATGAGGCCATGAGGCTGGGGTCCTCATGAACTGCATTAGTGCCCTTATAAAATGGGCCCAAGGGAGGACACAGTGAGGAGGTGCTATCTGTAAACTGGAAAGTGGGCCCCCATCAGACACGGATTCTGCCAGTGCGTTGGTCGTGAACTTCCCAGCCTCCAGAGCACTGAGACATGCATTTCTGTTGTTTATAAGCCACCCAGTCTATGGTACTTTGTGACTGCAACCCAGACAGACAAAGGGCTTCAGCAGTCAGAAACGTGGGTCCAGGCTCTGGTACCACCAGCTGTGTGACCCAGGGCAGGTGGCTGCACTCACAAGGAAGTCAGGAGCATCCCATGTGAGGAAGTATTTGTGCCTCAGAGCCTGATCCTGGCTCTGAACCAATGTGGACTCACAGACCTGTTTGAGAACTGGATGAAAATATGAACCTTCTTCCCAGGAAAGGGTACAGAGGCAGAGGCATGGGACATTTTGGATACTGTTCCAAAGAACCCTGGAAAAGACCTCCTAGTCCGGTGCTACTTAATGCACAACAATAATATAGAGATTAAGGCCATGCAATAGAAATATGTTAGCCAAATCTGCAACTTAAAAATTCTCTGGGGCCGGGCATGGTGGCTCAAGCCTATAATCCCAGCACTTTGGGAGGCTGAGGCAGACGAATCACTTCAGGTCAGTTCGAGACCAGGCTGGCCAACATGGTGAAACCTCATCTCTACTAAAAATACAAAAATTAGCTGGGTGTGGTGGCACATGCCTGTAGTCCAAGCTACTCGGGAGGCTGAGGCAGGAGAATCACTCGAACCCGGGAGGCAAGTTTGCAGTGAGCCGAGATCGCGCCAATGCACTCCAGCCTGGGCAACAGAGTGAGACTCCATTTCAAAAATAAATAAATAAATAAAATAAAATTATCCAGCAGCCACATTTAAAAAGAGAAATCTGTTTTATTAAGCCTATATATTCCAAATACTGCCATGTCAACATGTAACTATATGTAATTATTAATTAGATATTTTTCTTTTTTTTATATCGAAGTCTTCAAAATCCAGCATATATTTCACACTCACAGAATTTCTCAATTTGGAATAGCCACATTTCAAGTGCTCTGTAGCTGCATGTGACTAATGGCTACTAAATTGGACAGCACAGCCCTAACCTGTTCAAGACTCCTTAACAAGTTACTGCCTTTACTCAAGCTTTGACATGGCCAGGCCTCAATTAGTGCTTCTCAAACTTGACTGTGCATACGAGTCTCCTGGACTCTGTTAAGTTACACATTCCGACTCAGTAGGTCTGTGGGACAGTCCAAGAGTTGACATTTCTGACAAGCTCCCAGGTGATATGGGATTACTGAGCCCCATATTTTCAGTGAGGGTATAGAACAGTGGTTTTGATGGGGACAGAACCTCCCATAGGAGCAGGTGAAGGCGTAGGTTGGGGGCTACTAGCATGTAGTGGATAGAGTCAGAATCGCCAGCTGCCCTTCAATGCATGGCCTGGCCTGCTCCTGCCACAACTTTTGAGTGACCCACTGGACATTTCGGTAGATGAGGAGAGCAGTGCAAAATTATCTGAGCCAAACACCATTTTCCATAAGAACACAGCCACCCAGAGGCATGGATTATTAAGGACTTGCTCTGCATCACACACCTTGCCACTAACAGAGCTGGAACCTGCACCAAGAAGTTGGTTTCTAGAGGCTGAGCTCTTAACACTGCACTGCACCATGGAATTCACACATTCTTTTCTTTTCTTTTTTTTTTTTTTTTTTGAGACGGAGTCTCGCTCTGTCGCCCCGGTGGAGTGCAGTGGCCGGATCTCAGCTTACTGCAAGCTCTGCCTCCCGGGTTTACACCATTCTCCTGCCTCAGCCTCCGGAGTAGCTGGGACTACAGGCGCCCGCCACCTCACCTGGCTAGTTTTTCGTATTTTTTAGTAGAGACGGGGTTTCACCGTGTTAGCCAGGATGGTCTCAATCTCCTGACCTCGTGATCCGCCCGTCTCGGCCTCCCAAAGTGTTGGGATTACAGGCTTGAGCCACCACGCCCGGCCACATTCTTTTATTTTCTAAGCAATGCAGTGAAGCAAAAAAAAAAAAAAACCCTGGGCTGGGTGCGGTGGCTCATGCCTTTAATCCCAGCACTTCGGGAGACCAAGGTGAGCAGAGCACCTGAGGTCAGGAGTTCAAGACCAGCCTGGTCAACATGGTGAAACCACATCTCTACTAAAAATACAAAAATTAGCCGGGCATGGTGGCATGGCCCTGTAATCCTAGCTACTCAAGAGGCTGAGGCAGGAGAATCTCTTGAACCCCGGAGGTGGAGGTTGCAGTGAGCCAAGATCACACCCCTGCACTCCAGCCTGGGCAACAAAGCGAGACTCCTCAAAAAAAATAAATAACTCAAATGCCCATTTCCCTGATGAGGATTCCAATGTTGAGAGGGTTTCTGCAATTGTCTAAGGTCATATAAGATGTGAAAGAACCATGACTGTTGCTATGATTTGAATGTTTATGTCCCCTCCAAAATTCACATGTTGAAACATTTTAATTTTAATTTTAATTTTTGTTTTACAAATGAAAGTAAAGTACACTTGGAAAGGGGCTAAGCTGGCAACTTGAAAGATCCAAGCGTTCACATGTTGAAATGTAATCGCCAATGTGATAGTATGAAGAGGTGGGGCCTCTGGGAGCTTATTCAGTCATGAGGACGGGGCTCTAGTGAAGGGGATTCAGGCCTTTATAAAAGAGGCTGCGCACAGCACTAGACCCTCTTTCCCTTTCATCCTTTTCACCATGTGAGGAAGACACTTAGACGGAGCCATCTATGAGCCACAGACCGCCAGACATCAGTCCTGCCCATGCCTTGGTATCTTGAACTTCCCAGTGTCTAGGACCATGAAAAATAAATTCCTATTGTTTATAAATTACCCAGTCTGTGGTATTTTGCTATAGCAACATGGATGGACTAACACAACTGTTAATTGAAGCATCATGGCCCCTCATCCAAGAATCCATCTATTACACTATGCATCACAATTCTAGGCAAAAAGTTAACATTCACTGTTTTTTGTTTGCTTGTTTGTTTGTTTTTTGAGATGGAGTCTCGCTCCATTGCCCAGGCTGGAGTGCAGTGGCACAATCTTGGTTCACTGCAAGCCCCACCTCCTGGGTTCACACCATTCACTTGCCTCAGCCTCCCGAGTAGCTGGGACTACAGGCGCCTGCCACCACGCCCAGCTAATTTTTTATGTTTTTTTTTTTAGTAGGGATGAGGTTTCACCATGTTAGCCAGGATGGTCTCGATCTCCTGACCTCGTGATCCACCCGCCTCAGGCTCCCAAAGTGCTGGGATTACAGGCGTGAGCGCCCGGCCTCAATGTTTTTTAATAAACAAATGAATGAACGAATGAATTAAAATGCCTACCTATACACAGATAATACGTTTAAGACATCACAAAGCAATCTTGAAAAAGAAGAACCAAATTGGAAGACTTATAATACCCAACTTCAAGACTTACTACAAAGATACAGTACTCAGGATAGTGTGGTCTTGGCATAAGGATAGACGAGGAGATCACTGGAACAGAACAGAGAGTCCATAAGGAAGCCACACTTATGTGGTTATCTGATTTCCAACCAAGATGCCAAAGTCACTGGGGGATATAATAGCCCCCCCCCCTTTTTTTTTTTTTAAACAAATGGTACTAGATTAACCAAATATCCACATGGAAAAAAATGAGCCCTAATCTCTACCTTACACCATTCACCCACACACAAAAATGATAATGAGCTGGAGTATAGGCCTGAACATAAAAACTAAACTTTTCTAAACTTCTAGATGAAAACATGGGAGAATATCTTCATGACTTGTGGATGGATAAGACCCAGACTTAACCATAAAAGAACGTGCTGCCAAATCAGACTTCATCAAAATTAAAAACACACAAAATCAAAAGACACCAATATTTATTATTACTCTCTATATGTATGAAAATGTTTACAGTAAGATGTAGAAAAGAAAACCACTCTCAAAGTATAGTAAGGGTTTCCCCAAATCCCAGCCTAAGTAAAATATCACTTCCAAGTTCTATTGTCACATTCCAGTTTCTCTCACAAGGGCGGCAGCTCATCCCTCCTCTTGTCTACTGATGTCATAACCATGCTGCACATATCAAGAGTACTTGGGGCTGGGGCCAGTGGCTCATTTCTGTAATCCCAGCTACTCGGGAGGCTGAGGCAGGAGAATTGCCTGAACGTGGGAGGCAGAGGTTGCGGTGAACTGAGATCGCACCACTGCACTCCAGCCTGGGCGACAGAGGGAGACTTCATCCCCCCCAAAAAAAAAGTACTTGGATGAGGTGCACACATCAGAACAGCCATGGGAGGTGGGTGGGTAGCCTCAAGGCCTGGTGGGTGAAGATTCCTTCCACAATACTTTTCCAGCCAGGCCCTGCTATGTCCATCCTTGTAAGGTAAAAACCTCAGAAGGATGCCTTCTTCCTAATAAAGCCTCATGGCTGAACACCTGTTTGACCCATTTAAAAGGAAGAATGAAAGTTCTAGGCCAGGTACGGTGGCTCATGCCTGTAATCCCAGCACTTTGGGATGTCAAGGCAGGCAGATCAGTTGAGGTCAAGAGTTCGAAACCAGCCTGGCCAACATGGTGAAACTCGTCTCTACTAAAAATACAAAAATTAGCCAGACGTGGTGGTGGTGGGCACCTGTAATCCCAGCTACTCAGGAGACAGGCAAAAGAATTGCTTGAACTGGGAGGCGAAGGCTGCAGTGAGCTGAGATGGCACCAGCCTGCACTCTGGCCTGTGCAACAGAGCAAGACTCCATCTCAAAAAATAAAGAAAGAAAGAAAATTAAAATAAAGAAAGTTCAGCCAGGCGCAGTGGCTCACGCCTGTAATCCCAGCACTTTGGGAGGCCAAGGCGGGTGGATCATGAGGTCAGGAGATTGAGACCATCCTGGCTAATACGGTGAAACGCTGTCTCTACTCAAAATACAAAAAAATTAGCCGGGCGTGGTGGCAGGCGCCTGTAGTCCCAGCTACTTGGGAGGCTGAGGCAGGAGAACGGCGTGAACCCAGGAGGCGGAGCTTGCAGTGAGCCAAGATCGCACCACAGCACTCCAGCCTGTGCAACAGAGCGAGACTCTGTCCCAGAAAAAAAAAAGAAAGAAAGAAAGTTCAACCTAGGAACACGATGTTAACAGAAGAGATCTGTCATTATGCAAACAGTACGGCACTCTGAACAAACACTGAAAACAGCTCTCATCTCACGGAACCCAGGCCTTGTGTCACAGTATGGGAAATTAGATGCTGGGGAAAACAGTGCTATATGAACGAAGACTTCCAGCCAGCCGTTGATCTCTTTGGACCCATTACTTTGCATTCCCGATCATATTAGAACCCTTCCCATCCAGAGGCTCCCCAAGACTGAACAGTTCTTCAGTGGCCCTTACAGAAAGACACTCTCTCCAGACAAATGCAGTATTTGTATTCAGTCCACTGGATCTCTAGGAAACAGCAGAATTATCAGTGAAGAATCTATTAAATGGCTCAAAGCTTACTGTGAGGGATATTTCTATGGCTTGACAGCAAAACTCCTAGAACTGGTTCCTGTTTCTACAATGAGGTGTTCCTTTAGAGTCAATGATAACTCACAAACAAAGTCTGCAAGTTCATGCAGGGGACATCGTGAAGTTCTTAAAAAAGAAGAAACCTGAAAATGTGTCAATAACAATGATTGATCTTTACCTAGGAGACTCCTGAAACTTTGTCTTTGGACAGCTCTCTTTGACAGATGGTGTAGGGATATTCAGCTTTGTTAAGCATGGCAGTGATTTTTATAGCTTGTGCTATGAAGGCAAAGAGAGGCAGTGCCAGAAAACATCTTCAACCGACTATTCAATTTTTGATAACTATTACATTCTGGAAAGAACTAGTGTTTCAGTACATTGAGCCCATAAGATTTTAACCCATGAGACTGGACACACACGTGGAATGTGACACTGTTGGTAACTTCCACGCCTAACACAAGGCTCCAACCACCTGGAAGAAGCTGACCGGTGCCCTCTTGCCCTATCTGTTTACGCGAGTTGCAGAGTGCTACTGACTTCAGCATTGCAGAAGGCTACAGAGCACTGGTGGAGTGGATTGATAATGAATCTGCTGACACACCTGGAGTAACTCCAAAACAACAGGCCTGAGGATAATGCGACTTTACCAAAACCTGTGGAAGCCTTATAAGGAATGGAAGGATGGATAATAAAATGCCTTGCCGTTCTCTAAAAATAAGGACCTTCAAATAGGAGTAATTGAAATAAATACTTGTACATTATGCTTTCAAACAAACAAACAAACAAACAAAAGAGCACTGGAATGAGACTCACATGTCTAAAACCTCCAGAGAATATGGCACTGGGCGCTGGACTGGATGGGAGATTCTGTTGCTTCAAAATAGGGTTAGTAGAGCATTTGGGATCCTCTTGATTGAGAGGTTTCAGAATATCTGGTGCACTGACCTTCTGGAGAAGGAAAAACAAAAATTAATATTATAGTCTCCATCCCTGTTTGGTTTTGTTCCAATGTGGTGACTTCAGCAAGCATCTATTACTTGATGTTACTAATACGCAAACTTCTGAGTAGGAGGACACACTTGCATTTGGTATATGCGTGTGCGTGCACACACACACATGCACACACATGCATACAGGGCCCAGAGACAGACAACATCCAGCTTTGGGATAGTCATGAACAGTAATGGGTAGATTACTCGTGGATTAGTAAAAGTCTTAAAGAAGTCCAAATTTTAGCCTTAATAAATGGTCCTGGCATTTAATCACTTGTTATATAATAACTGGCCTGATAAGCAGAGTTTTAGCTCTAAGATGCTTATAAAAAGGGAACATCAAAATATGTCTCTAAATTTTCTAAAAATACTTTGCTAATTGTTGACACTTCTTTATTTTTTCTTTCTTTTTTTGAGATGGAGTCTTGCTCTGTCACCCAGGCTGGAGGCTGGAGAGCAGTGGCACAATCTTGGCTCACTGCAGCCTCCATCTCTCGGGTTCAAGCAATTCTCCTGCCTCAACCTCCCAAGTAGCTGAAACTACAGGCATGTGCCACCACACTGGCTAGTTTTTGTATTTTTAGTAGGGATGGGGTTTCACCATGTTGGTCAGGCTGACCTCAAACTCCTGACCTCAGGTGATCCACCTGCCTCAGCCTCCCAGAGTGCTGGGATTCCAGGCGCAAGCCACCACGCACAGCCAAGCTGACACTTCTGTGATGTATACAGCTGTGTTTTCCAATATGGTAGTCACTAGCCACACATGACTACTCAAACTTAAATTAGTTGAAATCAAACAAAATTAACTTCTCAGTTGCGCTAGACCCATTTCAAATGCTCAGTGACCACATGCAGCCATGGTCATTATTTGGACAGCTCACATAAAGATCATTCCCATCCCTGCAGAAAGTTCCATCAGACAGTGCCCATAGAGCGCAATAAACACAACGGGCAAGGTGGGAAAACCTCCTAATGGCTGAAAATACCAACTCTCCAAGTGGAGACTTTAGTTTTTGGTGCTGGGTTGGAAGCAGCACTCAGAAATACAACAGTTGCCCCATAGTCATAATTTTCAGGAAGAAAAAACTAAGTGAAAATACGACCGAACAAATGAAAGAAAAGATTACCTCTGCTTTATTGATGTTCTGCATCCCCAGAATGCCCACGTAATTCCTACAGACATTTATTTGTTAGGCAACACTATATTTGCGCCACCACGTGAAATTCTAGGGGCTGGTAAAAGGGGAGGAAGAGAAGAGAAAGAGGAGAAGATGAAACGTCCATCCTCAAAGGGCTCACTAGCTAGTAGGAAGACAGAGACACCATTCAAATGGAAGCACCAGCCAGGTTAATGGCAAAGAAGCCAGGGAGAGTTTCTTCAGCATGCAAGCCTCTAGGATGGTCTTCAGTGGGGTTGCAATTATCCGAGAGGATGCTGAGGCTGGTTGGGGTAAGCCTGAGAGGGAAGGCCTTCCACCTGGAGCAGCTGGCGATGGTTAAACAGAAAGCACATCCTAGACCTGCAGACACGTGGACACAGATCACAAACACAGGGGATGTGCCATGTTGTCTGAGGGGACACTAACAGTGTGACAGAAGTGTCCACCAAAGCCACAGCGAAGGAGCCAGAGGCTGGAAGAGCCAGCAAATCCGATGAGAGGGGTTCAAGAATGAAGGTGTGCCAAACAGGGGAAAAAGTAGGAGAAAAAGCTTACCTGCAGTTAAAGAAAGGCACATTTTAAGTAACTGCCCATTATATTGGCAAATGTTAAAAATTATAAAGTTGAGTTTTACTAGATGAAGAGTCCTGGAGATGGATGGTGGTGATGGGAATGTTAAAAATTATACAGTTGAGTTTTACTAGATGAAGAGAATCCTAGAGATGGATGGTGGTGACAGGTGCAGAACATTAGGAATGTTTTCAATGCCGTGAACTATATACTTAAAATGGTGTAGATGGTAAGTCTTACGTGTATTTTACTATAATAAACATTTTGAGAAAAAAAAAAGGTACAAAGTTGCGTGTTGGCAAGAGTGCTGGAAAACAGGTCACTGTCCTGTCAGTGGTCAGGTAAACTGAGTCAACCTCAGTGGAGGGCAACTTGGCAGCATGAACTAAAAGCCCTAAAAAGTAGCTGTTAGGCCGGGCACAGTGGCTCATACCTGTAATCCCAGCACTTTGGGAGGCTAAGGCAGGCAGATCACGAGGTCAGGAGATCGAGACCATCCTGGCCAACACGGTGAAACCCCGTCTCTACCAAAAATACAAAAATTAGCCAGGCGTGGTGGCACGTGCCCGTAGTCCCAGCTACTCAGGAGGCTGAGGCAGGAGAATCACTTGAACCTGGGAGGCGGAGGTTGCAGTGAGCCGAGAACGCACCACCACACTCTAGCCTGGGCAACAGAGCAAGACTCCGTCTAAAAAAAAAAAAAGAAGAAAAAAAGTAGCTGTTAAAAAGGAATAGCTGGCCGGGCACAGCGGCTCACGCCTGTAATCCTAGCACTTTGAGGGGCTGAGCGGGGCAGATCACCTGAGGTGAGAAGTTCAAGACCACTCTACTAAAAATACAAAAATTAGCTGGGCATGGTGGCGCATGCCTGTAGTCCTAGCTACTTAGGAGGCTGAGACAGGAAAATGGCTTGAACCCGGGAGGAGGAGGGTGCAGTGAGCCGAGATCACTCACTCCACTGCCAGCCTGGGTGACAGAGCGAGACTCTATCTCAAAAAAAAAAAAAAGAAAGAAAGAAAATCTTCTTCCTCCACCTCTGTCCTCAGTTCCCCCCCCAGAGATAGCCCCTGCTGACAGTTTTTAGGCATTCTTCCTGTTTAACAGGTGCATGTTTTTATGGCTAATATAGGTCAATACTGTACATTCATAACACATACAATAAAATCCCAGTGGAACGCACAAGAGAGGAGAGGCAAGAATTCACTTATTGAAGAATCCTGGCCCAGATGCTTAAGTGAGCATTTTTGAAGGGGTGTTTGCAGAATATGTGGTTCAAACTTAACAGTCAGAGAAGCGGTGTGGAAAAGATCTTGAGCTGTTTTCTCAGTTAACATCCCCAAGCCACCGCGTGATTTTAAGGCAGGAGGATCCCTTGAGCCCAGCACTTCAAGACCAGTCTGGGCAACATGGTAAAACCCTATCTCCAGAAAAAATACAAAAATTAGCTGGGTGGAATGGTGCACCCTTGTAGTCCCAGCTACTTGGGGGGTGCTGAGGTAGGAGGATCACCTGAGCCCAGGAGGTTGAGGCTGCAA
Organism: Colobus angolensis palliatus; assembly: GCF_000951035.1. Lineage (NCBI taxonomy): Eukaryota > Metazoa > Chordata > Mammalia > Primates > Cercopithecidae > Colobus > Colobus angolensis. The sequence goes on along the minus strand of NW_012116821.1, from coordinate 4,273,917 downwards.
TGAGCTGGGTTCGCACCACTACACTCCAGCCTGGGTGACAAAGACAGACTCTGTCTCCAAAACAAAAAAAAAGTTATCCACTACTTCTGTGCCACTTACAAGGTGGACACCGACATCCCCCACTTCCAAAGCAGGGGCACCGTGTTCTATAATTAACGTTGACAAGATGCTCCAACATGCTCTGATGAAAATGAGAGGAATTTTGGTGATTGCATAACTGCAATCTGACAAATGTTCTATTTAAAGATGTACTCCTGGGCCACGCGCGGTGGCTCACACCTGTAATCCCAGCACTTTGGGAGGCTGAGGCAGGCGGATCGAATTGAGCTCAAGAGTTTGAGACTAGACTAGGCAACACAGCAAAACCCCATTTCTACTAAAAATCCAAAAATTAGCCAGGTATGGTGGTGCATGCCTGTAATCCCATCCACTCAAGAGGCTGAGGCATGAGAATCACGAACTGGGGAGGGAGAGGTTGCAGTGAGTCAAGATTGTGCCATTGCACTCCAGCCTGGGCAACAGAATGAGACTCTGTCTCAAACATAAATAAAAATGAATAAATAGAGATGTACTCCTTATATTTTAACCCAATAGTTATTTAGCATTTATAAATCATACTATCAAAGATGAGTACTTTATAAATATTTGGTTAAATTGTCCCTTAAAACAGCCATATCGGGCTGGGTGTGATGGCTCACACCTGTAATCCTGGCACTTTGGGAGGCCTAGGTGGGAGGATTGCTTGAGCCCAGGAGTTTGAGACCAGCCTGGGCAACATAGTGAGACCCCATGTCTACTAAAAATAAAAATTAAAAAAAATCAGCCAGACATGGTGCCATATGCCTGTAGTCTCAGCTACTTGGGAGGCTGAAGTGGGAGGATCACTTAAGCATAGGAGATCAAGGCTACAGCGACCCATGATAGCACCATTGCACTCCAGCCTGGGCAAGAGAGCGAGACTTGGTCTCAAAACAAAACAAAGAAACCAACCCAGCCACATCCTCAATTAAGGTGGGGAGAGAGAAGGCCTGTAGAAAGTTGGAAGCACGTCCTGCCAAGGGCATGGCTGAGAAGTGGACGCAGGCATAACAATGTCTACTTAGATGGGCTCTGCCCGCACCGTCTCCCCTGTACCCCACCACTTCTATCCCTGAGCTCCCAGAGCCCATCAGACAACCCCGGCCAGGCTCTGGGCCATGTGCATGTGCAGCAGGGGAGGGGGTGTGCCGAGGACTCACAGGCCATCCTCATGCAGAACACCACAAGCCCAGCCTGTGGTGCGCGGGATGTGCCACCACACAGCACATCATAGTGTAAATGGGCAATGCATCCCACACCTCAGGGGCATGGGCAGGGTGTGGCTGGTCTCTGGAGCAGGCTCCACCTAGCTCTTGGTCATCTCTTTGCCCCAGTGTCCCCGTCTTCAATGGGGACAGGAACAGTACAAACTTCATAGGGCTGTCTTAAGGATCACAAAGGCTAAATACCTCTGAGGGGCATTATGCTGAGAATAATGCCAGGCATCTGGTTAACCCTCAGTCAATGTTAGACTCTGAGTGGTTTCCTGTGACTCAGGCGAGTAAGAGAATTACTCATACTTCCACAATCCCCTTCCTGAACCCTCTTTCTTCAGCAGTCCTCATTGGTCCTTCTTACAGGAGCATAGAGTTTAGAATTCAGAGTCAAATCCTGAGTTTGCTCCTGGCTCTATCTTTCATTCAGTATGTGACATTAGGCATGTTGGTTAACCTCTCACGGAAATTCAGGTTCTTTATATATATATATATATTTTTTTTTTTCTGTCATCCAGGCTGGAGTGCAGTGGCATGATCTCGGCTTACTGCAACCTCCACCTCCTAGGTTCAAGCGATTCTCCTGCCTCGGCCTCCTCAGTAGTTGGGATCACAGGCACCTGCCATCATGCCTGGCTAATTTTTGTATTTTTAGTAGAGACAAGGTTTTACCATGTGGGCCAGGCTGGTCTTGAACTTTTGACCTCAGGTGATCCACCCACCTCAGCCTCCCAAAGTGCTGGGATTACAGGCATGAGCCATGGTGCCTGGCCAATTTTTAAAATTTTTAATTATTATTATTATTTGAGACAGGGTTTCACTCTGTCACCCAGGCTGGAGTGCAGTGGTGCAACCATGGCTTACTGCAGCCTTGACCTCCTGGGCTCAAGAGATCCTACCACTTCAGTCTCCTGAGTAGCTGGGATTATAGACATGTGCCACCACACCTGGCTAATATTTGTATTTTTGTAGAGACAGGTTTCCGTATGTTGCCCAGACTGGTCTCAAACTCCTTGGCTCGAGCAATCTGCCCACCTCGGCTTCCCAAAGTGCTGGGATTACAGGCATGAGCTACCAGGCTCAGCCGATCTTTATCATGGGTGTAACAATATCTATCACAGTATTTTTGTAAGCATTAAATGTGATAAAGTAGGTAAGAAAAAATGCTGCCACCATGTGTGGAACACAGGGCTTCATAAGCAGCTGCTAACCCTCTCCTCCGCCTGTTTCACTAGGAGAAGGAGTGATCCCCGGAGAGAGTTCACATGGCGCTTCTGTAGACCCTGGGAAGCTGGCAGCAGCTGACACTTGTGTTACAGAATTTCAAACACCTGCCAAATACATTTCAAACCGTCTAGACACCTCACTCCTAAAGTGTGGTCTGAGAACTTCACAGCATAGACTTCACCAGATCCCAGGAGCTCACCAAAAATGCATCTGCAGCTCCTCATCTCACGTCCACCCCACAGCTACTGATTCGGAATCTGCATTTTAAGATCCCCAGTGACTCCCATACTCATAAGAGCTGGGAATCACTGCCCCCGAGTTCAGTCCTCTTTTGGCTATACAACCTTTGGCATGTGACTTAATCTCTCTAAGCCTCCATTTCTTTACACGTAAAATGAGGTTGCATGCAATACCTACCCTAGAGGGTGGTTATGAAGATAAAATGAGATAGCTTAGTTAAGTTTTTAGTACAGAGTCCAGCACATCATAGTACATGCTGGCAATTTAGATAAAATATTTAGATGACTTAAATAGCAAATCAAGATACTATATTATCTCATTAGATGTTTACAAAACCTTGTGCTGTGGACAGAATAGGTATTAATTATCATCTTCATTTTATAGAGGGGCACACGGGCTCGAGTGGGAGGCAAGACGTGAACTCTCAAGAGGCTGTGTGGAAGTTCCAGCAGGAGAGGGGGACTGACCTCACACCCTCGCCTAAGGGACAGTCTGTCTGGGGACAGCTTGAGTGGAGTCCACAGCAGCAGAGAAGGGACACCAGTTCTGTCCAGCCTACCAGGGCAGTCACATCAACTCTACAAGCAACAGCTAGTGGCACCCGCCCAGCCAAGGCACCTCAGCTGAACTAGAATGCAGGTTTTCCGATTCCAAGGTTGGCTTTCTCTCATACCCGAAGCATTCACTCCAGGCTGGGTTAGTCCTGGTGGGAAGGTGGAATAATTATTTCCCTAGAAGCCTTTACTAGGAGAGCTCTCACTTGTGGTGTGGACAGCGGGGGAAGAGCGCCCCACAGGTTTTATGCTTTCAATAGTTTCCATCAGAGGCCAGGACAGATTTTAACCAGAGGCTGCTGGTCTTGCAGACTCAAGGGCTAACTTGGCAGGTGTGGGCCCTGCAGGAAGCCCTTGGGCTTTGGTGCAGCCTTGAAGCCGGCAGGGAGCTCTGTGGACACAGAGGAGCCTTAGGGGCTTGTGATTAGGTGGAAGCCTTTCCCTGTACTGAACAGTTTTCCAGACTGACCTTGAATCCTGACCTGCCTTGGGCCAGGCCTGCCCAAATAGAAGCGCTGACTGGTAATTATGTTTTTCTGATGGCTGTTTTTCCATAAAACCAAAGAAAACATAAATCTACAGAGAAGGCAGGCTAGAAAGTTCTGGAAGACAACATGAAGGTGAACAGCATGGAGGCCTTGTGGGGCTCAGGGTACCCTGGTGGTGACGTTGACCGCAGTGTCAGACTGGCTCCGTCTCTCTGTCTGGCCCGCACACTGCCCAGAGCCCGTGGCAAGAAGATGCTTCTCAGAGGCCATGTCATTCTGGGATTTGGAGAGCTCTAAAAGGCAAACACAAGGGTTGACGGGTGGGAACACGCAGCTTTGCTGAGACTTGTGGGAGCCTCTTCTGGGGTTCCCTGAACCCACAGACAGTGGGTCCCAAGGTCCCAAGAGGGCAAAGTGCATGGAGTAGCAAGGGTGGCACATCCCTCACCAAGTGCAGAGGCGTCAGGAGGGTGAGCAGACAGTGTGCTGGATCAGGGCAGGAAAGGGCTAGCTTCTTTCAAGGTCCCGCTGTGGTCACCTGGGCCATAGTCAAGGTGAGGTGAAGGGAAATCGTCCACCCAAGCTCCCCTGCGTTCCACGTCACACATATGTGTGTACACTCGTCCAAACACGAAGGTGGCAGCCTACCAAACAAGCTGGCTTTCTAGGGGTTCCTTACAAAGATGTTACAACTTAACACCATTTCTTGTGACTCTCTGAAGTGAGGTAAAAATAAGATTTGGGGTGTCCTCATAACAATTATAGTAAGCAAATCCTGGAAAGATGACTATAAACAAATTTGTTTTTACAGTGTAATAGTGGTCTAGAATAAAGATGAATAAAGTTCGAAGGAAGGAAGCCACACACAGAAGTGACAGAACCACCATGAAGATGGTTTCATCCTTCAAAGATGGTTTCATTTTCCCTTGAGACCCCCATTCCTCCAAACGAGGACCTTAAAACTGTGTCTAGATCTGTGCTGTCCAGTAGAGGGATAATGCAAGTCACACATATTATTTTAAATTTTTATAGTAGCCACATTTAAAAAGTTAAAAAAAAAAAAAAACAGGTAAAATTAACCCTTTTTTATTTTTGAGATGGAGTCTCACTCTGTTGCCCAGACTGGAGTGCAATGATGCGATCTCAGCTCACTGCAACCTCTGCCTCCTGGGTTCAAGTGATTCTTGTGTCTCAGCCTCCCAAGTAGCTGGGAGTGTGTGTCACCACACCTGGCTAATTTTTGTATTTTCAGTAGAGACAGGGTTTCACCATGTTGGCCAGGCTGGTCTCGAACTCCTGAGCTCAAGATATCCACCCACCTTGCCCTCCCAAAGTGCTGGGATTACAGGCTCGAGCCCGGCCAAATTAATTTTAATTCTATATTTAGTTTAACACAGTATATCCAAAATATTAAAACATGTCATCAATATTAAAGTTATCTGTGAAATCCTTTACTTTTGTTGGATTCCAAGCCTCTGAAACCCAGTGTGTTCACTTTGGTAGTGCATCTTGCAGCCATATTTCAGGGGCTCATAAGCGACACGTGGTTAGAGGCTACTGCAATGGACAGTGTGGCTCTCGACCTCCCTGGCTGGCTTTGGATCCACTCCTTGGGATGTTATTGCATGAATCCTCTATCCTCTCGCTATTTATGGGTTCTCTCCCGCCTGCACTGCCCAGGAGTGAGTCCTGCAGTGACTCTTTTCTCTAGAGAGGGAAATTCAACACACAGTCCCTGAAACTGCTGTGGTGTCCAGCTTTTCCACCAGGCTGCCTCCTAGCCTCTCCTGATAGCAATGCCATCCCCACATCCTCAAGGTGCCCATCGAGAAACACTGGGGTATCTTTCTAAGGCCAGCAGCTCCCAGGGTACTAGCATGTACCAGATCCTCAAAGTGGACAAAGTAAAGGACACGCTCAGATGGCCCATCCCAGTCTGGGCTGTGACGCTGTGAGGGGCTCTAATTTCTAACCCCTTAGGAGGAACTGGTCCCCCAGCAATCTCTTCGTGCCCACCCTAAAGTCTAGGCCTATATGGGCCATTTAAAGTTCACAGACAAGGGGAGAGGATGAGCCTTCTTGAGAAATTTGGGCCCTAAGAAATAGGCTTATAGGTTAGTATTATTAGGGGACAAAGGATAAGGAAGAGAAAGAAATACAGATTGCTTCTGAGCAAGACCAATTTTCTCATTTCCTCTTCCCCCTTCTAAGGGGGACTACAAAGCTGATATCTTCTAGAAATGTACTGATAATACACAGAGCTGCGGTCACTCATTTCCTCCTGCTGGTTTGACTTTGTTGGGCAGCTTCAGCAGCTAGAGGTTGTAATTCTGGGTCAGCTTTCAAAACCCCTCAGGGGCAAGGCCACCTTTCAGCACCTGGGCCAGTGCAGAGTCTGGGGCCCTCCACAGTCCCTCCCCAAGGACCTCAGGTGCCAATCTGACTTCCTCTCCTGAGAATGAGGCTTCCCTCTGCACCCACTTCCGGCGGAAACAGGCAGCCAAAAAGATAACAGGGGCACGAGAAGAAGAGCTCAAAATCCAAAGAAATAGGAGTTAGCACCTACAGGATGCTACGTGTCCTGTGGCAGAGACGGGAGAAAGGCATGTGTGTGGTCACGTGTCCTGTTCCTGCAGAACCAGGGGAAGCACTTGGGAAAGGTCAGAGGCAAAGCACCACTCCCAGAACCAGAAAGCTGGGGTTTTCTATCTCTGCCTCTGGGCAGGGGGTGAGGGTGGATGGAGAGATCAGGGGAGGGTGGGGGTGCTGGGATATGTGTGTGTGTGTGTGTGTGTGTGTATAGGTTATGCGGTTTCAGTCAGCTGAGAAGGGATGCTTGCTGCTTTGCTCTTGTGAATTCCCCCACACCTCACCCAGGGACTAGCTCTAGTCGTCCACCTGGGTATTTCACTGGTTAGCCTCAAGTGTGTGAGCAGGTACACAGGCCAGGCTATGGGGTGGCCGTCTGCCAGCTGTGAGCATATCCAATGCACCTGTGTGTAGGGCTGGGAGCGTCCAGAAGGCGCGTGTGTGCTGACGTGTGTGTCCCACCTCTCTGGATTTCGGTGGCTGAGGGATGACAGGGTCGGGGCTAACTCCAAGGCACTGATTCCACAGTGGCAGTGGTGGGAGACAATTCACAGAAGCCACATAGATTTGGAGAAGAGCTGTGCATCTAGAAAGACATACAGGGAAGGGTGGACTAGCACCTACTGGGGTGTGGGTGGGAAAATAGCACCAACAAGAGAACAGGCAGCCAGGAGAGCTGGAAAACACATTCCAGGCGGAGGGGCACAGAGCGGGGGTACTGTCCGAGAGCCCAGCAGGGTGGGAGCAGTGATTTTTAAGCCACCAAGTGCTCTTAGCAAACAGGCTCATGAAATCCAGCTGCTTCCTCCCTCTGAACAAGGAAGGAACAGACCATTGCATGAGACAGTCACTGTTTCTGTTCATCTGAAGAGCAGTGTTCTGATGTCCATTGTCATCGTGTGACAGCTGAGACAGGGCTCATGAGGAATATGGACAACTAATTAAAGTCATATAAAGAGACTGTCTCAGAGCCAAGTGCAGCACTGAGACCATCTGCATGCAACTGCAGAAAAGGGGATGATGAAGAGAAGCTAAGCAGAAATACAGTGAAAGAGAAATCCATGCCTAAGGATACTTGAGCCCACTAAGGACATTTTTTAAACACCTGATCAGCCCTGGGCATCTTAGGAGGCATGAAAAGGAGTCTGTCCTCTGGGACTTGCATTTTAAGATAAATAGAGAAAAAAGTATCTGAACTGAGAGAACACTGAAAAGATTCCAAGTGGAAGTGGTTCTGGGTTACGTGCACCGGAAAATCACAGGATTACTGCTAACCGAAGAAAATACATTTACCAAGGAGAAAAGGAGAAAGGTGAAGTAATTCCATGCAGATGATAGATATTGGGCCCCACTGGCCTGAAAGGTTCTGGTTTTAGATTCCCTGAAATTACATCTTTCTTTTCCTCTCTCTTTTTTTTTTTTTTTTTTTTTTTTTTTTTGAGATGGAGTCTTGCTCTGCTGCTAAGGCTGTAGTCCAGTGGTGTGATCTCAGCTCACTGCAACCTCCGCCTCCTGGGTTCAAGTGATTCTCCTGCCTCAGCTTCCCCAGTAGCTGGGATTACAGGCACCCGCCACCATGCCCAACTAATTTTTGTATTTTTAGTGGAGACGGGGTTTCACCATGTTGGCCAGACTGGTCTCGAACTCCTCACCTCAAGTGATCCACCCACCTTGGCCTCCCAAAGTGCTGGGATGACAGGTGTGAGCCAGCAGGTCCAGCCCTGAAATTGTCTCTTCACATTTTCTCTGTTGGTCCTCAGGGAAGTCTAAACTCCTTTGCCCATAACGCTGAGCTAGGCAGGTTTTGGCAGGAGTAGGGGAAACTGAGCCAGCCTTGTAGACTGAAATGGCATTTCCCTTCCCACAGGGAACCAGAGGCCTGCTCTGTTGGGAAAGAGGTGAAGGGTCAAGTGCTGTGGCTTTCCCCAGGGTCCAGAGACAAAGTGAGTGGCCTGAGGGGCAGTGCCAACTGAGATCACCGGCCAGGCCCTAGCCAGTGGGCTCGGCTGGTCTGGAGGGTGGTGGGAAAACACATCATGAAGCATGCACTTACTTTTCACGTGGGTAGCAAGAGACAGAAACAAATTTTCCACGGACTTATTAAATCCTCTACACTGACCAAGTGCCTGTAACTAAAACAGAGACAGAAGGAGAGAATGAGAATTATGCTTGATGACTTGTGTTTGCCTCAGCAGCGTCCAGGTTGCCAACCCCAAAATACTGGCATGTGGGTGTGTGGGCATGAGTGTGGGTGTGTGGGCGTGAGTGTGGGTGTGGTGCTGGGGGTGCAGGTGGGCGTGGCTGTGTGCATGCAGGCCTGGAGGTGGACAGCAGTCTTCCGGAGGGGTAGGCATCCTCTTTATTCAGTGTCTCTCACTACTTTTGATACTCACATTGAAGAAGCGTTATCAGTGGGTTGTTGACAAGATGACAAGTACCCCTGGGAAATGATGACTGGCATTTCACTGGCTCAAAGACTGTACTCAAGTAAATTACTGCTTGTTTAACCTCTTTTCTCCTATGGCTCCACCCCAACTCCATGCAGAGTGGGATGTCAACAGTGGCAGAATGCGGGTGGCACAGAGGATAAGGATGGTAAAAGCTACAAGGTGACCAGCTGAGAGCTGAGGGGCTCTGCTTCCCAAAGCAGAAGAGAAGGAAAAAAAAGATAAAACACCAGAAAGGAGTTCACTTCCTTCTCCAAGTCTCATTCATTCATCCATCCATCCACCCATCTAGCCACCAAACATTCATCCATCTTACCATCCATCCAATCCTCCATCAGTCCGATAAATACATCTTGAGCATGTAGGTACTGAAACAACTCTGGAGAATTTGAAATTTCAAGGAGAAAGGAGAGCAGGATTTTGAAGGTCACCCCAGAGTCTCAGTTTGAAATTGAAAAAGAACGTATGTGATTCTTCTCTCTTATCAGCATTATATATTTTTGGGTTTGGATCATAACCTCAAAGACACAGTCTCATGCCATAATCCCAAATGTTGAAAGATCAAAATCCCTGAAGTCTAAATCCCTAAAGATTAAAATCGCTAAAGTCTAAATCCCCAACATCTAAAATCCCCAAAATCACAATTACGGGATAGTTGCATCATGTTAGGGGACCTATTACCTTGTTACTGCCTGTATTAAATTAAGTATGACTTAAGGAGAGCCTATGGGTACCAGGTTGACAAGGGGTGGACTCGTGGACTTAATTAATTAATGACACCTTAATTATAGGCATCCACTTGACTTGATTCAGGAATACCTAGAAGCCTGGTAAGGCATTATTCTGGGTGTGTCTGTGAGGGTGTTTCCAGAGGAGATTAGTTGTGAGTCTCAGTGGATTAGGTTAGAAAGATCTGCCCTCAGGCCGGGCGCGGTGGCTCAAGCCTGTAATCCCAGCACTTTGGGAGGCTGAGACGGGTGGATCACGAGGTCAGGAGATCGAGACCATCCTGGCTAACACCATGAAACCCCGTCTCTACTAAAAAATACAAAAAAAATCTAGCCGGGCGAGGTGGTGGGCGCCTGTAGTCCCAGCTACTCGGGAGGCTGAGGCAGGAGAATGGCGTAAACCCGGGAGGCGGAGCTTGCAGTGAGCTGAGATCCGGCCACTGCACTCCAGCCCGGGCGACAGAGCGAGACTCCGTCTCAAAAAAAAAAGAAAAAAGATCTGCCCTCAATATTAGCATGTACCATCACTCAATCAGGGGCCTAAGGAGAACAAATACAGCAAGGGAATTGGTCTCTGAGAGCTGGAACAGACTTTTCTTCTGCTGCCTTGGACATCAGAAATCCAGGCTGATTGGCCACTGGACTCCAGGACTTAGACCAGAGGCTCCCTGGGTCCTGTGGCTTTCAGCTTTGAACTGAGAGTTACACTGTCAGAGCTGTGTGAACCAGGGCAACTCCATCTTGAATAGGCGCTGCGTAAAATGAGGCTGAGATCTACTGGGCTGCATTCCCAGATGGTTAAGGCATCCTAAGGCACAGGATGAGATAGGAGGTCAGCACAAGATACAAGTCATAAAGACCTTGCTGATAAGACAGGTTGCAGTAAAGAAGACAGCTAAAACTCACCAAAACAAAGATGGCGACAAGAGTGACCTCTGGTCATCCTCGCTGCTACATTCCCGCCAGTGCCATGACAGTTTACAAACACCACGGTAACATCAGGAAGTTACCCTACACGGTCTAAAAAAGGGGAGGCATGGATAATCCACTCCTTGTTGAGCATATCATTGAGAAATAACCATAAAAATGGGCAACCAGCAGCCCTCAGGGCTGTTCTGTCTATGGAGTAGCCATTCTTTATTCCTTTACTTTCCTAATAAACTTGCTTTCACTTTACTCTATGGACTCGCCCTGAATTCTTTCTTCCACGAGATCCAAGAACCGTCTCTTGGGGTCTGTTTCCTGTAACAACACCATCAGCTTTCCTGATGCTGACACCTTGGGACTTGGACTGACTCACGCTACTGGTATCCCAGGGTCTCCAGTTTGCAGATGGCCTGCGGAGAGACTGCTCAGCTGCCACGATCATGTAAGCCAATTCCCCTAGTAAGACCCTTCTCATATATCTATATACATATCCTATTGGCTGTGTCTACCTGGAGAACCCTAATACAGATTTGGTATTGAGGAAGTCAACTATCATTCCTTCTTATTGTATTCCTTACAGCACAACAGAAGAGATCTGTGAAATGGTTCCTTCACCAAAAGGCCTGTGATATGAGTATAAGGTTATTTGATAATGAATGGTAAAAGTTTAAAAGCTAATTAGTATTGGTGCTGCAAAGGCAGGAAATGGCTTAATTACCATGATTGAGCAAGAACCAGCCTTTCAAATGGACAGCATGTGCTTACAAAATGTGTAGACCTGGCCGGGTGCAGTGGCTCACGCCTGTAACCCCAGCACTTTGGGAGGCAGGCGGATCACGAGGTCAGGAGGTCAAGAGCAGCCTGGCCAATAGTGAAACCCCGTCTCTACTAAAGAATACAAAACAAATTAGCTGGGCGTGGTGGCGCATGCCTGTAATCCCAGCTACTCAGGAGGTTGAGGCAGGAGAATTGCTTGAACCCAGGAGGTAGGGGTTGTGATGAGCCAAGATCACACCATTGCACTCTAGCCTGGGCAACAAGAGTGAAACTCTGTCT
>NW_012116821.1:4255796-4260802 GCF_000951035.1 Colobus angolensis palliatus | reverse complement strand
GACTTATGATGGTATGACTTACAATTTTCTGACTTGATGATGGTGTGAAAGTAATATATATTCAGTGGAAACCCTAATTTGCATTTTGATCTTTTCTATTTTGTATTATTAGTAACATTTTTATTATTATTAAATAGGGTTTGCATTAAATGATTCTGCCCAACTGTAGGCTAATGCAAGCCTTCAGAGCACATTTAAGGCAGGCTATGCTATGCCAAGATGTTTAGTAGGTTAGGTGTGTATTAAATACAATTTTTTTGTGTGAGATGGAGTCTTGCTCTGATGCCCAGGCTGGAGGGCAGTGGCACTTGGCTCACTGCAACCTCCACTTCTGAGACTCAAGCAATTCTCTTGCCTCAGCCTCCAGAGTAGCTGGGACTACAGGTACCTGCCACCATGCCCAGCTACTTTTTGTATTTTTAGTAGAGACAGGGTTTCACCATGTTGGCCAGGCTGGTCTCAAATTCCTAGCCTCAAGTGACCCACCAAAGTGCTGGTGTGAGCCACCCACAAAATGCTGGTGTGAGCCACCGCGCCTAGCTAAATATATTTTTGACTTACAATATTTTCAATTTACTATGGGTGTATTGGGACATAACCCCATCGTGAGTCAAGCAGCACCTGTAAAATTATTTCCACCTCTCAGGTGGGAAACCCAGGTAACTGCCCCAAGATGATACAGCTAATTTCTTTGGACAGAAATGGTGCTGGTCCACTGTACATTAGAGCCTGCACACACTCAAAAGAGACACTCCCACTCTCACACACCTGTAACCAATCTTATTTCCCCTTAGACCCCAGAGACTCTACACACACGCCCAGCACAGAGCAGAGTTGGGGAAGAGGGCCGATGCCATGCCAAGAGTAAAGAGACCTTGGGTGTAGGCAGAAGGGGTCGCTGATGACACAGAGAGTCCCACGACCAGAATGAGGAGAGAAGCTCTGCCCAGCCTTGAGGGCCCTCACTCTCCACCCCGTTTTGTGACCTGCTCCAGGCACAGTCAAATCCCTTTGCTGGGAGGTTCTGTGCCCAGCCTCAGCCTCAAAAGCTCCCCTGCTTCCTCTCCTTCTATCCCCTAACCCCTACTAGAGAAGTGCCCAGAATGGATACATTACCCTGCCAGGACTGTGGCTGCATTGGCTCTCACTGACAGGAGGTGGAGTAGGAGGAACCACAGAAATTTTGCTGCCAAGGAAAATACAGGAATAATAAATGGGTTGTGAACTATGCAAGTCATTAGTTTTACAAATACACAAAATGTGCCATTATTCTATAATTCTAGTTCTCCGCCTTTTTTTTTTAATAACTGCCTCACTTTTTGGAAAAATAGCCAGTAGCTCTGCTTGGACCTGCTGCTCTATGAAGGGCATGATTTCCTGGTATCTATATGAGGGTGATGCTGCCTAAAATCTGGGTACTCCGTTCTGCTCAGTCATGTGTCCTGAAACGGCCTGGGTGCTCCGGCCTGGACCCGCCACCTGGCTGTGGGGAAACCCCTGGCTCCCATCTGCACTCCCGTGTACTCTTAGCACAAACCACACCAGCAGAAGCGCCAAAAATGTTGTGGATGTGAGAATCAACCACAAAGCAAACTGGAAGCTTGTGCTAAAAGAAATGGGAAAGAATAGGGGAGGAAAAAAATGAAAAAGTCTTGATACTGGAAAATTTCACCACGGACCCAACAAAATAGCAGCTGGTGGGCAGCTTTCAGAAACATTTTAATAAATTAATAAATTGAGTGTAATCAGGTGTGTGAATTATGGCCAGCTTCGTGACTGCTCAGTTTTTAGAATTTCATGCAAAGAAGTTCACATCTCAGGCCATTATTCAATTCTATCAATGTTTATTCCACCAATATCTCTTAACGTGCCAGGCACTGCGTAAGGTGTTAGAGATAGGCATAATTAATCAAAGCAACGCTTGCTTTAGAATTTCACTTAATGTGCAATTAAGCATAATATTTAGTTTCCTTATAACATTTCAGGAGAATTTAAGTAGAGTTGAATGTTCAGTGAGAAAATACTATGCTAGCTAGAAGGTTTCTCATGAGAATCTGGAAACATCTCTGCTTTAATCTTTTTCAGGAACTTTATCTTTAAAAGAAAAAAAAAAAAGTTACATTCCAAAGCAGTGACATGTGAAAGTCAAGAGACCTGTAAGTTCTTGCAGAGTGTCCTCTGCGCTCCTGCCCCGGAGGGCCTGGGACGGTCTGTCCTTTGTAACACTCACCTCGGCTTCTGATAAGATTGCAAGAGCTGCCCTCCAACTGTCTCATGTTTGCCTGCAAGAGATATCCATAGAGGGCATTTATTATTAAGAATAGCACTTAGCTGATGTAAATACAGGAAATAATAGATTACAATTATTTTCTCTAGTATCATTTCTGGTGATTAAAAAGTAAGAGATCATTTGGAGATGGTAGAAATGTTCCAGAATTAGAGTGTGGAGACGGCTGTAAAACTTTGTAAATTTACTCAAAATCATTGCACTGTACACTGAAAAGATACATTTGATGTTATGGAAATTAAACTCCCCTAAAGCTGTCATTTAAACACACACACATTATGAAACCATAATTGTTGGGAATGACTACTTTTATTAAAAGTTGATATTGGATTAGATTTTCTAAATCTTCCATTCATCCTTTGGAAACATTTCATAATGGAATGAATCGATTCCCCTAAACTTGCCTTGTGATGAAGATTAAATTAATCTTTTAAAAACTGTAATCTACTTATTTCTAGTTATAGAGGCTAATAATTTCCTAAATAAGACTGAGTCTGATATAGTACTCTTTTTGTTTCAAGAAAAGAGGTTTTTATGATGTGTTAAGAGCCCAGAAATAAAACTCAGCATGTTCCCAGTTCTGTGAACACAGTGTTTCCGGGCCAAATGCATAGGAAGAAGTCAGTGCTCCCCCAGGAGGGGGCTGGGAAGCAGCATTCTCCTGCTAAGGGAGGTTCCCAGTGGGCTCCACTCTGCCCAACACACAGACCAGAACACCAGGCCTGCCAGCCTGGGAGGCAGTCCAGCTCCTGTGCCGTGTGCTTGGGGGATTTTAGCCATTCCAAAAAACCATTTACATACAGAAACATCACTTCCATAAGACGCACTGCAGGACACAGACAGTGAGAAAATCAGATGGGCTGGCCTTTGGGAGGGCAAATAGCATCTGATGTTAAGCTCTCAACACCAAGCCCCAAGCCTCAAAGGAAGAAGGCAGCCCTGAGGTTGGGGTCCTTAGCCAAGGCTGGCCACAGGGAGTGCAGGAGTGTTTGAAATAATGGCTGAAGTTTCGAGGCCACTTGCCTGTGTGCATTTTCTGGGGTTCATCGGGGGGACATTTGGCTTTCACAGGATTCTATCAGGCACCTGTGACCCTTCCCCTCCCCATTAAGAAATACTTAAGACACAACGAAAAGGTACAACACAGCCTTGCCTGAAGTCCGAGCACTCAACTAGTAGGACCAGCTGGTCACGGACGAAAGCTGGCACCTGCAGGAGCACCCTTAGAGAAAACATCCAGGTCCAAGCAAAAAAAGAGACAGCCTGACTGCAGTGTGCTGGCAACGGAAGCAAGAAGAAAAACAGCCACACTGCTCATCCTGCCCGTCCTGGGGCAAGCACAGACCTGGGAGACAACCAGTGCAGAGCAGTCTGTGGGCCGTGATATACCACAGGGCGCTCCTGTCTCTGGGTCCCCCTGCCCCATGTGGCCTTACAGCCATCACTATCACCCTGTCCCCAGGTCCCCCATGCCCTATGTGACCTTATAACCCTCATCTGTCACCCTGTCCCCAGGCTCCCCCACTCTACCTGACCTTACAGCCCTGTCACCCTGCTGCGAGTCCCTCTGCTCTACGTGACCTTCCAGACTTCACCTGTCACCCTGCTCCCAGGCGTCCCCCTTGCCCCCCGCTGCTCTATGTGACCTTACAGCCCTGTCACCCAGTCCCGGGTCCCTCCCGTCCTATATGGCCTTACAGCCCTCGCTGTCACCCTGTCCCTGGTCCCTCCGGTCCTATATGGCCTTACAGCCCTCGCTGTCACCCTGCCCCTGGTCCCTCCGGTCCTATATGGCCTTACAGCCCTCGCTGTCACCCTGCCCCGGGTCCCTCCCGTCCTATATGCCCTTACAGCCCTCGCTGTCACCCTGCCCCGGGTCCCTCCGGTCCTCCGTGGCCTTACAGCCCTCACTGTCACTCTGTCCCTGGTTGTAGCAACAGCATCCTGAGGTAGTCACCAAAAAGCCACATCCCTCTTCTCCGAGGCTATCAAGCTACCACCTGGAGCCCTTCAGTGACTCCCTATGGCGCGGCCTGAAGTCCAGGCCCACGTGGCCTTCGGGGTGCCCCACCCTGTGGGGTCACCCTACCCCCGCCCGCCAGCAGGTCTTGCCCTTTCACTCCAGCAAATTGTCCCTTATTGCCCTGCCTACCCGGATGAGGCCCGCCCTGCCTGCATGATTACTGTCACCCCCACCCCGTCTCCTCCTGCTATCCCCCGCGGGCAGTTCTACCCCAGGTCCACATCTCAGACCCCAGCTAGGAAACCTCCCCTACGGCCGGGACGCAAATCCCCCGCGTCCCCGCTGTGGCTCCTGCACTGCCAGGGCGTGCGCGTGGCTCTCTGCTGCCCCCTGCCGGCTGCAGCGACGCAGGGCACAGGCGGGGCCTGGGTCAAGGCTGGCCCGGGGAGGGGCCCGTCACGGCCGCTCAATTCGGCCCTGTGACAGCAGCCACAGACAGTAATAAAGGGCAGGGGTGCCCATTCCCACGAAATTTCATGGGCACTGAAATTTGAATGTGTCACAAAGATTATTCTTTTGATTTTTTTTAACCACCTAAAATTGTAAAACCCGGTCAGGTGTGGTGGCTCACATCTGTAATCCCAGCACTTTGGGAGGCTGAGGCAGGCGGATCACTTGAGGCCAGGAGTTCGAGACCAGCCTGGCCAACATGGTAAAACCTCGTCTCTACTAAAAATACAAAAATTAGCCTAGTCG
>NW_012116821.1:4245071-4248576 GCF_000951035.1 Colobus angolensis palliatus | reverse complement strand
AGGGTTTCACCGTGTTAGCCAGGATGGTCTCGATCTCCTGACCTCGTGATCTGCCTGCCTCGGCCTCCCAAGGTGCTGGGATTTCAGGCGCAAGTCACCGTGCCCAGCCCCCAATTTTACAAATGAAAAGTGAGGCTCAGGGATATGGTGTCATGGGTCCAAAGTCACAACGTCTACAAGTGACAAAGCTGGATTTTGTACCACAACTTGCCTAAAAAGCCTGCAGAAAGTCAGAAAGGGTACAAATATAACTTAGGGTGGGGACAAGATCAAAATGGGGATAGCCGGGGGCTGTACAGACACGGGGTCACTGCTTTGCTTCTGTTTGAACATTTTCCTGATACAAAGCCAGGGGGAGAACAACCACATGGAAACCAACAACCACATCCCAGAAAGCTCAGTAACTTTTTTTTTTTTTCCTGTCTCTTGTTTTTGAGACAGGGTTTTACTTTGTCACTCAGGCTGGAGTGCAGTGCTGTGATCATAGCTCACTGTAGCCTCTCACTCCAGGGCTCAGGCGATCCTCCCACCTCAGCCTCCTCCAGGAGGCAGAAGGGACTACTTGAGGCCAGGAGTTTGAGACCAGCCTGGGTCACTCAGTGAGACTATGTCCTACAAATTTGTTTTATTTTGTTTTGTTTTGTTTGTTTTTGAGACACAGTTTCACTCTTTTTGCCCAGGCTGGAGTACAATAGCACGATGTCGGTTCACCGCAACCTCCGCCTCCCGGGTTCAAGCGATTCTCCTGCCTCAGCCTCCCAAGTAGCTGAGATTACAGGCATGAGTTACCACGCCTGGCTAATTTTTTTTCTACGAAAAAATTTTAAAATGAGCTGGGCATGGTGGCATGTGCCTGTAGTGATCCTCCCATCCAGCTACTCAGGAGGCTGAAACAGAAGCCAGGATTACAACAAAATATTTATTTTTGAGACAGAGTTTTGCTCTTGCTGCCCAGGCTGGAGTGCAATGGCACGATCTCAGCTCACCACAACCTCCGCCTCCCAGGTTCAAGCGATTCTCCTGCCTCAGCCTCCCGAGTAGCTGGGATTACAGGCATGCACCACCATGCCTGGCTAATTTTGTATATCTCAGTAGAGAAGGGGTTTCTCCATGTTTGTCAGGCTGCTCTTGAACTGCTGACCTCAGGTGATCCACCCACCTCGGCCTCCCAAAGTGCTGGGATTGCAGGCGTGAGCCACTGCACCCGGCCTATTTATTTTATTATTCCTTTTTTTGATACAGAATCTCACTCCGTCACACAGGCTGGAGTATACTGGCCCAATCCCAGTTCACTGCAACCTTTGCTGCCCCAATTCAAGCGATTCTCCTACCCCAGGCTCCCGAGTAGCTGGGATAACAGGTGCACGCCACCTTGCCTGACTTATTTTTGTATTTTTAGTAGAGATAGGGTTTCACTATGTTGGCCAAGGTGGTCTCGAACTCCTGAACTGAAGTGATCCTCCCACCTCGGCCTCCCAAAGTGCCGCAATTACAAGCGTAAGCTACCATGCCTGGCCCAATGTTTTAAAAAATAAATAATAATAATAAAAAAGAACAAGTGAGTCACAACTCTACCAACAGCAGGGCTCAGAGTGTTGTGAGGATTCACACAAACTACAGATTGAGGCAGCGGACAGTCAAGAGCCGCCACGTGTGGCTCAAAAACCAGTCCTGCCCCTGAAACTGGCATGTTATGATAAGTCATTATCCATCTATGCATCCATTTCTCAGCCTAGAAATAATAGGGATGATGCAACTTATTTCAGCTACTGATACAAATCCCTATACATGGATGACCATCTCAAACTGGGCTCTGTCATGGTGTCAGTTGAGGACGCTAACCCCCAACCATGCCAGCGCCCTGGGCTGCAATTCCTGCAGCAGATGCGGGCCCTGCTGCTCCAACTCTTCTCTCCCAGGTGACTCCGTTCACGGGGAAAGAGGACACAGGGCAGACTCCCTGGAATGTTGCACAGCGACTCCATCAGCCCGCCAAGTCGTGTTGCTCGTAGCTGGAAGTCGTGTTGCTCGTAGCTGGCTGAGGGTTCTCACGTCCTGAACTGCATCGTCAGTGCGGTTAGGCCTCTGTCAAAGCAGGATC
The DNA here is from genome assembly GCF_000951035.1 of Colobus angolensis palliatus. Classification (NCBI taxonomy): domain Eukaryota; kingdom Metazoa; phylum Chordata; class Mammalia; order Primates; family Cercopithecidae; genus Colobus; species Colobus angolensis. Next base: position 4,246,475 of record NW_012116821.1, on the reverse strand, counting down.
AGCAAATCCCCTCCTCCACTGAAAGGCCCCACAGCCGCCCTGTGTGCGGAAGGTCACGCACACCCACACGGCATGGCTCACACTGCGGTGCTACAGACAGGCAGTCAGGGGAAAGGTGGCCTTCCACTGGCCACCTCTCTGCTGGTGCCCGTGGAGTGGGAATAACATCCTGTGTAAGAAACTATACCCTGGAATTCCAAGTGCCACCAAAGCAAAGCACTAGTGGGGCTATCTACACGGAGCCTCCATGGGAACTGGGCAAATGTGCGCCTTCCTCAAGAGGCCGTATGCCCACCCCCAGGAACTTTGTCGTAATATATGGATCTTGTTAGAACAATACACTTTGCTGTATCTGACAAACAATCATCACAATCAATACACAATAGAAGGGGTATTTGAACAATACCCCCTTATATAAGTGGCTCCCTTGTGCAGTGTCCGACCTGTGCCACCGTAAGTCACAGTCCTGAGGGCTGACCTACACTGAAGTTTGAGTTTTCTCCAAATGCTAGAGAAAGGTGAGCAAAACCAGGGGTTGGAGTGGGTGTTGGACAACTGCATTGTGTTTGAGAACTTTTTTCTTTAATGGGGAGAAAAGGTCCCTGGCGCAATACAGTTTTAAACCAATCTATAGCTCACATATTCAAAATGGAAAATCTCTCTAAAAGTTTCAACTAAAAAAAAATCCCTCAGCTTGTAAAGAATCATGATATCCAGTCACACATGGTTTTAGAGCAGGAGTCCAGAGTCTTTTTTTTTTTGAGACAGAGTCTCACTCTGTCACCCTGGCTAGAGTGCAGTGGCACGATCTTGGCTCACTGCAGCCTCTGCCTCCTGTGTTCAAGCAATTCTCCTGCCTCAGCCTCCTGTGTAGCTGGGATTACAGGTACCCACCACCACGTCCAGCTAATTTTTGTATTTTTAGTAGAGACGGGATTTTACCATGCTGGCCAGACTGGTCTCGAACTCCTGACCTCAAGTGATCTGCCCGCCTCTGCCTTCCAAAGTGCTGAGATTACAGACAGTGGTGAGCCACCACGCCCAGCCCAGAGCCATTTTAAGCATATTTTAGTCCTTAGGAAAATTTGAGCTAAGATAGCACTGGCTCCAAGCCACTATCCCAGGACGAAAGAAGACACAGTACAGGACTGTGAATCAGCAACCAGTGCCTTCCAGGGAGCAACAATTACTAACAGAAGATTTACAATCCTGTGGGCATGAAACATCCCCCGTCCAGCATCCTTCTGCCACCAGACATTACTCTTCTGCTTAGTGACAGGAGAGAACAATACCTTTTCCCTTTAAAGAAGCTACCCACGGCCTATCAGGCAGACATTTCTGAGCAGTAAGTCTTCCACTGACATACACTCAAGGCCGAGGGTGACTGGTTCAGATTTGGTGAGT
>NW_012116821.1:4243710-4244086 GCF_000951035.1 Colobus angolensis palliatus | reverse complement strand
TTTTTTCTTTTACATATGGATATCCAGTTTTCCCAATGCCATTTGTTGAAAAGACTATCCTTTCCCTATTGGATGGTCTTAGCACCCTTCTCAAAAATCATTTGACCATATGTGCATGGCTTTATTTCTAGGCTGTCTATTCTATTCCATTGATCTATATGTCTGTCTTTATATCAGTACCACACTGTTTTGGTTACTGTAGCTTTGTAGTAAGTTTTGAGATCTGGAAGTGTGAGTCCTCCAACTTTGCTCTTTGTTTTTTTTAAGAAATAAAACAATCCAATTCAAAAATAGGCAAAGGACTTGAATAGACGTTTCTCCAAAGATGATATACAAATGGCCAATAAGCACAAGAAAAGATGTTCAATATCACTAA
>NW_012116821.1:4232625-4243035 GCF_000951035.1 Colobus angolensis palliatus | reverse complement strand
GTATTAATAAAATAAGTGTTAGTGTGGATGTGAAAAAATTGGAACCCTTGTGCATTGCTAGTGGGGAAGTATAATAAAATGGGGCAGCAGATGCTGAAAATTCCACGGCAGTTCCTCAATAAATTAAACATAGAATTACCATTTTTCAGTAATTCCACTTCTGAGTATAAACACAAAAGAATTTAAAGCAGGAACTCTAATAAATATTTGTACACCAACGTTGCTGGCAGCATTATTCACAACGGTCAAGAGGCGGAAACAACCCAAACGTCCACCAGCGGATGAATGCATAAACAAAGCATGGCATATCCATGGCACAGAATATTATTCATCCACAAAAAGGAAAGAAATTCTGATACATGCTCTACAACATGAATGAACCCTGAGGACATTTTGCTAAGTGAAATAAGCCAGACATAAAAGAACAAATACATGATGATTCCACTTATATGTGGTACCTAGAGTAGTCAAATTCATAAAGACAGAATGTAGAACAGTAGGGGAAGGGGAAGATGGAGAGTTATTGTTTAATGGGTACAAGGTTTCAATACAGCAGGATGAAAAAGCTCTAGAAACAGATGGTGGTGATGTTTGCACAACAATGCATATATACTTTATGCCAATGAACTTAATGCTTAAAAATGACTAAAATGGCAAATTTTATATTGTGCATATTTTGCCAATTTAAAAAATGAACATGAAGTTCTTAAATTCAAAGTTATTTCCTACTTAAGTATATATGTATCTGCTCTTTTAAAATATTATTCATATGAAGAGGCAATCTAACAGCAGCAAATTACTCCCTAAAAACTACCCTAAGGAGTAATTTTGTCTAAACATATGAGCACATGAATCGTTCATTCAGAAATCCCTTCAGTTCAATTACTTCACCTTGGTTTCCATGCTGTTCACTGAAATAAGAAAAATAATGATGGTCATGAAAACGTTGTTGTATTTTATCAACTGATCATCCAGAGTAGAGGTCAGCAAACTTTTTCTGTAAATTTTTTGGTAGAAAATTTCAGGCTTTGCCCGCCATAAGGTCTCTGTTGCAACTACCTGTTGCAAAAGCAGCCACAGATAGGAGAATGAGTGAATACGGCCGTGTTCCTATAAAACTTTATTTACAAAAGCAGGTGATGGGCCAGATTTCGCTTGCAGGCTATTGTTTGCCAACTCCCAAAAGAGCAGGGAGTATATTTAGTAAAATGAAATATTGACGAACCTGATTACCAGCCCACCTAATCATGGTTCTTCCTCCATTCGTAAAACAGTGAATGAAAACCCGACGAAGCAAGTAAGTAGTAGGGTAGTCATGACAATTCAGGACCAAGAAGTAGGCTGCCTAAAGTGACCTCATTATCAAGGAGTGATGGACAGGGCTCAGAGGACATCAGGAGACACACAGACAAAAGCGGCAGTCCTGGAAGGAACGCAGGTGCTCAGAAAGCATTGGGAAACTCCAGTCATCCAGTTAAGATACTTGAGATACAAAAAATGTCTAGGATAAATTCATGTATTCAAAGTGACTTGGACCTTCTAATCAATTCAATTTTTGAGTTGCTACTATGTGCAAAGCCAAAGGCATCATGAAATCAAAAATGAATAAAATCAGCCAGGTGCAGTGACTCGTGCCTGTAATCCCAGCACTTTGGGAGGCTGAGGTGGGCAAATCACTTGAGCCCAGGAGTTCAGGACCAGCCTGGGCAATATGGCAAAACCCGGTCTCTACTAAAAATACAAAAACTAGCCGGACGTGGTGGTGCATGCCTGTGGTCCCAGTTACTTGGGAGGCTGAGAGGAAGGATTGCTTGATCCTAGGAGGCGGAGGCTGCAGCGAGCCAATATCACGCTACTGCACTCCAGCCTGGGTAACAGAGTGAAACCTCACGTCAAAAGAAAAAAAATGAATAAAATCAAGAACCTGTTTCAGGAAGATTATTATATAGAAACACAGGGAGAAAGCAAAACTTTGAAGGGCAAGGTCTTATCACATGAATCATAAAATCTGATAGTCTTGGCTCTACTTAGTTTAAATGGACCCATCTAAAAACATCTCAGGGACATGACAAGCAATCCAATCTTCTGGGAAAACACTTCCAAGGCACACACTCCTTTTAGTGGTGATGTGTTTATCTTTCCTCTTAAGGAGAGTAGTAACCAAATATTCAAGAATAGGATCCACTTTTCTTTCAAAATAAAAGCAGGCCAGGTGCAGTGGCTCATGCCTACAATCTTGGCAATCTGGGAGGCCAAGGCAGGTGGATCACTTGAGCTCAGGAGCTCGAGACCAGCCTGGGCAACAGGGCAAAACCCTGTCTCTAAAAAAGAAGAAAGAAAGAAAGGCTGGATGCAGCGGCACACCTGCAATCCCAGCACTTTTGAAGGCTGAGGCATAGGTGGATCATTTGAGGTCAGGAGTTTGAGACCAGCTTAGCCAACATGGTGAAACCCCGTCTCTACTAAAAATGCAAAAATCAGCTGTGTGTGGTGGCATGCACCTGTAATCTCCATTACTTGGGAGGCTGAGGTAGGAGAATCTCTTGAAGGGAGGCAGAGGTTGCAGTGAGCTGAGATCGCACCACTGCACTCCAGCCTGGGTGACAGAGTGAGACTCCGTCTCAGCAGAACAAAACAAAACAAAACAAAACAAATTAGCCAGGCATGGTGGTGCACACCTGTGGCCCCAGCTACTTGGGGGGCTAAGGTGGGAGAATTGCTTGAGCCCAGGAACTTGAGGCTGCAGTGAGCCAAGATCCCACCACTGTGCTCCAGGTTAGGTGACAAAATGAGACGCCGTCTCAAAAAAAAAAAGTAAAATGAAATAAAACAAAAGTCTATACAAATTTTTTCAAATTTTTATCTGGGAAATAAACATGACTTCATAAAGACATCCTCTTAGGAGTATATGCACACATAAACTAGGGACTCCATTTGTAATTCAAAGAAAGCTTTACAGAATCATCCTTGTGGAATCCATTTGATGAATTGCAGGGGTGAGGGGTGTTTACTGAGCAAAAGAGCAGAGAGGAAAGGCAGGCAGGGCACTGGGATAGAGTCAGCTATATATTGACTGGAACCTGCTTCTTCTTCTTTTTTTTTGAGATGGAGTCTCGCACTGTCACCCAGGCTGGAGTGCAGTGGTGCAATCTAGGCTCACTGCAGCCTCCACCTCCTGGGTTCATGCCATTATCCTGCCTCAGCCTCCCGAGTAGGTGGGACTACAGGTGACTGCCACCACGCCTGGCTAATTTTTTGTATTTTTAGTAGAGACGGGGTTTCACCATGTTACCCAGGATGGTCTTGATCTCCTGACCTTGTGATCCGCCCGCCTCGGCCTCCCAAAGTGCTGGGATTACAGGCCTGAGCCACCGCACCCGGCCTGGCACCTGCTTCTTTTAACTCATGAGCCTGAGTGTTTCAAGCCCACACAGCCAATCTGATGCTGTCCTCATAACCTTGTGATGGGATGGATTGTATCTAAACTGCCCATGCAGAAGAATACAACTCGGAAAAGTCACTTGAAGAACTCAAACACGTTTACTGCTGGGAGGGAGGGATAAAGGTCATTTTCCTTCATAATTATAAGATACAATAATTAACCTGGTTATGTGATGAATCATTGAGAGAATTATCAGAGGCTATGTTAAGCCTTAGCTTTTCTAAATTATTTTATTTCCCTAATTATTAGAAATACAGTGAAAGTCTGAGTAGATTGCTTGTCTATTACATTTAACCATTTCTTAACTTAAAAAAGTTTAATATTGGCCATGCACGGTGGCTCACACCTGAAATCCTAGCACTTTGGGAGGCCGAGGCGGGCAGATCACGAGGTCAGGAGATCGAGACCATCCTGGCTAACACGGTGAAACTCTGTCTCTACTAAAAATACAAAAAATTAGCCGGGCAAGGTGGCGGGCGCCTGTAATCCCAGCTACTCGGGAGGCTGAGGCAGGAGAATGGCGTGAACCCGGGAGGCGGAGCTTGCAGTGAGCCGAGATGGCGCCGTGCACTCCAGTCTGGGGACAGAGCAAGACTCTGTCTCCAAACAAAAAAAAGTTTAATATTAATATTGTCATCTTTCTGCTTTTAAGCTTGTATATCAAGGAACAGATGTCATGGTTGTTTAAAAAAAAAAAAAAAAAAGGTAAAAGATGTGCATTTACAGGGAGGAGCCAGAAGAGGGCATCATCTCTATATGGTTAGCAGATGCCAAAAGAGGAGAGATGAATTTTCAGCTCATTTTCTAGTTATTAGTGATCTAAAAAAGTTCTGTCATAATTGTTTACTACCTAAAGTACCTACCTAAGTACATTTTGTTATTCTACCTAAAGTACATTTAAAAAATTACTTGGGGAACTGTTAAACAGTCACTCTTTTTTTTTCTTTTGAGATGGAGTCTCTGTAGAACAGGCTGGGGTGCAGTGGCTGCAACCTCTGCCTCCCGGGTTCAAGGGATTCTCCTGCTTCAACCCCCAGAGTAGCTGGGATTACAAGCGTGCGCCACCATGCCCGGCTAATTTTTGTATTTTTATTAGAGACAGGGTTTCACCATGTTGACCAGGCTGGTCTCAAACTCCTGGCCTCAAGCGATCCTCCCACCTCACCCTCCCAGAGTGCTGGGATTACAGGCATGAGCCACCGTCCTCATCCAGACATTCACTCTTGAACCGCATCTGGCCCCACCAAATCAGAACCTGTGTGTGTGAGGCCAGGAATGTTGAATTTGAATCGGCTTGCAGCTGATCCTGGAGCGTGGGTCCAGAAGTCACATTAAAAACCCTCTGCACAGATTGCTAAATGCCCGTGGATGGAGGCACAGAAGGCGAGGATGCTAGGTTGTCTTGGAGAGCTTCCGTAAGGCAAGAGATCCTACGAAGGTCTGGGTGCTTTCCTAATTCGAATGCACTACAGATGAGCCACCACTGTGGCATCAAAGACATTATTTTAAGACCACAACACTAAATATCAAGTTATGAAATTTTAGGGGAAAAAGCCAGCCTATAATCAGAAAAATTTTTAAATAAATCCAAATATTTAAAATTTTTAGTGCTATCTCCCTACAAAATGAAGATTTGAGGCTCATTTTTTTCTTGTTTTTAAACTGTTTTAATAGCTGAAAAAATAGCACAACACACATTGCCACAATTAATCTATTATTCTTCACTGGATTCTTACTTATAGCTTGTCTACTTCCAAGGAAATGTGGGGGAATTTTATCTTAAATTGCACATATCAAATAAAGTCATCAAAAGAGAAATAAGTAAAAGCTAATAAAAAGGAAACTGGGTGCAGAGGGTGTAATGATTCCTGGAATTACTGCAACTGAATGTTACATTTAGCTTTAGGTTTTCCGGTGCCAACAAGGGAAGGAAGTCTACATTTGTAAAGTGCCTACTCAGTGCTGGGCACTGACAATGGACACTACTCCTTCTAACAGCACTTTTTATGGCCAAATGAGCAGATCTGTGCTCAATTTATTTATTCACTTACTCCTTTACTCAAAGCTCCTGCTCTCAAACATTCAAAATCTGGCTAGGGCCAAATCGCCAAGAGGTGCAGGTGAAGGGGACGGCACTGTGTGTCCTCTATGAGACGGCACCCCCTGGAGCACAGGGCTGGGCACAAGGAGAGTGGTGCCCCCACGCTGTGCCAATCGATGGCCCTGGGTTACAACGCAATGGGAAGGGGAATGGTTATGTAATAAATGATACTGGGAACATAAAGGATTGCGAGAAAAAAATTAGATAGGGCCTCCTGATGATTGTAAAGAGTTAACATGGTGGCTCAAGCCTATAATCCCAACACTTGGGGAGGCCAAGACGGGCAAATCACTTGAGGCCAGGAGTTCGAGACAGGCTGGCCAACATAATGAAACCCTGTTTCTACTAAAAATACAAAAATCAGCCGAGCATAGTGACATGTGCCTATAATCCCAGCTACTCAGGAGGTTGAGGCAGGAGAATCGCTTGAACCCAGGCGGTGGAGGAGTGAGCCAAGATTGCGCCATGGTACTCCAGCCTGGGTGACAGAGTGAGACTGTGTCTCAAGGGGGGGGAAAAAAGTTAAGTAAAAATTAGAAGAAAATTAATGTGAATATTTAACCCATCATAGGATAAGGAAAAAGTCTTGAAGCATAAAAGCAAAAGAAGAAATTATACAGAAAAAGGAGATTTGCCTACCAGCAAACAAAAAAACTTCTATGATAAAGTTATGAACAAGGCCATGTACTAGGAAGATACATATGCAACTAACATGACTGAAAAGGACTAATCGCCTTCACATACCAAGAACATCTACAGAAGGCTGAAAAGTGGAAGATATTCAGTCTTATTTGTGATTAGATGAATTCAAATCAAAATGATGAGAAAACCATTTTGCATGACCAATGTTGTTTTGCCAAACTGACAAAGTTGTTTGTTGGTTTGCTTGTTGGTTTATTTTTAAGGATAATTCCACACCCTTTCTAAAGGAGGCAACATTCCTAACCTTCATCTTGTTCTCTTTCTAGAAATATTCAGAGATGTGCCAAAGAGATATCTACAAGGATGTTTTTTGCATTATTCTCATTTTAATAACATTATAAACTTTCGAAAATGCAACAGAAAACTGGAAATCCCCTAACTATCCAACAATAGTTATTTGGTTAAACAAATGATGACACATTCCTATGATGCGGTGAGATGCACTCATCAGAAATCATATAGCCAGCAATAGTTACGGATACTGAAAATGTTCCTTATAAATTATTACACGAAGAAACATTAGGATAAAACTGTACATACAATTTGATTTCAATTATGTAAATATATTAGCTTGACTCATGTGAAATTGCCTCTACTCAATAATTTTTTGCCTAAAAATACCAATTTCTTTTGGTTCAACCTAAATACTTTTAAAGAGTCTATGTATATGTGTGTATACACACACATATATTCACACATACAGATATGCACTCATGAGCATACATTCACTCACAAAAGAACAGAAATGATACACACTAAAATGTCAACAATTGTTCTCTGGGTGAAGCTGCTGTATTTTTTCACATTGCTCTTTATGATTTTCTTCATTTTCTAGGTTTTAATCTTTTAATTTGATTTTATTTGTTTAGAGACAGGGTCTCACTATGTTGCCCAGGCTGGTCTCGAACTCCCGGGCTCAAGCGATCCTTCTGCCTTGGCCTCCCAAAGTGTTGGGATTACAGGCATGAGCCACTGCGCCTGGCATCTAGTTTTTTTACATGAATGTAATTTGAAATCATGCTTCAAAGGTCAGAATATAATGGGGGCAGAGTGTGGGAAGAAGAAAATTTGTGTACCCTGCCAGTGTGTTGTAAATAAGCACACAGTCCCAGAGGGTAATTTGGCAAAACATCAAAAGCCTTTCAAGTATTCATACACTTGACCAACCATTCTTCTTCTAAGAATTTATCCCCCCAAAATAAACAGACATGTCAAGATACCTGTACAAGATGTTCATCACATAGTTATCTATAACATGAAAAATCAAATACAGTGATAGACCCACAGACATTCAGAAACAGGTTAAATAAACTATGGTGCATATATTTGGTGTATTTTATGGAGTCATCAATACATTTTAGAAGAAGTCTTAATAACACAGGAAAATGTTTATGCCAAGTTGAATTGTAAAAGCAAGATAAAACTACATCGAGTCTGATCACAATACATTTGAAATTGGATAAGTCTATCTTTGCACACACATATGCACAGGCTCACCTAGAAAGAAGGCTGTGAGTTTGCACGTGTATACACATGCATATAATTTACAGTACTTTGGGATTGTGGTAGTATTTCCATTGCGTCTAAATACTATTCTGTGTTTCCCAAATGTTTGCAATGTTTGCATCACTTCTGTAATCAGAAAGTAAGTAACTTCCTTTCAAAGAGAAAAGGAAGCTCCCTCTCTTCACAGAATAGAAGATGGAACGAGGGGAAAGCAGATGGGGGTCAGTGGGAAGCAGTTAGGAGCTGCTACATTGGAAATGAGAATGAAGGGCAGAGGAAGATTCCAGAGACTAGGGAGGCAGAAATGTCAGGATTTGCTGACTGACCAGATGTAGCGGCAGAATGAGGAACAAAGGAGTCAAGTATGATTCTCAGCTCTGTGGATTTGGAAACAGAGTGAGAGGTGTCGCCATTCTCCCAAGATAAGGAACACAGGATTTGGTAGCCTTCTCCAAGATGGTCCCAGTGATTCTTGCCTCCTGATATTCAGACCCTTTGTCCCCTCTGACTAGGGCTGACCTGTGAGACCCATAGGACATAGCAGAAAAGACAGGGTGTGGCTTCTGAAGCTAGGCCATAAAAGATATTGTGGGGCTCTGCTTTTCTCTCTCTTGGATCACTTGCCCTGGGGGAAGCCAGCCTCCATGTCATGAGGACACTCAAGCAGCCCTGTGGAGACATCCCCATGGTGAGGAACCAAGTCCTCCTCCCAACACTGGCAGTCACTGGCCAGGTATGAGGGTAAGCCCCAAGAGTGCAGATCCTCCAGACCCAGGCAAGCCTTCCACTGAAGACAGAAACTGTAAAAGAATGTTACTTGCTTTGTGTCACTAGGTTTGAGGGGAATTTGCTATACAGCAGTAGATAACCAGTGCGTGGAAAGAGGCACAGACCGCAGCTGTCTGTACGCTTTTGTGGTTTAAACCACCATCTAGTTTTTCTAACTTCCGCCCAGGATATAGAGGGCTGGAAAGAGTATTGCCCACACCATGACAACAAAAACACTAGAGAACATGCAAAACCACACTTTTTCCGGAACACATCAGAGAACTGAGGTTGCAGCTGCCTCCCTATTAGGGTCCAATGGGGACTTCCAGAGGGAGACCAGGGCCAGGAGGAGGGAGAAGGGGCTCATGCCTTCCTTCTGACCTGTGTCTGGCCAGCATCAGCTCAGCAGGGTCAGAGGGTGTCGGCCTCCTGCAACTGCTAGCTCTGTTCTCTCACTATTCCCTTTGTGCCTCCAATTTCTGTCTAACCAATCCCTAAAGTAAATTCTTATGCAAATAACCAGACAGTTTCTCTTTTCCTAAGTGGATCTTAACTGCTACAGCACACAGATCCAATTCAACTCGTCAACGACTGCACCTGGTTCTCTTTTAGGGGCACAAACAGGAGCGTGGTGGAATTCCTGCCTGTCCACCTAAACCTCTGTCACCTGATCCTTGGTTACCTTTCCTGACTCGCCCAGGGCAAACTCCACCCAACCTGGTCTGGCTCATAGCCCTACTTGTGTGCTCCCAACCTGGCATTTTCCCCCATAGTTCCACGCCTCTTACCCCAGCGGTACTGAAACAGGACAATAGGAAGATGAGGCACCTTGGCATGTGAGGAAGCGTTGAAGAGAAGGAGGGAAAGTTGGGGTTTTTCTGGTGTTTATGCATTGGTAGAAATGACATCAGCAAAAAAGAATGATTTATGCTTAGGTTGATTTTCCTAACCCTGGTTTGTCATTACTGATGTTTTTATTCTTATATTAAGTTACAAGGCAAGAAAGAAAACCTTAAGACACCAGTCTCACCTCTTTCCTAATTCCCTTTTTATCTTAAGTCACCGTGATAACATCTCCCATTCACTCAGGAGAGACGAAGTGCTGAAAAGATGACAAGATGGTAACGTGTGTGCACACACACACACATTCATGCACCCATGAAAACTTACCTGAAATAATGATGCTAGAACTTCCAACGACGTAGAAAACGTTTTCAGTGAAGGAGATGTCTGCACTGAGTTGGCATCGAGAAATGACAGAAACTTCACCACCTACAGTACTACTTTTTATAAGCTAGGAATTGATGTGGAAGAGGGTAGACTCTACCTTCTGAAGAAGGCTCCAGACCACCAGCAAAAAGGTTTTGTTTGTTTGTTTTTTTGAGATGGAGTTTCACTCTTGTTGCCCAGGCTGGAGTGCAATGGCGCCATCCTGGCTCACCACAACTCCGCCCCCCCAGGTTTAAGCAATTCTCCTGCCTCAGCCTCCCGAGTAGCTGGGATTACAGGCAGGTGCCACCATGACCGACTAATTTTGTATTTTTAGTAGAGACAGGGTTTCTTCGTGTTGGTCAGGCTGATCTCAAACTCCCAACCTCAGGTGATCTGCCCACCTCGGCCTCCCAAAGTGCTGGGATTACAGGCCTGAGCCACCGCACCCGGCCTGGCACCTGCTTCTTTTAACTCATGAGCCTGAGTGTTTCAAGCCCACACAGCCAATCTGATGCTGTCCTCATAACCTTGTGATGGGATGGATTGTATCTAAACTGCCCATGCAGAAGAATACAACTCGGAAAAGTCACTTGAAGAACTCAAACACGTTTACTGCTGGGAGGGAGGGATAAAGGTCATTTTCCTTCATAATTATAAGATACAATAATTAACCTGGTTA
>NW_012116821.1:4204301-4232555 GCF_000951035.1 Colobus angolensis palliatus | reverse complement strand
AAAAAAAAAAAAAAAAAGAAGGAAACATAAAAAAGCAATAAAAACAGAGAAGGGTCCTGTGCTGCAGCTGCTTTGCCAAGGCCACACATTCCACATGGGATGATGGCACCCCTAAGGGGACAAAGATTAGTAGCAAATCTTAGCTATTTCAACAGTCTGTGACTCCCCAAAAGGCCTCGGTACATAGATACATGATATCTGTGATATCAAAATGTTATGGTAGCAATTTTGAAAAAGTGTCTAAAAAGGCTATGTGGGGTAGGGGAGAGGGTGGCGGTAAGAAGGCGTTGAGAAACACTGGCTTAGAGGAAACAGACATCCCTGCTTCATTCCATTGCCTGACATAACCCTTAGTATTATTTTTTTCCTCTAGGTTTCTAATAAACTTGGCAGAAGCAGCATTTTTTTTCTTAACAAGAGCCAGGAATTATAAGCCATGGGATAATTTAGTACCAACCAAATCTATACCTGGGCAAACCCACCCTTTATAAAAGCTGAATATCAACCCAAATGAACGGCTTCCGTTACTGCCAAGACATTTTTGGGTGAGGTTCTACCTGCAAATTGCCACTTTCTCTAGAAAAGAGCCACCACTGCCCTCTAAGCCAGGCTGTGAGTCTGACTTAGACTCACATCACAGAGGAGGGGTGCTGCCCACGTTCCTGATACAGTCAGATGTGGTTCCCACAGCATCTGCCTGCACTCCACTGTGACGGTGCCTGTATGCACCTTTGTCCTGATGCCCCATCACAGCACAAATCACCCTCTCCACAGGTCCAGGTCCTAGCTACCAATTACACTGGCACACCTTACATTGCAAATACTTTTGAAAAAGAAAATAAACTTTTAATCTAAGAAACACAAGCCCCCTTTAAAGTATCAGGCCTAGAGAGACACTGAAATGAGACTGCAATCACGTCCCCCAGCTTGGGCTAACTAATCATTTCAAAGCCACTTGCTCTATGGACTCTAGATTGATTTGTCACCACCAATAGCCATAAATTATCCTAACAATGCCACACACTGGACACCATCACCCACACCCTGCAGCTCAGCAATAGACAGCCAATCATGAGTCTATGGTATTTCTGTAAACCCACGAGAATTCCTGAAAACTGACTTTTGTAATCGCCCCTCTCCTGATTCAACCTTCTCTCCTTTGTTTTCCAGAGCCCTTGGAAGTGTTTCCTGGGCTGCAGACCTCAGCCTTGGCCCAAATAAACTCTCCACCTATATTAGTTTTGCTTCAGTTTCCTTCTTTAGGTCAACATCTCATTATAAGACATTCATAGTACACAGACGAAATGCATGCTTCCACCCATATCATCACAACATGTGCTCACTCCACAGCCATCAACCTCTGCTTGGTTCAAATGCTATTCACTCACTGTGGTCTTCACTGATTCAATCACCTTACTCAAGTATTATAAGCAAGGTATTGTGCTTTGCTGCAATACAGGCTACCAAGATTTTAAAATGACAGTTACTGCTTGTAGAGAGAAATAGAAGTGCACAAACAATGCTACAGTGTAAGGAACTTTGCAACAATTACATAAGAGAATTACAAACCCAGCACTGATGGTGTTTCAGAGGAGGGGACATCACGCCCAGAAGCAGGAAGCCAGGGAAACCTCGTGGTGCATGAGCCTTAAAGAATGGAGCCACCCTGGCTGGGCACAGTGGCTTACGTCTGTAATCCCAGCACCTTGGGAGGCTGAGGCAGGCGGATCATGAGGTCAGGAGTTCGAGACCATCCTGGCCAACATGGTGAAACCCCACCTCTACTAAAAATAGAAAAATTAGCCTGCCGTGGTGGCACATGCCTATAATCCCAGGTACTCAGGAGGCTGAAGCAGGAGAATCGCTTGAACCTAGGAGGCAGAGGTTGCAGTGAGCTGAGGAGATTGTGTCACTGCACTCCAGCCTGGAGACAGAGGGAGACTTCATCTCAAAAAAAAAAAAAGAATGGGGCCAACCTCAGAGGTGGAAATGGGCGGAGGGAAGAGTAGCAAGCAGAGGGAATGAGCGGCGTGAATTACAGTGACAGCATCAGCAAATGGAATGGCAAGACATAGTGGCCCGCAGACTAAACCCATCGTGTTGCTTATATTCTAAAGTCTTAACGTCAAATATTTTAAAACTAGGTATAGATCATTTTACTTTAATAAAAAAGTAAAGAGCATTTACCTCCAGTTGGAAATTTCTTGGCTCGTTCCTCATAGAACCATTCTCCAGTTTTTATTTTGACATTCCTGAAAAAATGAAAGGAAGCTTCAGAAAGAGAAGATATGAATAGTGCTATATTAACCCCTTTTAAGGGTTACGTAAAGTCACAGAATATTAGTCTTGCGATGGACCTCAGCAATCAATTTCCTGGCTTAAACCCCTAACTTTACAGATTCCCCATAGGGGCGAAGTAATTTCAGTATCAGCAGCAAAGCCGCGCAACTCCCACCCTCATGTGTTTTATCTTGCATGTCATATGTACGTTCAGTTTATAATATGTGAATACGTTAAGCATATTAACATATACTTGTGCCCGGCACAAATCCAGTACTTAATGTTTTGTGAACAAATACACAAAGAGAAACAAAATTATTGTCATCAAAATGACTAATGTATCGGCCAGGCATGGTGGCTCACACCTGTAATCCCAATTCTTTGGGAGGCTGAGGTGGGTGGATCACTTAAGGTCAGGAAGTTGAGACCAGCCTGGCCAACATGGCAAAACCCTGTCTCTACTAAAAATACAAAATTAGCCGGGCATGGTGGCACATGCCTGTAATCCCAGCTGCTTGGGAGGCTGAGGCAGGAGAATTTCGCTTGAACCTGGGAGGAGGAGGTTGCGGTGAGCTGAGATCGCGCCATTTTACTCCACCCTGGGCAACAGAGCAAGCCTCCATCTCAACAACAACACAAATGACCAATGTATCATGTCAATGGTGGGAAGCTCTGGCATGAATGATGGGCAACAGGAAAACTCGATGCTATGCATTGGCCTTCGAGGGAGATCAGCTGCAGCTTAAACTAAGGTTAGTTTGTATTTACAACATGCACCAAGAGCCCACAGAGCAGAGTCACCTGAGAAGATTTTGGGAGGACCTGAAGTATGGAATATGGGATCAATGTGTGTTGACGGAGATTTGGGGACTTAAATCTGAGTGGACCACTTGGTTTTTTTGTTTGTTTGTTTGTTTGTTTTTTTCTAGTCGCCCAGGCTGGTGTGCAGTGGTGCAATCTCAAGTCACTGCAACCTCCACCTTGTGGGTTCAAGTGATTCTCCTGCCTCAGCCTCCAGAGTAGCTGGGACCCGCCACCACACCCGGTTGATTTTTGTATTTTTAGTAGAGATGGGTTTTTGCCATGTTGGCCAAGCTGATCTCAAACTCCTGACCTCAGGTGATCCGCCTGAGCAGACCACCTGTGAATCAGGTGAAAGGAGCCCTGCTTGGCCCGCTGGTCTGACAGCAGCTCCCTATGGCAGGACTTTAACTCTACCATCTTAGTCACACAGAAGGCACTCGAGATGCTAACTGCTCAAAACTGACGTCCTAACATGGGTTTTCCTCTTGGTTTTCTGGGGAATCCATACTCAACCTCAATCTCAATCTCAGAAAGGCAGAATTGTTAATATCCTTTTAGGATATAAAAAGGCAAACATGTAAATATTATAAGATATTCACATCCTTAAAATAATGTGCCACAAAACTGGCCAATTCCTTTGTTATGTGAATTTAAGAAAAAAATTAAAACTTCAACTCATGACTAATTCTCTTCTATAAATCACAGTACTGACTGAAATAAATTCTCCATTAGGTTCTTTTAGGCTATATATGAACTCAAGTGAATTTTTTAAAAAAATTAACACTTGCTAATGTAAGGAAAATCACAAATATATGCCAATCTACACATTTTTCAAAATATTCTGTCTTTCTCTATGAAGTGCTAGTAATTGTCAGAAGACATCACCCAACTTTCTCTCTTTCATCTGGTTAGACACTACTATTTTATGATTAGTACATAAATGATTACTACCAATACTTAGTGACTAGAACAAGGAAAATATAGAGAGAGCATTTAAGAATTTCATAACAATTTTTTCTGAGACAGGGTCTGGCTCTGTTGTTGAGGCTGGAGTGCAGCAGCATGATCTCGGCTCATTGCAATCTCCGCCTCCCGGGCTCAAGCAATCCTCCCACCTCAGCCTCCTGAGTAGCTGAGACTAAAGGCACGTGCTACAGCACCTCGCTGATTTTTGTGTGTGTGTGTTTTTTTTTTTTTTTTGTAGAGACAGGGTTTTGCTATGTTGCCCAGGCTGGTCTCAAATTCCTGAGCTCAAGTGATCCACCTGCCTTGGCCTCCCAAAGTGCTGGGATTACAGGCACGGGCCACCGTGTCTGGCCTATAACAGAATTTTGATAATCAGTCACTACCATTCAGAACCAAAAATATATAAAATGTACAACTGAGATATGTCTCCAGACAGACAGGGAAGAGTTTACATCCATAGTCAGAAACTCAATTATCTAATCCCCTAAATCAACACAGAACACCTTAAGGCAATCTCAGCCTCTGGGCAGAAATTTTCCCCTGGAGGACTTGTGGGAAGCAGAACCTCAAAAAATCAGGGCAAGTCTAGAGGGAGTCGTGGGTGGTAAATTCCCATGCCTTTGAAGGACCTCTCCATATTCAATTTCTGAAGATGTCTCTTCAGTCCTGGCAAACAGGACAAGGTCTAACCCTTAGAGGAGGGGACAGGAAAGCAAATCCAAAGGGCAGGAATTACAAGGTCCCCACCTGATAAATGCAACTTACTTGCAGAATTGCTTTTCTGTTGAGTGACCCATTTCAGTTCATTTACTCTCTCACATGCTCCAGCCCATTACCACTGGGCCCAAAATATCCATATCTGAGATGCTATAGTTGACTGAGCTGATCAGACAGGGGGACAACGTCGGTAAGTAAACACACACACAGACACACAATCGCAGAAAATGAAAAACAGTTAAGGAGAAGGAAGAGCAAAAGGTGAAAGCACCTAAGTGAATGAACATTGCAAATCACTGAAAGGACTCCAGCCCTGGTTTCAGAACCTATACAAGAAGCAGATAAATTAAAATCCTAGTCACCCAGCATGAATCATCTAATATAACCATCTAATCTCATTTAATCCCAACTGATTACTTGCACAGTTTAAGCAGGAGCTAATTTGGCATACAGAGATTTGGGCACAAACTGACGATCTCTTGGGCCTATCTGTGATTAAAGAATAGAAGGATAAAAATACCACAGTATTTTTATCCCTAAACCATATGACAACCAGCACTTTTTGCATTTGAGGCTGTTTCCTTTGAATACTAGGAGTGGCCCAGGTCTCCATTACCCTTTCTTGCAAAATCAGCGGCTTCATAAGCAATTATTCCACAATATCTTTTGTAAGGACTCACTGTCTACACTAATCCCAAGATTTTTGTTTGTTGTTTGTTTTTTGCTTTGAGACAGGGTCTCATTCTATGGCTCAGGCTGGAGTGCAGTGGCATAATCTCAGCTCACTACAGCTTTAACCTCCCAGATTCAAGTGATCCTCCCTCCTCAACCTCCCAGGCAGCTGGGATTACAGGCATGCACCACCACGCCTGGCTAAGTTTTGTACTTTTTGTAGAGACAGGGTTTCACTATGTTGGCCAGACTGGTCTTGAACTCCTGGCCTCAAGTGATCTGCCTGCCTTGGCCTCCCAAAGTGCTGGGATTACAGGTGTGAGGCACCACGCCTGGCCTAATCCCAAGTTTACAAAGGAGGACCACTCATTGTCCTCAGAGTCTACGACAGAGGTGGTAGATCCTGTAGTCTCTGTCCATGTTAGGGGCCAACACAGGGTAATGTGATTCATTAGTAACCAAAGAAAGTATCTAGCACTTCTTCCCAGATGATTAACTCAGAATGAGGTTATGAAAGTTTCTTGGAAGATTTAATGAGTTCAGCAATAAATTTGTGCCCTTAAACTTTTCAGAATCATGACTTGCTTCTTTAAGATTTTTTCAATCAGCCCATAAATATATCTCAAAAGGCAAAAGCCTACGGTGGCGGGGAGAGCCGAAGCTATAGAATCAGGACACCTGACCCATGACGGATCTTCACATTAACTACATGGGGATCACTAGAATTATAAACACCAAGCACTGGATGCCTAGATGGCTCTTAGGAAACTTCTAGGGGTTTCAGCATCCATTTTCACAGCCCTGAATTCTGCTAATGCTGTCATTTAATTATCAAAGCAGAAATAACCATTGAAAAACACTTTGCAAATTCTACACACAAATGTTCAATAATAAGATGAATGGAGGACCCTACCAGAAAATATTTTGACCTCATTACTAACACCAAGCAGTTGGCCAAACACACATGTTGTAATGCATTTTGCATCTAAATTGCTTGCATCTGCAGCTGGCTAAGCTACTGCATCTATGCTCTATGTTCCAAGAAAAGTCAGCATGATGTCCCTAGAGTTGCTTAATGTATTTTCACCATTCAACTGACAAGAGGTAGAAAATTGGTCTGCATAGCCAGGATTCTTCAAATCCCTAAAGAACCACATCTCCTGTGCAGAGCTGCTCTCCAACCAGTACCCCAGTGGCAAGGAAGTCTCCAGACAGCTCTTCAGACACATGAGCTACAAAAACTTCAAATCAAGAAGCGGCATTGGTGGGACATGTCTATAATCTCAGCACTTTCGGAGGCCGAGGCAAGAGGACTGCTTGAATGTAGGAATTCCAGACCAGCCTGGGCAACATCCCTACTAAAAACACAAAAATTCGCCAGACATGGTGGTGCAAGCCAGTAGTCCCAGCTCCTCAGGAGGCTGAAGTGGGAGGATTGCTTGAGCCCAGGAGGTAGAGGTTACAGTGGGCCGAGATTGCACCACTGCACTCCAGCCTGGGCAACAGTGTGAGACAGTATCTCAAATAAAATTTAAAAAATAATAATAATAAAAGCAGCAGCAGCAGAAGCCACATATTGTAAAACTGAGATCAACCTAATTTTTTCATGATAGTTTGTCCAATTGCACAGTAATTCCCAGCTAAATTAGTTCTATGCATGCGTATAGTTGGATTTTTTTTTTTTATTTCAAATAGTCTTTCTTTTTTTGTTGAGATGGAGTTTCATTCTTGTCACCCAAGCTGGAGTGCAATGGCACGATCTCGGCTCACTGCAACCTCTGCCTCCAGGGTTCAAGCAATTCTCCCGCCTCAACCTCCTTATTAGCTGAAATTATAGGCACCTGCCACCACAACCAATTTTTGTATTTTTAGTAGAGATGGGGTTTTGCCATGTTAGCCAGGCTGGTCTCGAACTCTTGACCTCAGGTGATCCACCCACCTCGGCCTCCCAAAGTGCTGGGATTATAAGCATGAGCCACTGCGACCAGCCCTTCTTCAACTAGTCTTGCATCTAAAATGGTTCACAGTTACAAAACAAAACACTCGTTTTTTCCACCAGCTCAACTGATCTGATTTCGACGTCCTTACAGGAAAAAAAGACCGATCATTGTGATTGAATCCTAGGTAACTATCAAAGGAGTCAGAGAATCAAGATGACGATAAAGAAAGGGTTTTTATCAAGCTGCTACCAACAGTTCTTACAAAACACGAATAACTCTCCCTTGCTTAACCTCAGAGAGGAGGCAAGTGCCCCCCTCTCTGTCACACCCAGTGCTATATTCACAGCTACAAGCTCCGGCCAGGCACATGGCAGCCCCAGTGAATGAATGAATATCCTCCCCTCTGCAGGGGGCATCCTTAGAATTAAAGGGACAAGGTGGGATCCAAAATAGGTGTAGCCCTGTAGCAGTGTGCACTGAAATTGAGTGGGTATCACACCGTTTAACTGTGTTGGGCAGGGCCACACACTGAGGAACCAAGCAGAAACTCTAAATGAGGGAAGGGGGCTGGGAGGGGAGACAACAGGGAGGGGTGGGCATTGTGTTTTACCACAAGATACACGCCCATTTTAAAGCACTAAAATGATCAATATTAAACACTGTACAGGTCAAAACAAACAAGGCCAGTGCCCTATCATCTGTCATCTGTTGATGTCAATTTTGTGACTCCTGGTCTGTTACATCAGATAACCAGTCAATGAAAGTAAGAAAAATTATATTGCAGCTGGAGAGAGCTGTACTTGTTTAAGGCCTTGACGATAAAAATGGGTAGATGCTGTGCACCGACCTGTCCTCTCCCTGTAGACCTAAGAAGCCGGATCCACCATGACAGAGGGGTGACGAGAAGGCCGAAAGCAGGAGCACACGCTCTCTGTGGGCAACCCCTCAACCTGGCTTTCTAAAGAGACAACCAAGAACTTCGGATAAAATGCCACAGGCAGTGTACATGGAATCCAGAAGACCAGGCCAGCAGCCTCTGCGACCGTGCATCACCGTGGAATCAGGGGGAACTTCCAGAAAGCAATTAGCCTCCAAAAACATCTAAGACCCACCCCTGAGGAAAAGAAACAGCAAGACAGAAGGAAGAGCCAGGAAGAAGAGACAGCGGGACTACAATGAGGGAATATTTCATAAACTAACCAAGCCAAAGCAGAATGAACTCTGTTTTACCAGCAGCAAAGAGCAGAACTGGCAGGCTGGAAAGTTGAATCTGTAAGGCTGACTTGGCAGAGACACTTGGCAGAACGTGAAAGAGAAAGAAAAATACATTAAATGTTGAGGGAGATTATCATTACTATTATTATTATTATTTTGAGACATAGTTTCACTCTGTTGCCCAGGCTGGAGTGCAGTGGTACGTACGATCTCGGCTCACTGCAACCTCCACCTCCCACGTTCCAGCGATTCTCCTGCCTCAGCCTCCCTAGTAGCTAGGATTACAGGCATGTGCCACCATGTCCAACTCATTTGTGTATTTTCAGTAGAGACAGGGTTTCACCACGTTGGTCAAGTTGGATCTGAATTCCTGACCTCAAGTGATCCGCCCACCTCGGCCTACCAAAGTGCTGGGATAACAGGCGTGAGCCACCACATCCAGCCTGAGGGAGAAGATTATTAATACAAAGAGAAAAGTAAGGCAACTTATGCCTTCAAAGCCATTCCTGGCTGGGCACGGTGGCTCACACCTGTAATTTCAGCACTTTGGGAGGCCGAGGCGGGTGGATCATGAGGTCAGGAGATTGGGACCATCCTGGCTAACATGGTGAAACCCCATCTCTACTAAAAATACAAAAAATTAGCCCAGCATGGTGGCGGGCGCCTGCAGTCCCAGCCTGGGCAATAGAGCAAGACTTGGTCGCAAAAGAAAACAAAAAAAAAGTACTCCGTAAATTTCTACTTTTTTCTTTTTTTTTTTTTTGGAAATTGAATCTGTCACCCAGGCTGGAGTGCAGGGGCATGATCTTGGCTCACTGCAACCTCTGCCTCCTGGGTTCAAGCGATTCTTGTGCCTCAGCCTCCCAAGTAGCTGGGATTGCAGGCTCTTGCTACGGCGCCCGGCCTAATTTTGTACTTTTAGTAGAGATGGGGTTTCACTATGTTGGCCAGGCTGGTCCCAAACTCCCGACCGCAAGCGATCCACCCGCCTCGGCCTCCCAAAGTGCTGGGATAACATGCATGAGCTTCCGTACCTGGCCAGCAATGTTAAAAGTAGGATTTAGAGGGAAAAAAAGAAATAAGGTTTTGAAACAAGAAACAGTCAGTAGACAAATGTCATCTTAACCTTGGCACCCAGCTAAAATCTTTCCTTGCCAACTCTCCTGTACCACACTTGGCATTCAATTTCTTTTCAGTCTTTTATAGTTAGACCTTTTACTCACTTGAAGAACAGATATATTTTCAAGAGTGAGAGTGAATTATCCCATTCTCATACACTAGTTATTTGCCTTTGTGAATAGAAAATGATGATTCAATATTTTATCAAAACATGGGATTATAAAAATACTGGGAGTACCAGTCTGAAATTTAAAAGATTACATTTTCTAAACTCTGGGAAGTTTACTTTAGGCAGAAACATAATTAGAATAGAACTTCCTTTGAAATGTCACTTGATTTTCAATAAAAATTATTTCATGCAATGCAGAAAATACAATGCATCATCCTGTAACAATATCTTTACATCTAAGTCTTGATCTGAAATGCCGAATGACAATAACAACAACAAAACCTTTTTAAGTTGTTTTGGAGATGAGGTCTCGCTATGTTGGCCAGGCTGGCCTCAGACTCCCGGGCTTATGTGATCCTCCCGTTTGCGCATCCCATGAGTAACTGGGACCACAGGCATGCACACCACCTCATGGATGACCCCATTCAGCTCACCTCCCTTTTAATAAATTTCAAGGTCTTATTTTAACCACTACTGCTCCGCAGCAATAACTCAAGACCCAACCTGAGAGCTAAGAACATAATAATCAAATGCCAAGGTCTGGATCAATTTTTCAACCGAACACACTTAAGCTACTCTTTGTTGGCATCAGCTGTGGTACAAGAGACAAATTTGAGCAATCCAGAAAAGTACCCTGAAATCAACAGTATGACCTGCTGCAACTTGAAACCTTCTGTTCTAATGATGGTATATAAGCTCTGCTGCACCTTTATTATCGTTAAAATATCTGCAACTTACAGAATTCTCTGCACAAACCAATTCGGTTGTAAAGCACCTGACTGGCAGCAAAATGTTGCTAACAAAACAGGCACTGTGTCCACAGATATCTCAAACTGAAGAATCATCAAATTGTTGTGGTCACAGCAATTACAAAGCATGAAAAGAAGATCACAATTTGAAGGAAACAAGTCTGAACAAGAGTAATTCCTCAGCAATCTTAGGGGAGAAGAGCAGGTTTCTTTTACACATGGAATTTGTTACCGCATCGTATATTAGTTTTAACAGAAAAAAAAATAATGCAAACATAAATCATCAAGCTTAATCTTATTTTTTAAATGAAGCTAAAACAAACATATACAAAGCATAGTCTCCTCCTTGGTATTTCAACTTAATTGTTACCATCTGCCCTTTCACTGCAGAAATTGTCAACACATTCCACGGGAAGAAACATCAGTGGAAAACAAGGATGTTACTGCTTTTAACTTCTTTGTTTCTTCTGCCAAGTCACCTTCTTCTGATTGGCCCCTGCTGAGGACAACATGCCGCCCCTTCACTACTGAAAGCAACTTTCCTTTGTTCTTCTAGGTCCTTTCCAATGTGCCTTTGATTATTGGGCTCTTTCTGTTCCTTCTTTAGTTCTCTGATGCCCCGTGATCCAGTTCAGCACGCCAAGCGACCTGTCTGGCCAGTCCTCAGAATCACTTTTCACCTTTCTCTTTTATCCCCTGTAACAGAGGTCCATCCTCCCCTTTTCCTGTCTCTCCCATTCTCCATCACCATTGCCACCAGCCTCCTCCCTCGGTGCCTCTCATTCACTGCAACAACTCTCAGGTACCTTCCGCCCTCCTGATTTTGCCCTGCAGAACACGCAGACTTTCGGCATGGTGTTCGCTTGGCAAAGAGCAAGCGGACTCCAGACTCCAGTTCCTACTGCTTCGGAGGCAAGCTCTTTTGTGTGGCTTTTAAGACTCTGCCAACCAGGCGCAGTGGCTCATGCCTATAATCCCAGCCCTTTGGGAGGCCGAGGCAGGTGGATCACCTGAGGTCAGGAGTTCGAGACCAGCCTGCCTAACATGGTGAAACCCCATCTCTATTAAACATATAAAAATTAGCCGGGTGGGGTGGCAGGCGCCTGCAATCCCAGCTACTCGGGAGGCTGAGGCAGAAGAATCGCTTGAACTCGGAGGCAGAGGTTGCAGTGAGCCGAGATCGCGCCATTGCACTCCAGCCTGGGTGACAAGAGCGAAACTCTGTCTCAAAAAAAAAAAAGACTGTGCCCTCCCAGGACAAGGCTCCCAGCAGGCAGGACAGGACTGGAGATTCAGAGGGAGGCCTGGGGTCCCGGAGGACCTGGGTTGCCATCTTCACTCTGTTCTTATTGATATGACCATGGACAAACCATCTTGTGTCTCTAATCCACCACTTTCTCAACTGTAAAATGAGGATGAAAGTAGTAGCTACCCCATACAATTGTTTTAATCTTTTAACAAAACATTAAAAGAATATTCCATCTGTGACAATATTTAGAAGGGGTTTTCAAATCTCAGGGTCTCTGATGACTCCCATTCACACCAGCCTAGCATTCCTCCCTTCTCCGAAGTTCTGTGATGTCCTTGTGCACCGTCTCCCCCAGCAGAAGGACTCACCCCTCTCGTGTTTTCACAGAGCTTAGGGCCAGTTTATTCTTGCTTTGAACAACGGGAGTCTAAGCCAAGTCGGTTCTTTATTGTTTTCAAAATGCGGACTGCAGAAATACCAAGTCCATGTTAAAACTGGTCTTAAAACCCCCTAACACAAATTTATTACCATAAACGTGGATTCAGTCTGTTACTAATGGAAATTAGTAACATGAATGTTCTGGAAGTCGTCTTGAGCCACTCAGCCTGCCTCATCTTTCCCTCTCTAAGCCCCCAGGGACCTTGGCAGCTTGGCACTCAGTAGTTCTCCAAGAGAAATCTTTCCCTGAAGACAGAAACTTTATCTGAAATGTCCCCTGGAACCTCTCTACACAAGGTCAGGGCCAGCACCTGCCACAGGCCTCTTGTTCTGTAGCAACCTCTGAGTTGTTGGTTGGTTTTGGTCTTTGGTACCCTAGCACTTCCCCTTTCTTGATTTTAAAAAAGGATTTGCCTCATCCTGCTCCCGCCATGGATCTACTTTTTCTTGAGGAATGAGCCTGAAGCGAAGGAAGAAGCAGGGGAGACACTGATCGGAGTCAAAAACCTTTTCTAGGTTCCCATATGTGCGACAGTTATGAATGTCAAGATTCTAAAGTTTTATACAGTCTCATCTTTGTTTTGGTCCTACAAGGAGGAGGACAGCCCAGATTGGGTAAAGTTGGAGAGAGGACAGAGGGCTGTGAGGACAGGGAGCAAGGTGAAGGGAAAGAAAATGCATGTGACCACAAAATGCTTGGCTCTCTCCCCTCCCGACTTCTCCTGTTAATGCACTCATAGTAATGCAATGACCTGAGGTATTTTGAAAACCACCCTCTTTTCAAAATAAGGAAGCTGGGGTTTTAGAAATCGTATTTCATGTACTTAGTGGGTAAAGTTACAGTGCCTGGGACACAGTGCTCACTAGGGCAGAGATTTCAACACTGTCAGCTTCCTGGGAGATTGCCTCAGACCTTGTCCTCTTGTTTTGATTTTTTGTTTACAGTTGATTGTTAGAAGAAGGCAAAATGCTGAGAAATGTAACGCCCTGTCCAGCAATGCTTATCATTAGACTTCAAATATATATGGTTGATTGAAATGGGGAAGAAGGTCCTGAGACCTTTCTAGAGATGATTTGGAACTGCCCTCTATGCCGCCAGGGCAGCTCGCAGTAATTATGTTTTGCTCTCAAGCAAGGAAAAGCCTGAAGGACAATGGCTTCAGCAAACCAAAGGAACATGAGAGGAGAAGGCGAATTCTGCCACTGTCCGTGTGACTTGGCACGCTGTGAGCGAAATGGACAGGATGCAGTTTGAAAGCAAAGAGATCAGGCTGAACCACTTCACCCCTCTGGCTAGATGACTGAAATACAGTAAGTCTTGCTAAGGGACAGGACACTTAAGTAGATGAACGCCAGGGCGTGTGTTAAACACAACCTTCCCGATTTAGTGGGGAGAAACCCCCGCCACGATGCCCACACTGTATAAGTGCTTCCCACAGTCTTTGTCCCTGGGGCACTCACAAATCTGTGACAATATTTAGAAGTGGTTTTCAAATCTCAGGGTCTCTGATGACTCCCATTCACACCAGCCTAGCATTCCTCCCTTCTCCGAAGTTCTGTGATGTCCTTGTGCACCGTGTCCCCCAGCAGAAGGACTCACCCCTCTAGTGTTTTCACGGAGCTCATGGCCAGTTCATTCTTGCTTCGAACAATGGGAGTCTAAGCCAAGTCAGTTCTTTATCATTTTCAGAATGGGGAGTGCAAAAACACCAATTCCATGTTAAAACTGGTCTTAAAACCCCTAACACAAATTTATTACTATAAACGTAGATTCAGTCTGTTACTAATGGAAAGCATGTCCATTTCTTTACCTGAGTATCAAAGACAGGTCACTTTGCCTCCTTCAAAAAGGTGGTATTTAAAGCCTCAAAGGATTACTCCAATGTTCCCTACATTATAATTTACTCCACTGGTACTGAAGGAGATAAATTTAAGTGCTAAGAAAATGACAGCACTTAGTGAAGAGATCCAAATGAATCTGAACTCCTGGGTTAGCCCATCCTTAGACTTAACAAACTTTTGTTGTTTAAACAGGTTCTCACTCTGTTGCCCAGGTTGGAGTGCACTGGTACGATCACAGTTCACTGCAGCCTCGACCTCCCAGGTTCAAGTGATCCTCTCATCTCAGCCTCCCAAGTAGCTGGGACTATAGGCATGCACCACCATACTTGGCTAATTTTTGTATTTTTTGTAGAGACAGAGTCTCACTACGTTGCCCAGGCTGGACTCAAACTCCTGGGCTCCAGCAATCCACCCACCTCGGCCTCCCAAAGTGCGAGGATTACGGTCGTGAACCACCGCACTTGGCCCAAACTTCTGTAAATGAAAAAAAATGTTGCTATACAATAAAATTTATTTTTGGATGAAGATAACTTCTAAGGTTAGAAAGGTAGCTCCCTATCAGGCACTTGGTACACATTTACTGGCTGAAAGTGAGGAGTGAGCATTCTCTTTAGGAGCGGTTTGTAAAGAGGCCTCCTCTGAGACCTGAGTCAGTGGGAGGGATCCAACTACCGGCCATGCTCACCTGTCCTCGAAGCACACCGTGCACTTCCAGGCATGGGTCCCCCTCAGGAACACTCGGCACTGGGCACACACGCGGTGGCTGCAGCCCCGGCACACGGCGCCCCGGTGCAGTAGGAGCCCCAGCACCCTCTGGCAGCGCGCACAGCACTTCTCTTTATACTCCTGGTCCGTGCTCTTCGCTCCTTTCCACCGGAGATGCTGCAGGTGCGTTTTCAGTTTCCTGCAGCCCACAAAGTTCAAGAAGATACTATTGGATGGAACACCCAATCCCAGGCTACAGGGCAAGAGCCCAGGCGGTACCCCCCATGGCAAGGGAAGCGGCTTTGGCATTCGACATCCCTGGGCTCCCACATGGCTGTGTGAACTGGGCTCCCACTCAATGTCTCAGAGTCGGGGCTCAAGGGTTTCCTCAACCGTGAAACAGGCGAGGTAAGGTACGACCTTACCTCTTCTCCTAGGGTTGCTGTGAGGACTAAATGGCAAAGTATAAATAACATGCCTGGTGCAGAGAAGCTCCCCGCTAGATCCATCCCTTCCTGCCCAAAGGCTGTTAAGATAGTAAGCAAGAATAGTGAAAGGAGAGGAAAAGACACCGAAAAGAACATCCATTCCAATCTGCAAGGCATGGAACAATCCAGAAATACACAGCATCCATCCCTGCTATTGGTATAAGTTACTCAATAAAATCAACTGATGTTATGCTTTTGCTACGTTTTTTTTTTTGTTTTTTTGTTTTTGTTTTTTTTTTTAATGAGTGGTCAGCTCACTCCCCTAGACAAACAGCCATAGTGCAAAGAGACATTGTGTTGGACCAAAAAGGCATCATTTACCAGCATGCTCTTTTATGAATGTCTGTAATACCTACTTGTAGAAGAGGTGAGCCAATCCCAAGAAACAAGATGACATCAGAAATGCACTTTAAAATGCAACTTTCAGGATCTACCCTAGAATTAGTACCCTTTGAAACACAACTTTGTTACCACTATGTCTATGTCACTTTGTTAATATTCAAAATGATGTCTCTAAATCACTGAAAGATCTTTCATCATCAAATAAAATTTCACTTTTCTCACTGTATTATAGTTTTTTGTTTTCTTTTTCTTTGTTTCTTTCTTTCTTTCTTTCTTTTTTTTGAGACGGAAATCTCGCTCTGTCGCCCAGGCTGGAGTGCAGTGATGCGATCTCGACTCACTGCAAGCTCCGCCTCCCACGTTCAAGGGATTCTCCTGCCTCAGCCTCCTGAGTACCTAGGACTACAGGCACCTGCCACCATGCCCAGCTAATTTTTGCATTTTTAGGAGAGACAGGGTTTCACTATGTTGGCCAGGCTGGTCTCGAATTCTTGACCTCAGGTGATCTGCCTGCCTCGGCCTCCCAAAGTGCTGGGATGACAGGTGTGAGCCACAGCACCCAGCCTGTATTATAGTTTTTAGTGGAAGAAAGTTTACAAGTATACTTAGGGAGCTCTGAAGTAACAGAGAGGATGAAGCAAGAATACTATACCAGAAAATTCCCCTCACTCCTCAAGCATTTGGTTGTCCAAAGTTTTGTTTTCTAATGTGTTCTGCCATTAGAAACCAAACTCTCACTTCCTCCATAGACATTGATAAAAAGCGCCAACCTGTTGAAAGATGGATCTTGACAGCTAAGGCTGAACACGGCTCTGATAGAGTTCAGCACGCTTTTCTAAATGTTAACCCGTATCAAACGGCCCATGCAGCTTAGAGACAGACAGGGAAGAAGTTCCCTGTTGGCAAAGTGGTCAGGAAACAGCTTAAGCAGGTTCATATTTCATGCTCTCCCTTCCTCAAAGCCAGCTAGGAAGCAAAAGCAAGCAAATTAAAAAGAGAAAAAAGACAGTGCTGGATTCCATCAGATTTGCTGCTTCTGAACTACTTTCTTTGCTTTTCTTTACACCTTTGGGCATCGTCAAAAATGAGGTAGGAAAACCCTTAACCCGAGGTCTTTCCCTAAATAAGTGGTAAACTAGAAGCCTGAAAATGTCCCTTGAATGATTCCCACCAAGTCGGCAAACAGACAAGCAGATGGCAGACAGCAAACTCACCGCCCAAAGGCACTGTTTTAAATGAATAACAAGAGCGGCCTCTTGTCCCGGGCATCCTCTACGTTGAGCTACATAAGGAGGATCATCTCCACCAACAGCCCTTTGTTAGGACCCTTCTCAGGCATGAAGCCCAGCAGCAGGTGGGTAGTGATTTGTACGCAAGCAGCATCAGCGACGGAGTGGCAGGCCCCAAGCAGAGAAAGCTAAAACCCCAAAGTGACCCCACAGGAAGGACAGCCTACCGTATCCTCTCCTCCTCTGCGTTTTGAACCTCCTGGTCTCGGTACAGGACCTGGAGAATGGCCTCGCGTTCTAACTCCTTGAGAGCATTCAGATCTACTTCTTGGGCCATTTCTTCTCCCTTTTCGTTGACCCAGGTTGGAAGAGCTTCACTCCATGGACCAAGCGCTCGTGCCCTGCAGATGAGCGGCAGAGGGCAGCTGCAGCCAGCCTTGTTTAGAGAGCTCCCTCTCCTATTTCACTGGCGACTGTTTTGCTTGTGGCTCTTTTTTCCTTTTTAACTGTGTCATACTCCTTAGAAGAAGAAAGCCTCAAGAGGTTGTGCGTTTGTCGGAGTTACAGCTCGCAGAGCCTTGTACCACCCGCGGGTGTTTTCACCGGGTTCTGCCGCAGCCTCTGACGTGCATTTAAGACAAAAGCATATCTTTTTTCTGAGGTTTCACCAGATAAATTATCCACAGCTGCAAGTAGATAATTTCTGCAAAGCAGAAGTAATCTTCAAGCCAAGGAAATTTACAAATAGCAATGAAAAGAGTATCAGTGACTCATAGAAGCTAACCTTCCACTTAAGATGTTTCCAGGTCAGCAGGAACGATCATTAAAAGCCCAACTCGTTCCAATATCTGTAGACAAGAAAACAAAAAATGGCAATGTTTTTCTTGGCTTAAGTATCTCTGCAGCATTACTTCCAAAAAGACAAAATATTCTACACAAACCCTTGCATTTTCTGCTTGTGGTGATAACGTAAAATTTTAAATTTCTTAAATAACCCTTCTCATATTTCTAAAAGCCTCAAACTTCCAAACTTGAATTTTCCTAATATGAATTCCATAACTTCAGTGGCCAGAGGACATAAAAGTCTGTGTTTAAGGTACATTATCCTAATTGAAGACACATTGGAAAAATGACATTCCCAACTGTTGGCTCTTATTTTTACAATTAACTTCAACACTCAGAAATTTTTTAATCAGTTAAGGAGGTATGAAGTGGCATCACCACAAGCTCAGCCTATCAATTATTTACCGTCTTGAATAAGTTTCATGAGCTGCCTTATGCGTTTGCTCTTGTTTTTGTTTAATGACAGTTGAAAGGTTCTGCATACATCATTTTATCCAGAGAATGCAGAAGATCAAATTGATATACTTCCTATAGTATCATTTTTGTTATTAAATCTATATGAATCCCTGAGTGATAAGACATCCTTTCAATGCTTTAAAAGCTAAACTTCCTTTGCTGGGCTTCAAAAGAAATCCACATTATATTAATTTATGATCCATGGTAAATTAGTGAATGAGAAGCTAATAGAGCTCTAAGGTATCATTTCCTTCAACCAAAGTTCTTTTTTTTTTTTGAGACGGAGTCTCGCTCCGTCACCCAGGCTGGAGTGCAGTGGCCAGATCTCAGCTCACTGCAAGCTCCGCCTCCCGGGTTTATGCCATTCTCCTGCCTCAGCCTCCCGTGTAGCTGGGACTACAGGCACCCGCCCCTCGCCCGGCTAGTTTTTAATATTTTTTAGTAGAGACGGGGTTTCACCGTGTTCGCCAGGATGGTCTCGATCTCCTGACCTCTGATCCGCCCGTCTCGGCCTCCCAAAGTGCTGGGATTACAGTAAGCGAAAGTTCTTAACCTTTTTCTTAATCTTCGGTAGTCTGGTGAAGCCTATGTATTTAAATGCAGAAAATAAAGTATGCTGTGTTACACAGGAAATTGATTATACTGAAATATTTTAAAATTGTAATATAGTAATATATGTGTTCCTTGATACATGAAATATTAAGATCTAGCAGTGATCTAAGGACTCCCATAATTTCAAAGTAGTGATGAATAGAAACAATGTTTTGAGATATCTACAGCATATCATGTGGTATGAAAATATCCGTGTTTTCTGTTGGTGACAAAGTCACAAGTTCTGCTGATTCTACTGTGGTTTCTTGCCTATATCCATACTTTAAGGAAATGCTAAATTTGAGTTAAAGATTCATAAAAATAAATATTTAATTTTTTCTCCATTCAAGTTCATGGGCCTATAGGCCAAGGATTGCGCGGTTAAGGAATTCAGTATTTGTCAGTTTCCCTATTGTAAAATAAAATTAAAATATATTGTTCATCCCAACTGCAGAGGTTGCATGAGGAACAGAAAACCCAGAGCTCTGAAAAGGGATGTTCTTGGCTTCTAGTCTGTGATAAAGCACACACAAGACCTGCTCTCCAAATGCCTCCTCTCTAGATGAAGGGAAAATCAGAAAGCAACAAGGACTTCAGGCTCTTACCTGGCTGGGCTGGTACCTGACTATGCCAGCAGGGAAGCCCCTTCCCTCCTTAGATCCAGGTTCCAGAGGAACAGGCGGAACTAGCAGACCTCATTGCCCCAAGGCTCTTAGTCCCTGGAAAAGAGGAAATAATAGAAAACAGTGTGTGACCAAGTGCCAAGTGGCAAGGTGCAAATTAGCCATCAAGTTACCAACTGCATGAGCCCATTCTTCTCAACTTGCCCCTCAGTTCTTCATGCTGTCTTCTTATTTCCACTCTACTAATCGTACTACTGGGTCCAGAGCTATTTGGTTTGTCTAATTCTTGAGTTTTCATTTATTTATTTTGAAACAGGACCTCATTCTGTCACCCAGGCTGGAGTCCAGTGGTGTGATCATGGCTCTCTGCAGCTTTGGCCTCCCAGGCTCAAGCAATCCTCTAGCCTCAGCCTCCTGAGTAGCTGGGACTACAGGTGCAGGCTACCATGCCCAGCTAATTTTTTAATTTTGTAGAGATGGGTTTCACCATGTTGTGCAGGCTGGTCTGGGCTCAAGCAGTCCTCCTGCCTCAGCCTCCCAAAGTGCTAGGTTTACAGGCCTAAGCAACTGCACCTGGCGTTCGAGTGTTTTTAGTGAAGAGTTTTTGCACCTGGCTGCAAACACGTGCTCTGTGCACTGTGCTTTCTTTTCATATGGCTGTTTGTGCTCCGCTCTCTGGCTGTGGTCTCCAGCACTCCAGGGAGGCAGGACCACATAGCTGCAGCACCGGCTGGTAATGACACCACTCAGTGATGGTGGAGGAATCTGAAATACTCAACTGCTCGCTCATTCAGGTGGCTAGGTCTTAATGCATTTCAGAAATACAGGGTTCAATGATCATTACAAAGCACTACCCTTACTTTCCCAATCCCACGCCTGTGGGTCCCAGGTGCAAATGTGGGAAGCGCCCTTTCCACCACCGCTAAGAGGAAGCTCACGCTCCCCCTAGTGGCCATTCACTCTGCACTACAGAAAAATGAAATTTAGTTCATTTCCTGGATCCATTCATCCAGTCATTCAGTAAATATTTATCGAACAACCCAGGCACTGTTCCAGGTTTTTTTTTTTTTCCATTTTTATTATTATTTTTTGAGACAGAGTCTTGCTCTGTCGCCCAGGCTGGAGTGCAGTGGTACGATCTTGACTCACTGCAACCTCTGCCTCGTGGGTTCAAGCAATTCTCCTGCCTGAGGCTTCCGAGTAGCTGGGATTATGGGTGCCTGCCATCACGCCTGGCTAATTTTTGTATTTTTAGTAGAGACGGGGTTTCACCATGTTGGTCAGGCTAGTCTCGAACTCCTGACCTTGGGCCCTCGACCTCCCAAAGTGTTGGGATTATAAGCATGAGCCACCAAGCCCAGCCTGTTCAAGGTTCTTGACTTGACTGACTGGTCATTTATACCCTATTCTACTTCTAACAAAAATATGATGCCACTTACAATAAAAGCATATAGAAGACAGCTAAAATAACAGAGCAGCAGCAAGTGAAAAAGGACTGATAATTCTACTAAGAACAGGAAGTAAAACAGTGACCACTTGAGCCTTAAATGTATTTCTGACCTTCCTGGTAGCCAAGGCAAAGCAAAATGAAATGAAAAGTCAAGATGCTGTCTATACTTTAATACACTGAAAGAAATACAGAAAAACATCCTCAAAATGCAAATGACTAAGACAATATCCCAGGCACAGTGGCTCATGCCTGTAATCCCAGCACTTTGGGAGGCTAAGGAGGGCAGATCAACTGAGGTCAGGAGTTGGAGACCAGCCTGACCAACATGGTGAAACTGTCTCTACTAAAAATACAAAATTAGCCGGGCTTGGTGGGGCATACCTGTAATCCCAGCTACTCGGGAGGCTGAGGGAGAGGAATCACTTGAACTCGGGAGGCGGAGGTTGCAGTGAGCTGAGATTGCGTCATTGCACTCCAGCCTGGGCAACAAGAGTGAAACTCCATCTCAAGAAAAAAAAAAAAAAAGACTAAGATAATCAACTCCCTGGACAGTGGCTTGGCAGAAGATGCAAAACTGCACTTTCTGTGTCAATATATATATTGATCAATATAATGATCCTCTCAAAGCCAAGGATATAACACTACATTGTAATTCACTGAAAGTCTTTCAAATACAGACCAAAGCAGGATACTTTTTGGTGTTCACAGTTGCCTGGGACAGAGCTTAGAGAACTCAAGGTAAGTGTATTCTGCATCCATCCCATCATTGTTACTCTTCACTTTTAGGGACTTTGATCCTAGTTTCTCTAGACTGATTCTAGCTTCTACAAACCATGTCACTCAAGCACTTGGTTAGCACTTAGAACCACCACCAACCAACCCTATGGTTTAGCATCTACTATGAGTAAAGCCTTCTATTGACAAGATTGACACATACTCTTTTTTTTTTTTTTTTTGAGATGGAGCTTCCCTCTTGTAACCCAAGCTGGAGTGTAGTGGCGCGATCTCTGCTCACCGCAACCTCTGCCTCCCAGGTTCAAGTGATTCTCCTGCCTCAGCCTCCTGAGTAGCTGCGACTGCAGGGGTGCACCTCCACGCCTGGCTAATTTTTTTTTTTTTTTTTTTGTATTTTTAGTACAGATAGGATTTCACCATGTTGGCCAGGCTGGTCTCAAACTCCTGACTTCAGGTGATCCACCCACCTCAACCTCCCAAAGTGCTGGGATTACAGGCATGAGCTACCACGTCCGGCCGATGTACTCTTTTGTTTAACTTTGGAAGGTCCACTCTGAAAAACGGGTGACTTTTTGCAATGATGCAAGAGGTATAGCATAGAGCATCATCCTATGATAGCATCAAGATTGACCAGAAACCTAGGAAGGTCATTTCTCTTTGGTTTCCAGTGTTCCACTAGTGTCCCCCCGGCTTGATGGTGTTGGACATTTGATTGAACATGTTTGAACCACATGTTTGAAGCAAACCATGTTTGCTTCATTTCACCGGGACTCACTCCAGATTTTCAATGAGGGTAGTACCATACGCCCGTCTTATTTGATTGTCACAGTGACAAATAACTGTCTTGTATTTTCATATAAATGTTGACAAGTCATTTAGGCAAAAAAAAAAAAATTAAATTATCTAACAACAGAATTTAACTCATATTTAAAAGTATATTTTGCAGGGTTTTGATATACTCCAAATGTTCTAGAAATGCAACTAGTGGGCCGGGCGTGGTGGCTCACACCTGTAATCCCAGAACTTTGGGAGGCCAAGCCGGGTGGATCACGAGGTCAGGAAATCGAGACCATCCTGGGTAACACGGTGAAACCCCGTCTCTACTAAAAATACAAAAAGTTAGCCAGGCGTGGTGGCGGGCGCCTGTATTCCCAGCTACTCGGGAGGCTGAGGCAGGAGAATGGCGTGAACCCAGGAGGCAGAGCTTGCAGTGAGCTGAGATCGCACCACTGCACTCCAGCCGGGGCGACAGAGCAAGACTCTGTCAATGGAAGGAAGGAAGGAAGGCAGGGAGGGAGGAAGGAAGGGAGGAAGGCAGGCAACTAGTGTGTAAATGGAAGGAAGACTGTACTTTGTTTCATTTCAAACTTTAGCAAGAATTTTTTATTGTTTCAGAAAGACATCACGGTACTAGAATCACTATGCCATGTATTGATGGCCCACGTTTGCAGACAGTGTCCTCAATATGATTTTATGTATGCAAACATCTGACTATTTCACCTTGTCTTCTCATGTAGTTTACATATACAAGTACATATTATCATTCACTATCCCTTTACTTCTTCTTTTTTGAGACAGAGTCATAGTCTATTTTTCCAAGACAAAGGATGCCTAGGTGACAATTTACTCATTTTAAAATTGTCTTTCAAGTTTTTTGTTTTGTTTTTTTTCATAAAGTTTTTCCTAGCCATTAGTGGGGTTTTCTGTTTGTTTGTTTGTTTCGTTTTTCTTTTTTTTTTTCTGAGGCAGAGTCTTGCTCTGCCACCCTGGCTGGAGTGCAGTGGTGCAATCTCAGTTCACTGCAACCTCTATCTTCTGGGTTCCAGCAATTCTCCTCCCTCAGTCTCCCGAGTAGCTGGGACTACAGGCGCCTGCCACCACACCCAGCTAATTTTTGTATTTTTAGTAGAGACGAGGTTTCGCCATGTTGGCCAGGCTGTTCTTGAACTCCTGACCTCAGCTGATCTGCCCGCTTCGGTTTCCCAAAGTGTTGGGATTACAGGCGTGAGCCACCAGACCCGGCAATCACTAAGGGTTTTCAGGGTGGTAGATGGAGTTAATTAGTAAGCTGAATGAGCCTATAGTAAGTACCAGGAAGGTCAGATATAACTTCCAAACACTTTGCAGCATTAGCAATAAAAAGTGCACCTTTACAGATTTAAATTCTGGTCACTTACACGAGCAAGAAATGAAAAACCACATGGACTTACTTTTCATAGTCTTTTAAAATGGATAAAACAAATATAATTCTCTCTTGAATGCTTTTGATTTCGTGCCGTTTTGAAGTAGAACATGAGGTAGTCAAGGAATTCTGTGAAATCTATTAAAATTCGTTTGCACATTTCTCCACACTGTCCCGCCATCACCACACAACACCAGGTTTGTGCTTCAGGCCCTTCTACGATGACAGAGTAAGGTGGATGATTTTTTTTTTGAGAGGGAGTCTCGCTGTATAGCCCAGGCTGGAGTGCAGTGGCACAATCTCCACTCACTGCGACCTCCGCCTCCCAGGTTCAAGTGATTCTCCTGCCTTAGCCTCCTGAGTAGCTGGGACTACAGGTGTGTGCCACCAGGACCGGCTAATTTTTTGTACTTTTAGTAGAGATGGGTTTTCACTGCGTTAGCCAGGATGGTCTCGATCTCCTGACCTTGTAATCTGCCCATCTCGGCCTCCTAAAGTGTTGGGATTACAGGCGTGAGCCATCACACCCGGCCAAGGATGACATTTTTAACACTCACAAAGTGGGTAACGGGAACAGTTGTCACAGGGGTCCTGAACTGGCTGCACCCACCTGCTTGCAGGCAAACAACCACATGCAACCACCCAGAGCAGCAGTGATGTTGCTGAATGAACCACGAGGAAGAGGAAGACTGACAGGTGACAGGAAAGGACAGGACACCTGCCCAGTCGTGTGAGGAATGGAAAGCAGGAGAAGGCATCCATTCCTCACAGGGCGAGAGATGGCAGATGTGATGATACTGAGGTGGGAATGTGTCACTCTTCCACTCTCCAGTGAAGTCACACTGGTTCTCCCTTCCCGTAAACACATTCTAAAGCACAGGCATCCCAGTCCTGATCTCCCCATCCAGCTCTCTTGACTCCTCCATCCTCAGTTCCCACAGAATGCTCGCCACTCCTATACTGAACTCATTCAAGACCATTCCCTGACCACACGCACTCTGCATTTCCACATGTTGGCCCCACTCTTGCTTCTGCCCAACGAGGCAAGAGATGGGGTCAGTCAGGAGACCAGGGCTTGGGGCCGGCTGTGAGGGTGAGTAGCTACCTCTGCCACCTACTTGCTATTGAGCTGATGATGGGCAAGTTACTTAAGCCGTCTGGGGCTTCATGTCCTCATCTACGAAGTGGAGAGGTGCAGCACCCACTTCATGGAGGTGCTGTGACGATGAAACTGATGCATGTGGAAACCTCTGGAGCACACTGCCAAGCTCATAAGTACACTCAGCAAATGCCCGCTGACAGTCGTGCTGCTAACAGTAAGAGCAGCCTCACTCTTACTTTCAGCCCTTCAAGGGCCAGATCCAGGCTACCTAGTTCAGAAACTTTCTCCTTATTTACAATCAAAATCCATTGCTCCTTCAAATTTAACTGCTTTCTACTTTGTGTATCTCGATGGTGACCCTGATTTCATTCTGTCTTGAGTGTTCCCCTTCCAGGGACAACATCAGATTTCAGTGATTCCCCCATCACCCAGCAAGGAGGCACTTGATGTTTGCTTGAATTGAGAAACCTGATGAATATTGTGACATAGAGATTTACTGCAACGTCAAACTTCCTTTCTAGGGCAGGAAGCCTACATTCAAGTACAGCAGGAAGTAAGGACGGGCAGGGGGCAAGTGAATCCTCATTGCAGAAAGCCTCAGTCTTCAAAAATCCAAAAAGCATAGAAAAATCTGAGTCATTTTAGAATTTAACAGGAATCTTTGAAATTGTATTTTAATCATCTCGTGCAGGAATTCACAATCTCACAGCTTGAATAATGAAATCTCTCAGGTCCATTTTTCCAGGATGATATTTATTCGGTCACTCTCTCATTTGCACAACAAGATCTTAAATGCTCTTTATGATGTCCCAAGCACTGAGTCAGGCACCGTCCTCACCTGCTCGGAGCCTAGATGCAGTCTCCTAACCCCCTTGCTACATTTTTGTAATGATACCTGTCTTTGTTTTACAGCACTCCATTGATCAGCCTGATTTTATCTGGCAATCAAAAATGAATAAATCCCACACCACAGCACCACCTGGAAGGAAACATTCTCCTACAGCCACGTGGAGAAGTCCCTCCCGACACTTGGTCATCCTGTCTCTGTGTCACTTTTGGAGCCAGCCAGTCTGGGCTCATACCCAGCCCAGACTCAGCCACGTGCTCTCGGGCCAGCTGCTTCATCTCTGGGAGACTGGCCTTCCTCCTCCGTGACATGGAGCCATCCCTGCTTCATAGGGCTATTTGGGGAACTCACTGAGTCATCCAGGCACAGCCCTCGAGCAACAGCCAGAACAAAGCAAGCCCGACTCAAAGGGTTCCTTCTACCATTCCATCTCCCCTTCAGGAAGGCCCAAGAGTAGGAAGCTAAGCCACTGTTCTGGGATCGGGAGGGACGCAGGCAGCCGTGGGGAGAACTTCAGTTCAGGTGTTTCCATTGGTCTTTATCGCGTCATGCTGTATCCCAGTGGAACTTTGGCATCCAGACAGTTTGGTTATGGCATTGAGTGTGTCAGTTCAACACTGATTTTATTGGCCTCTGTGTATCAAGCATGTGCCAGATATTAAGGATCTAAAAAGAAGTGAGACCCAATCTCTGCATTTAAGAAGGGCCCATCCCAGCCAGAACATGGACACATAGACAAATAACTCAATAACATGGTGGGATGAGTACAAAAACCCAAGAATCAGAAGGCACGAGTCACTCCACGCAGGAGCAGAGAGCGCTGGTGGGGCCAGGGAGGGCTTCCCAGGGAGAGACGTGTGGGACAACTCCTCCAGGAGATTGAAATAGCCATGCACTAGGAGTTTGAAACAATGCCTGCTTGTTTTCCTTAGCCTAAGAGCAAATCTTGACTTTGGCTTTTAAATCTAGTAAAAGGGGAAAAGTACGAGAAAAGTAAAGCCGATGAAGAAAAGAGATGAGGATGGGAAAGAGACACATTGTTTATTCGTAGACAGGGGCCCCTATTTCTTTCATCCAATCATCTATTGTCTCTGAGCAGCCAGTCATCGGATCAAAGGAAATAAATGTTTAGCCCTCCCTGGTACGGGGGAAACGTCACCAGAGTGGAAATGCAGAGATCTGCTGCAGCATGAGTGCGTGTGAACGTGACTGTCATCACCACACAAGCTTTCAAGGGAAAACTACAGAACGTTCTCAAAGCCCGCAAGCCACGGCCCTGCAGGTCATTTCAAGGCGGCTCACTCCTGTGTTGTTTACCACAGCTATTTCCTTGAGAAGTTTCACAGCTTCAGCTTGCAGCCACCATGCTTTCTGCCTCGTATGCAGGGGAAAAGTTGAGTGACTGCATTGTCCTTGAAATTTTACCCAAAAACCTCGTGACTTTTTTGCTTGCGTAGATTTTTTATTTTTCTTCTCTGAGACGGAGTTTCGCTATTGTCACCCAGGCTGGAGTGCAATGGCGTGATCTTG
This sequence comes from Colobus angolensis palliatus, assembly GCF_000951035.1. NCBI lineage: Eukaryota > Metazoa > Chordata > Mammalia > Primates > Cercopithecidae > Colobus > Colobus angolensis. The sequence goes on along the minus strand of NW_012116821.1, from coordinate 4,205,272 downwards.
GCTCACCAAAACCTCTGCCTCCTGGGTTCAAGCGATTCTCCTGCCTCAACCTCCTGAGTAGCTGACATTACAGGCATGCACCACCATGCCCGGCTAATTTTGTATTTTTAGTACAGACAGGGTTTCTTCACGTTGGTCAGGCTGGTCTCGAACTCCCAACCTCAGGTGATCTGCCTGCTTTGGCCTCCCAAAGTGCTGGGATTACAGGCGTGAGCCACCGCACCCGGCCCGCTTGCATAGATTCTTCACGGAAGCTGATGGCAGCCACAAAGGAAGGTGATGAATAAAGAACAGCTCTCAGCTCAGTTCCCTATTCATAGGCTTTTAAAAGACTCATTTTTGCAACAATGAGACAGCACACATGCATATCCATCAGAAAGTCTGACACAGAAATGAAGATGTGTGTTTATAAATTTCCTGTCTATCTTGTTACCTATTCAGAGGCGAGTTTTCTGGGAAGCTAATGACACCTCAACTTCAGAATCCCTTATTTGCACAGCCCTGTCCAAGGTCCAAGATGCCCTATACCTGGTTCCCTCTTTATTTTCCTAAAGTCTCCACAAGTTGTATAAGCTTCAGGTTCCTCAGAAATCTGTACTTAACATTAGAAGACTTGGCTGGGTGCGGTGGCTAACGTCTGTAATACCAGCACTTTGGGAAGCCGAGGTGGGTGGATCACGAGGTCAGGAGTTTTGAGACCAGCCTGGCCAACATGGTGAAACCCTGTCTCTATTAACCTTGTCTCTACTAACAATACAAAAATTAGCTGGGCGTGGTGGTGGGCGCCTGTAATCCCAGATACTCAGGAGGCTGAGACAGGAGAATTGCTTGAACCCAGAAGGCAGAGGTTGAAGTGAGCTGAGATGGCGCCATTGCACTCCAGCCTGGGTGATACAGGGAGACTCTATCTCAAAAAAATAAATAAGGCTGGGCGCGGTGGCTCACGCTTGTAATCCCAGCACTTTGGGAGG
>NW_012116821.1:4195924-4203871 GCF_000951035.1 Colobus angolensis palliatus | reverse complement strand
CTAAAAATACAAAAATTAGCTGGGCGTGGTGGCGGGCACCTGTAATCCCAGCTACTCGGGAGCCTGAGGCAGGAGAATCACTTGAACCTGGGAGGCGAAGTTTGCAGTGAACCGAGATCGTGCCATTGCCATTGCCTGGGTGACAGAGCGCGACTCCGTCTCAAATAAAAAATAAATAAAAATAAATACATACAAATAAATAAATATATAAAAAACAATAGAAGACTCACATGTGGGCTTGAATCTATAAAACTTGAAGCCTACCTGAGGGAGGACAAAGTCGAACAGGTGCTTTATCTGAAAGGTCACTGCAATTCACTGCTGATTCTGTGTATTCTTTCTCATTCGGGGAGACTTTTACCACCCAAAAACAACAAAAAATGTTACTTTAAAATGAGAAATAGGACTTCATGACTGAAATAGGAAGCCATGGCATTCATACTTTAAACTTGACCTCTTCATGTGGAAGAGCAAATACATTAGAATTAATATTATTATTTTATTTATTTATTTATTTGAGATGGAGTCTCGCTCTGTTGCCAGGTTGGAGTGCAGTGGCATGATCTCAACTCACTGCAACTTCTGCCTCCTGAGTTCAAGTGATTCCCCTGCCACAGCCTCCCTAGTAGCTGGGACTACAGGCACGTGCCACCACACCCGGCTAATTTTTTTGTAATTTTTAGTAGAGACGAGGTTTCACCATGTTGGCCAGGATGATCTCGATCTCTTGACCTTGTGATCCACCTACCTCAGCCTCCCAAAGTGCTGGGATTACAGGCATGAGCCACTGCACCTGGCCGAGAATTAATATTATTATATCCTTCTAGGTACTACTCGCAATTGTTGTTATGCTTTCTGTTGTGCCAATAGCTACTATTTATTTAGCTCTTACTCTGAACCAGATAGTTTAGGTACTTTGCATACATTATCTCTACTAATCCTTATTACCACATTATGAAGTAAATAAATGTACCCGTTCTACAGATAAGGAGAATGAGTCTTGAAATGATTAAGTAACTTAACTAAACTCACACTCTAAACTGGGTCTGTTTAACTCCAAAACCTTATGCTTCATTTAGGCAAAGCAGCTAAGAAGTTAGAATCTCCAACTATCTTGGCAGAATAATCTTTTCTACACCAATTCTAATTTCTTTTTTTTTGAGATGGAGTCTTGCTCTGTTGCCCAGGCTGGATTGCAGTGGTGGGATCTTGGCTTACTGCAAACTCTGCCTCCCGGGTTCAAGTGATTCTCGTGCCTCAGCCTCCTGAGTAGCTGGGATTACAGGTGCCCACCACCACACCCAGCTAATTTTTGTCTATTTTTTTTTTTAAGAGATGGGGTTTTGGCCGGGCGCAGTGGCTCACGCCTGTAATCCCAGCACTTTGGGAGGCCGAGGCGGGTGGATCACCTGAGGTCGGGAGTTCGAGACCAGCCTGACCAAACATGGAGAAACCCCGTCTCTACTAAAAATACAAAATTAGCTGGGCCTGGTGGCACATGCCTGTAATCCCAGCTACTAGGGAGGCTGAGGCAGGAGAATTGCTTGAACCTGGGAGGCGGAGGTTGCAGTGAGCCCGAGATCGTGCCATTGCACTCCAGCCTGGGCAACAAGAGTGAAACTTCGCCTCAAAAAAAAAGAGATGGGGTTTTGCCCTGTTGGCCAGGCTGGTCTCAAATTCCTGACCTCAAGGGATCCACCCACCTTGGCCTCCCAAAGTGCTGGGATACAGGTGTGAGCCATCACACTCAGCCCAATTCTAATTTAATAAATCTTTAATATCTAATGTGCACTTTCCTCTCATAGTCTCTTTCTTACCAAGCAATTTAGGGATTAAGGAAGTTTAATTAAAAGAAATTTAAATTAGACCCTAGCTAACTTTTTTATAATTCCAAAATGATATTGATGTTCCACCTCCAAACTAGAAATTACAGGTGATCAAAACAATAAAGTCGATTCAGAGACAGCAAAACAGTAACAAACTGTAAGTATAAGAATTTACAAACCAAAGAAGAAAGCAAATGACACTCTACCCTTTAAAAAAAAAATCACACCATATAGCTTTTGGATAGTATTTTTCTGTTTTGTTTTGGTTTTTAATTAACTCTGAAGTTACTTCCACCATATCACTTAAATCATTACTATCTCAAATGTTAAATTATGTTATTCAGTAAAATTACAAGATATCTTTTATCTAATTTATTATGTTTTGTTTCCTACCTTTTCAATGTCATAAATTCAAGAAAAGTTACAATAACTATAATCTCTACCCACCCCACTCCTAAAACGACCTGCTACAATGGCCAGTCATGCATTCTCATCCTACCTTCACATCTGCTTCAAGAGAAGAGACCAGAGCCGGCTCTGCAGATAAGGAAGTCAATTCTTCTTGTTAGAGTAACTGACGTATTTCTCTTCCCTTCCTGTCAGTCACAGGCTGACGCAGTGCACCCTGTGTGGCCAGCCTTACATGCCTTGGTGGCTACTCCCACATCACTAGGGACCCGGGGAGCAAAGTCACCCCAAAACCACACCGAGGAGCTCTTCTATGCCAACATTTTACATTTTTAGCTGGAGGAAAGACCAAGCTGATGCTGGTGAAATGTTTCACCCTTCCTAAGGAAACTCCCCACAGAGACTACAGGCTTCAACTATTCAAATGTTCCCACATTTGTGAAGGGTTTCACATTGACTTCAGTGTAAATGACTAACCACATCTCAAAGAACAGCTATTAACTCAAGAATAATTTACAAGAAAGGGGGACAGCCAGGCCAAGAGCGATGAAGATTGTACTGAAATCACCAAAGGGAATCTTCAAAATGCTATGCATGTACTAGGTAGTATTACCCAGCACCGTGAAGTGTCCCTGCCCTGCTAACTCAGGCATGGCCAAAGATTTGCTCTGGAGAGCAATAAGACAATGAAGTGTGTACAAAGGTGCCATGTGCCACATAGGCTTGGCACCTTCCGAGCAGTACTGGGGCCACCATTCTCTTTCCCTTCTCTTTCCCTTGATGACTCCAGACACAGGCTGCTCCATCATCCTGGTCTCAGCATGGAAAAGATGTGAAGCAGAGCCATGGAAGGTCCTTGATGGTCATGGAGTGTGAGTGGCAAATAAATGTTTGCTGTTATCAACCACTGAGAGTGTAGGGCCATTTGTTTCTGCAGCTAACCTAGCCTATTCTGCTGATATAGTGTGTAGTGTTTGCATAAACACAGAACTGAGCATCAAACTATTTAATAACTACGATAGCATGAATATTTACCCATTGGAACAAATGCCAGCGGAGGCCCTGCAATACCATGAGCTATCCTTTAGTTACTGGATCTTGAGGATGAGATCCCAGGGAAGGGGCTGCAGTCACCAGGATTGAAAGGAAGAGAGGCCCAAGAAGCTCAGAGCAACCTCTCTCATGGGGTACAGAGGTATTCCAGTACAACTGTGCCTCCGCTTCCCAGCTCAACAGCAGATCTAAATATGGGCATTTCTTAGCTAATCTCTTCAACATTTCTCAGCACAGGACTCTCACTTTAGATATGAGTCAGCTAGAGTTTCTTTTCCTTTACAACATTAAATTCCTCAGCACAGGACTCTCATTTTAGATATGCGTCAGCTAGAGTTTCTTTTCCTTTACATTAAATTCCTCAGCCATGAGTGTTTCAACATCACCCTCATCCTCATCGTCTTCTTCTTTTATTATCATTTTAACTCAGCATGATCTCATAGTACATCTCAGTAACACACTTCTTGGCACAGGGGAAGAAAGGAAAAAAATGGAATATCCACAGGATGGGATTTGGACTATGAAGGGCTGCAGATGACAGACAGCAGAACAACATTGCTGGATTTTATTATTATTATTATTATTTGAGAATAAAAATACAAAATTAGCTGGGCATGGTGGCGGGCACCTGTAATCCTAGCTACTCGGGAGTTTCACTCTTGTTGCCCAGGCTGGAGTGCAATGGCGCAATCTCGGTTCACCACAACCTCCACCTCCCAGGTTCAAGCGATTCTCCCTGCCTCAGCCTCCCGAGTAGTTGGGACTACAGGCATGCGCCACCACGCCCGGCTAATTTTGTATTTTTAGTAGAGATGGGGTTTCTCCATGTTGGTCAGGCTGGTCTCAAACTCCCGACCTCTGGTGATCTGCCTGCCTCAGCCTCCCAAAGTACTGGGATTTACAGGTGTGAGCCACGGCGCCCGACCACTGCTGGATATTCTTGATGTTATTTATTGATGTGACAGTTCATTGATTGCTATGATTATCAGGCCCACACTTGCTAAATAAAGGTATTGGCAGCTCCAGTCCCACAGTCTGTATTTAAGAAATTTGACTCCAGGAAAGAAAGGTGATTGCACGCAAACCTGCCAACCTGTCACTAACCTCCAAATTGAAAAACAAACCCAAGATTCACTCTACTGACTTACTGTATAGAAACTAAACATTATTCTAAAATATGGCGGAATGCTAAAGATTCATGAGCAGTTATGAGTCAAAGTGTCTGAGCTCCAATGCTTCTGATGGACATCCATTCGTGGCAGATGGAAGGTGCTGGCAATGGCATCTGGTGAACTGCCAAATGTCTTAACGATTTTAAATGCCTTAACCCTACAGACTACATCAGTTGGGCAGAATATAATACCACATCACTGCATTTTTCCAAGCAGTACAATATCACATAAGCCTAGAGAATTCAAACCCTCCTATTTACAGATATATCCATTTTAAAACATATATTCCATAAAGTCCATGTTTAGTCAACTTTGTAGCCTCAACCGCAGCTCAGAGCCTGACACAAAGGGAGTGCTCCATATATGTGTGTTGAACAAGTGAACAAATAGTTATGAAGATAAACAGACCAGTTCATCTGTTTATTGGCAGCCTCAAAATGCCATATCTCATGGTCATTTAACAAACGTTCTTTGATAGTTAAAATTGGAGAGTGGTACCCAATGTATAAAAGCTAAAATCATGTAAACATTTGCATGTTTTCTGTGGATTTATGTGCATGCTGGTGATCCGCAGTTATAATGTAACAAGATCCATGCATTAATTATGCACCATCCTAGCAGCCATTCAGGAAATTCATTTAAATTAGGAAGTTCCTAAAAGGTTGTGGGGAAAACTGAAAAGGTTGAAAAGTGAAAAGGCTCTTCCATTGCCAGCGTTCGCTCAGAACTGGTTTACTCTTGCTTTGCACATAATTCTGTGACACTTAGCTACTGAACTCCAGGTCCACAACAAAGTAGCAGAAGAAAAAAGAATTAAGAGGCTCCTGATTGGCTCAGGATCATGGTGGGGCTGAGATCGTGGAATCAGGTAGGCAGAGAACACCCAAAATGAGATCTCAGATGACGCTGAGAACAGCAGGAAGGTAAAGCAATGTCAGCATCAGAATCACGTGTGGACTGAGGTGCAAGACTGAAACACCAGGACAGGGGAGTTGAAGCCAGGTAATACGAAAGGAACTCAAAAGGTAGATAAAGTTCAGAATCCAAGGAGAGGAAGACCAGGTATGGGAGAGCAACCAGCCCACCCAGCAAGTCTCCCTGCTCAGGCCAAGGACCCAGGGCCAAGCAGCCTTGGGTCAGTCAGGGCTCTGTCCTCCCCTCGCCAGCCCTGTTTCCCTCAAGGAGGCAGGTAGTTGCATCTTTCTCCACTCCCCAGTTCTCTCCATTTGGGTCTGAGGCAAAACTAACACCCATGGGGGAAATGATTCATTCAATAAATGTTAGGCTGGGCATGGTGGCTCACAGCTATAATCCCAGCACTTTGGGAGGCTGAGGCTGGAGGATCCCTTAAGCCAAGGAGTTTGAGACCAGCCTGGGCAACACAGTGACACCCTATCTCCACAAAAGACATATAAAAAAAATAGCGGCGTGTGGTTGCTAGTGCCTGGAATCCCAGCTGCTCAGGAGGCTAAGGCAGGAGAATACCTTGAGCCCAGGAGTTCAAGCTCTTAGTGATCTTTGGATGACTAAACTTTAACACATCTTAGCTCAAAATCTCTTGAGCATTCACACCACTGCATTTCAGCCCAGGCAACAGAATGACACCCTGTCTCTAAATAAATAAATAAATTTTAATTGTGCAGCTATTATGTGCCAGGCACAATGTGGAAGGAAGGGGGATACATTAGTGAATAAAACAGATCCTTCCTGCATGGTACTTAGTTTCTAAATGGAGACACACCATAAACCAGCAACCATAAATACATTCTTGCAAACTGAGAGAAGTGCTATGAGGAAAATGTACAGGATGCAGGGATGGAGAATGAGGAGGTCGGCTACCTTAGATGCAGTGGTCACAGGATGGCTCTGTGTAGGAGATTTTGAGCTAAGATATGTTAAAAGTTAAGTCACCCAAAGATCACTAAGATTAGTCTATAGTCTGACAACATAGGAACTATTGACAGGGCAAGGCAGAATGGGTGAGGAGAGGAAAGCGTCGTCGGGTTAGGCTCCTTTTGAAGGGCTCTAATAAGACCCTGATAGACCGACCAGGTTACAGTCCGATGGTCATAATCTAGATGAGAGATATCAATCTTTTACTGGGGTCCCGAGCATATAGGGTAGAAATAACAAGGGTTGCTGATGCATTAGATGTGGGATTTGAAGTTTAGTTCTACCAAGTCCCTGGGACTCTTGCAGTCATCTCCTTCCTGGAGAATGAGAAGTGGGTTCCAGCAGCCTGAATTCAAGTGCATGATGAAACCAGAAAAAGCAAACGCCAAAATCAAAACTCTGAGCCTGAGAATACCTGCCAATAGGTGCATATGCCCCAGCTTTCTGTGGAGGGCAGTTTACCAGAGTCCAGTGCAATTCCTAATTTCCATAAAGAACCCACATTCAAATCAAGTCTGTCTAGTTCATTGTGGTTAAGGTAGTCAGGAAGTGTGCCACATTTTACAAAATTTCCCACCCAAAATGGTTTTTTTAAATGGTGCTTAAAGGAAAAATTCTCATTTACCTGGAAAACTTAACTCCCCAAAGGCAAGTTTCATTCAGATAAAGTTTGCCAATCCCAGCCCCCAAGGGAACTGCAACAACGTCTCACCGGGCGCACCTTGGCAGTTGCCAGGTGTCTGAGCCGGTTTGAACGTCCGCTTCAATCCACACGATACAAACCGGGGGAGGGGCCAGGACCACGCTTCTCCTCCAGGACTGCCTTTTGTAAGTGTGTTTTGTTTCCGTTGCTGAGGTTTAGGGAGCTGCCTGGCTACCCTCACGGGTTCCCATGGAAACCACCACCTCCCAGAGGACAGCAGGAGAGGCCAATTCATGGTCCACCCGCAGGCCCCGCCCAGGGATGGGGTCACAGAAGGTCCGGGCAGGGAAGGGCGGGACCCGGGAGCTGGTCGTGGGCGGGGCCGTGGGGGCCCGGGGGTTGGGCATGGGCGGGGCTGGCGCGAACGGAGGGGGCGTGGCAGGTCCGGGGCGGGGCCTTAGTGCGCCTGCGTAGTCTGCGCCACTGAGGGAGGCGGAGGCGACGCGCGGGAGGAAAGATGGAAGACTACCAGGCTGCGGAGGAGGTAACCGCCGGGTCGGCGACGGAAGGGTGGAGGCCTAGAGCCCTGGCCGCGGAAGGACACGCGGGCGCGGAAGGACACGCGGTGCTGCCCGGGAAGACCTGGCTGCCCACTTCCTTCAGCTAGGCCGGTCTCGGCAGCCCACGGCCTGAGGTTCACGATAGCCGGCGCTCCGCCCGGCCTCATTCTGCCCGGACACTGTCGCCGTTTCCCCGGCGCATGGGGCGGGAAGGGGATTGAGCTTCCCGCGCGGGCAGGCGGCGGGCGTGAGTCGGAGAGAGCGCCCGGGTGAGCGGTGCCGCGAAACCTTCATGCAGGGCCTCGCCTCCCGCCCGCAGCCAGGCTCGCCGGGAGGATGACATCACCGCCCCTTGCTCTGCGGAGCTGACCCCAGCCCCATCCTGGAGCGGG
>NW_012116821.1:4179116-4195219 GCF_000951035.1 Colobus angolensis palliatus | reverse complement strand
TGAACCTGGGAGGCAGAGGTTGCTGTGAGCCGAGATCGCACCATTGCACTCCAGCCTGGGCAACAAGAGCGAAACTCCGTCTCAAAAAACAAAAAAAAAAGAAAAGAAATTTAGTTTAACGAGGAATGTTTTCAGGGAAAATAAAAGTAAAACTTAAGGACTGATTGTAGAGTTTCAGTTTTGATCTGATTTCCTAACTAGCACACACTTCCTGTGACAATGACATAATCAGTGTTTGAATGCTGATGGCAACCAAGTGAATAGTGACGAGAAGACCTGATTCAGGAGCAGCTGGCAAAGAAAAAGCCTTTGCCCTTAAACTGTTGCTAATATAATATTGGAAAATGTATGATAGTAATATCGAGTAAAACTGTTCTAAAAAAGAAATCGCTTTGTAAAGGAAAGCGCTTAATACTACAGTCCGATTCTGACTCCCACAAATGAGGTGGCTAAGTGGCTTCGTTATTCGAGATCTCAATTGCATATGTGTAAAATGAAGGGGCTGGACAGAGTGATGAGTGTTCCACCTGGGATGGAAGCCCTGGGAGGTGGAGACCATGCCTGTCTTGTAGTAGGCATGTCTTAGGTATTTACTGAATGGCCCGTTCTGGTCCTCCCAGCAGCCTCTTAGCAGCCTTTTCTACATCTCTTCTAATTTCATGTAGATGCCTGGGCCTTTGTAAGTATTCTCTCAACTCACCATTCATCTTTCTTGGAGAAGTTAAAACTCTCCACTGGATTCAATACAACTCTCTACTTCCCACTAAAAATTCTCTAAGATGTCCCTCAACCTTTTTCGTACTGTAACCGTATGGGAGGTGATACAGTGCCTTTCCTTTGTGATTAAGGTCACCGTAGTCACTTGGAAGTCTCCTTTAAGCTTCCAGAAATGACTTAATCTCTAAGATGTTGCAAACTGTCATTCACTCCGTGAGTTGGTTTTGTTTCCAAGTCCGACTTCTGAGTACAGCAAGTGAGGTGGCTTCGGACAGTCAGCTCCTGACCGGTCGCCCTAAAAAGAAAGGGCAGGGCCTGCAGTGGACAGCAGCCAGGCAGGGAGGAAGACTCACTGCCAAGTCAGGGTTCTCTGCCTTGATTCCCCCAGGATGCACGTTGACTTGAGGGCCCCGGGGGATTGCCCTCTTGAAGGCATGTCCAGAGCTGCGTACCTTTCCTGGGACTCAGCAGTAACTTTAAACGCTTGTGCTCATGTGAGGAGCACATTGGCAGTCAAGTGCCTGACTGATGTTATTTTCAGGGTGACCTTTTACCCATTCAGATCTACCATGTGTAAAAGGAAAACTAAGAAAACTATACTCCTGGCACTAGATTACTGCAGGCAGGTCACCTCCCGAGTCATCCAGACGCTGACGGAGAACGGCCATGCTGGCAGATGGTGGTTAGTCCTGGAGTAGGAGGGCATCACTGGGAAAGAAAAATAATTACCTGGAAATAATATAATCATTGTACATTTGACAACTAATGGTGCTTTAATGGTGCTTTAAAAAAAATTTCCTCAAGGTCAGGCTTCCTAATCAGTTAACATCATGGAAGAGAGAATTACATCTTAAATGGATTGCTTCAGCAGCTTCAGTTAATTTATACAAAAAATCAGCCAACTCATGAAGCCTCTTGATTGGTTAATGATTCTAGCAGTCAGTTGAAATGGAAGAAGAGAATGAATTTTAGTTTAAAGTGAAGTCTTAGATTGTGGCATGATTAAAACAAAACAGGGCCGGGTAGGTGGCTCATGCCTGTAATCCCACCTCTTTGGGAGGCTGAGGTGGGAGGATCACCTGAGATCAGGAGTTTGAGACCAGCCTGGCCAACATGGTGAAACCCCCATCTCTACTAAAAATACGAAAATTAGCTGGGTGTGGTGGAGGACACCTGTAATCCCAGTTACTTGGGAGACTGAAGCAGGAGTATCACTTGAACCTGGCAGGTGGAGATTGCAGTGAGCCGAGATCATGCCACTGTGTTCCAGCCTGGTCTACAAAGCAACACTCTGTCTCAAAAATAAATAAATAAAACAGAACACCTTTAAATTATGTACATGTATTCTAGTCTTCTGGTTTCTGAAGACTGTAATGCCATCCATCTTTGCTAAAGTGAACAGTCTACTTAGATTATTTCTTTTTTTTTTTTTTTTTTTTGAGACGGAGTCTTGCTCTGTCACCCAGGCTGGAGTGCAGTGGCCGGATCTCAGCTCACTGCAAGCTCCGCCTCCCGGGTTCACGCCATTCTCCTGCCTCAGCCTCCCGAGTAGCTGGGACTACAGGCGCCGCCACCTCGCCCGGCTAATTTTTTGTATTTTTAGTAGAGACGGGGTTTCACCGTGTTAGCCAGGATGGTCTCGATCTCCTGACCTTGTGATCTGCCCGTCTCGGCCTCCCAAAGTGCTGGGATTACAGGCTTGAGCCACCACGCCCGGCCTTCTTAGATTATTTCTAAGGTCTTCATTTCTAAATTATGTTCATTACGTAAATTTGCATTTATCGATGTAGTGGAAATATCTTTTAAATAAACTTAACTGAATGTTCTTCCTTGCAGACTGCTTTTGTTGTTGATGAAGTGAGCAACATTGTAAAAGAGGTAAGAGGATAAATGCTCACTTCTTAAATGTTTGATTAATGGCTTATATTAGAGAAAATAATGTGTTTTAAATACTATTTTGGAATTGTTTGGACCAAGTCTGTGTGTTTTGGTGTTTCATATAACAGTTTTTACTTCAGCAAATAGCTAGTTAAGAATTGCTTCTATATTATGCAAATTACATATTTTAAATCAGACAAGGAATTTTATGTACATAGCATTATTCCTGAATATCACCAAGACTTGATTCTATAATCTTTTAAGCATAAAAGACTCCTGGCATACAAATAAGTGTCTCCAGGGTTGAATGAAGAAAGAGTGAGTGTAAGAAAATTGAACAGTCAACTTTCAGTTATTCTGGACCTGGTGATCCAGTTTGGGGCCTATATGCTTACTTTTCTTACATTTCTAAACTTCACACTTTATTGTGCTATTGATCATAAACAGGAAGAGAGACAGAAGGGATGTTTGTTATTCATTCAGAAAGTACACACTGAGGGAGCAGGCAGGGCATGGACCCTCCTGGAGTTTACAGCTGAGGGCCGGGCAGGGCAGACACATCAAACAGTCCCGCTGGAAAGTGTCAGCCTGCATTTGCTGTGTGGTAAGTGCCACTAGTGGTGGTGCTGTGAGAGCATTGAACGGGGAATGTGACCCACCCAGGGAGTTCAGGGACCATTTCGAGCTGAAATCTGAAGAATGAGTAGAAGTAGGGGTAATGCAGTAAAAAGAGGGGACAAGGCCCCGTGGGAAGTGGGGGCAGTGCACATTCCCCATTCCCCCCTATTGCGGGGGCTACAGGTGATTCTGTACTCAAGTGACCCTAAATATTGGGTAGTAGTCAATTTGCGCAGGTCCAAAATTGGTGGAGAGTTCCCTCCTCCTTGAAAAACTGAATTTCAAAGTATGTGCGGAGGGAGAGCTGGCGGAGGGAGAGGTTTAGCTTGAACAAAGCCCCCCCACCTTTTGACAATGCCCAGGTCTAGTAATACCACTGTCCTCTTAAACTGGGACGTCTGGCCCCCCAGCCCTCTTGCAGCCTCTGAGCTGGGAGGGAGCACAGTGGCAGAGGACAAGAAGTAAGCCGGCCCTGTGTGTAATGTGACTACTCAGAGTCCCAGGGAGATGATCGGCAGGTCTGTAGGTAGAAATCACAGTGACCTAGGGAGGTTTTAGGTCCTCAAAAGCAAGGTCACTGGATCTAAGCCCCAGGCATCAGATACCAGTCCGTCCCCACTATGCACAGCTCAGATCCCCGGACTGCTGGTTTGCTCTGCCTGTCTGAGGACAGACCTTGGCCCTTACTGAATGTTGTTATTTTCACTTTAGGTCATAACTGTCATACAAACTCAGGTTCCTGGTTTCTAGCACAGCAAGTTAGGGGTAGAGAAGAAAGTTGCTGAGATGCAAGCACACTGGCATCCATGTGAAAGGGGAGCTGATGCTGAAAAACCCGGAAAATCACACAATGGCAGTATCATAGCGATAAGCTTAGCAAGAACAGCGACAGTGAGCCTTGCATTGTCAGATAACCCCCAAAGAATATAGCATAGAAAAAGAAGTAAGCATATAATAAAGGAGAAAAGTTGGGCTGGGTGCTGTGGCTTATGCCTGCAATCCCAGCACTTCAGGAGGCTGAGGCAGGAGGATCAATTGAGCCCAGGCATTTGACAGCAGCCTGGGCAACAGAGCAAGACCCCATCTCTACAAAAAACTAGCCAGGCATGGTGGCACATGCCTGCAGTCCCAGCTACTAGGGAAGCTGAGGTGGGAGGACTGCTTGAGCGCCAGAGGTCGAGGCTGCAGTGAGCCAAGATTGCATCACTGCTCTCCAGCCTGGGCAACAGAAGGAGACCCTGCCTCAGAAAAATCAAATTTAAAAAATTTCATCATAAACCTAAAATAAATTTTGGAATATAAAGGGCTTTTAGTTATCTGAAAAATGCACTTAACATGGTAACCTGTTCCCAAACAATGCTGGATAAAAGTATTTTTTAATACATGATTATTTGGATAGGTTTGTATATTGTCAGTTGTACAAATAATACAATTCATCTAATATGTAGTATTAGTATATATTAGATAGTAGTAGATAAAAGTAATATACCTTTAAGAAATGAATGGCAAAATATTTTCTAGCCTCAACAGGAAAAAAAAATGTATTGCTTATCTCTAAATATTAATAGTAGTAGTGAACATTAAGTGTAAGTATTAGGTCAAAATGTGTAAATAATTTGACAGACCATGAATTTTTAAAGCAAATTTCAAACATTTAAATGAAATATAATACTATCAGAAGGTGTATTTGCAAAGGCACCCTCATGATTAAAAATAAACTTTTCATAAATCACTTCTTGGGATGCTGTCAGTTCCTGATTGAAAGGTGGTGTGGGTGCGTTTGGTTAATCGGGACGCGCTTTGTGCTTTGTTTTCTAGGCTATAGAAAGCGCAATTGGTGGTAACGCTTATCAACACAGCAAAGTGAACCAGTGGACCACAAATGTAGTAGAACAAACTTTAAGCCAACTCACCAAGCTGGGAAAACCGTTTAAATACATCGGTAATGGATTTTTGTTTCTTGTATATTTGAGGGATGGTTTTTTAACACTGATCAGAGGGGCATCCAGTACCAGAAACAACAGCTAACGTGGCCCCACCTCAAGGAAGGCTCCTGGTGGGAGTCAGTCGTGTGTGTAGCATACGTTAGCATACACTTGACCGTTTGGCTGCTGGTACAATTGCAGGGCATTTGTGAAGCGGGATCTTACAGGAAGTCCCATCAGATGCTTTTAGAACAAGTGGAGAGGAGAGGGAACGTGTACAGACAGCCCCCAACTTAACAGTGGTTCAACTTAGGATTTTTCAACTTTATGATGGACTTACCAGGGTATTAAGTGCGTTTGCAACTTAATTTTTATATATTGTCCATTTATGATGGGTTTATGGGACACTGTAAGTCAAGGATCACCTATAATTTGTCAGTGTAGTGAGACGAGGCAATCTGTCCCTGTAATTTTTATTGAGAAATCAACCATGTGGAGCTATGTACTTTTGCTAAAAGTGGACAGAATGGGCCGGGCGTGGTGGCTCACGCCTGTAATCCCAGCACTTTGGGAGGCCGAGGCAGGTGGATCACGAGGTCAGGAGATCAAGACCAGCCTGGCCAAGATGGTGAAACCCCATCTCTACTAAAAATACAAAAAATTAGCTGGGCATGGTGGCACGTGCCTGTAATCCCAGCTACTCCGGAGGCTGAGGCGGAGAATTGCTTAAACCTGGAGGGGCGGAGGTTGCAGTGAGCCGAGATCGCGCCACTGCACTCCAGCCTGGGCGACAGAGTGAGACTCCATCTCAAAAAAAAAAAAAGAAGGGACAGAATGGTATTTGTGTTACCCAGTAGACTTCTCTAATAAAAATTTGTTTTAACTTAAGTGACCTGTGTAATCATGCAGAAGAATGGGGCGGGATTACACACAGCAAGTTCCTGCTTCTGGGACAGCTCTACTGACGGTATGATTTTCATTCATGTTTGTGAAGTTTTGTTGTGTGAAATATGTGACTGGACGTTTCTTATCTTTGAATGCAATGCATGTTTATCAGCCTTTTAAAACATAATAGACTTGCCAAGGTTCTTTGTGTAGCCTATAGGTACTTGACTGTTGGCCTTATTGTGAGTAAAACGTGGTCCCCCAGCTTTCCCTGCCTTAAATGCTGCTCTCTTCCCTCCCGCAGGGAGCTGCACTGTGCGATGGGAGAATAAGACCATGTACTGCATCGTCAGCGCCTTCGGACTGTCTATCTGACCTGCAGTTCAGCCTATGGCCTTTCTCCTTTTGTCTCTAGTTCATCCTCTAACCACCAGCCATGAATTCAGTGAACTCCTTCCTTGTTCTCTTTAAGTGTTTTGTGGCACTCTCACAATGTAGAGGAAAAAACCAAATGACCACACTGTGATGTGAACGGCACCGAAGTCAGATGAGTATCCCTGTAGGTCACCTGCAGCCTGCGTTGCCACTTGTCTTAACTCTGAGTATTTCTTTTCAAAGGTGCTAAAATCTGAAATCTGCTAGTGTGAAACTTGCTCTACTCTCTGAAATGATTCATAGACACTAATTTTCCATACTTTATACTTTTGTTAGAATAAATTATTCAAATCTAGAGTCTGTTGTGTTCTCCATGGTCTGCATAGTATCATAAATGATTTCTTCGTATTTAGTGAGTGGCTTCAGAATCTATACAACCGGGCTGGGCACGGTGGCTCACACCTGTAATCCCAGCACTTTGGGAGGCCGAGGCAGGCAGATCACGAGGTCAGGAGATCAAGACCTTCCCGGCTAACACTGTGAAACCCTGTCTCTACTAAAGATACAAAAAATTAGCTGGGCATAGTGGCGGCACCTGTAGTCCCAGCTACTCGGGAGGCTGAGGCAGAAGAATGGTGTGAACCCGGGAGGCGGAGCTTGCAGTGAGCCAAGATCGCACCACTGCACTCCAGCCTGGGCGACAGACCGAGACTCCGCATCAAAAAAACAAAACAAAAGAACTGTGCAAACGAAAGGTTGCAGTTCTGCTGTGGTCCTCTCTATGATGTACTCATTTCACCCATGGGACCAGGATCCTGACGGCTCTGCTGGGCTCTGGTCAGATTCCTACCCCTGGGCATCACACCCACCATTCTTAAGCCCTCCTCTTCTAGAGATTAAGGGGTAGGAGGTGGCCAAAGCAATTCCTATTCTCTTAGCCAGCAAGCTCTCACATTTGGCCCAAAGCTTAACTGTTAATCCTATGTTCTCTGTAGGGCTCACGAATTTAGTACTTCATAGCTTACAAAATAGCTTTCACAATCACTCATTTTATGTCTTCAACAATTGGCAGTCATTTAAAAATCAGAAAATGTTTGGAGGTTATCTGATTGGTTTAAAGTCACACATCCAAGTAAGGAGATGGGCCCAAACCCAGGACTTGTCTCCATCTTCAGTGCTCTTCCCCAGGCCATGTTAGACATGGCAATAAAGACACCTCTGTGCCTGCCTGCTGAAATGGAAAAGCCCTTCCGTTATCTCCAAAGCCGCTTTATCAAAGCATTTATGTCTGCAAGGCCAAATTAACTCCACACACAAACAGCAAACAAATCAAGACACACAGAAGTGAATATTAAAAATTTATTAACATTTACCAGAAAGGTAGTGTCAGAATTAAGCCATTCGCAAAACACGAATTTGCTCATTCACTTTCGCCTGATGACAGCAACACTGTGATGGGGTGGCACTGTGCTCCAAGGACAGGTCCCCAACTGAACACATGGCTCTACCTCTCCTTCTAGGCTTAAAGTTTAGTATTACTTTACAAATATTTACAGTCATTTTGTAAAAAGGCAGTTTCAGTAGCAGAAAATTCTGTTTTATAGTATGGTGTTATAGTTACCAGCATATCTCCAATGTCAAACCAAGATAAACAGCATCACAAGATGTCACAGACTCACACAACTTCCCTTTGGCCAGGGGAAAAGATTTGTGTTCCCCCCTCCCCAGAAATCTAACCTCTAAGGCAACTGGTTTCTAAAACCCTCAAAATACACAAATACACTTTCATGTTTTAAGTCTCATCTTCACTAAATGTTCAGAGACATCCCTTTTAATTATCCCTGTTATGAGGATCTGTGTTTTTCCTGTGATAAAGGATTCAGGAAATAATTTACCACATTATAATCTATTTAACATAACTACCCTCAGTAAATAGTTCATAAAATTCTTGGGGCTGGTGACATTTGTCTTGTAACCTGCTCATTTAGTGGGTTGGGTTTACATAATGTATCTAAGCTTTTACTGCAATCTGCAATTATGTACAGTAACCTTACAAACCTTGAATATAGTATATATATCCCCTTCTCTAGCCTTTCAAATGGGGCTTGAGAGAAAATGGCACCACTTCACTGCTGTAATGATTTAATAATAAATCAAGAGACTTATTATCCACATGGATAATGAAGCTCTCCCTAGGGAAACTGAAATACCTCTGGTCATCTTCCAGGTTCTGCTAGACTGGACCAGTATTTAAAAAATCCCAAAGATGATGTTATTCAAGCCATAACCATGAAAGAACTAAAGTCAGCCCTTTAAGTTCGCAAAAACTTTAACATAACTACCTTCAGTAAATAGTTTATTTTTTCTTCAACAATTTTCTTGCTACTGTCAAAAGTTTCTGGCAGACTTTAGTGTTTTAACCGGATACCTATGGTACATATTCTACACGCCAAGTGCTAGAGAGTTTAAGCAAAATTTTACATGGGGTATGTAATAAGTTGATATTTATAATATACCAGGGAAGACAAGTTGAAAATACATGACTTAATAAGAGCCATTTTCCCCTTAAGTACTAATTTTTTTCTTATTTCCAACTTAGTTACAAAAAGTAAATAAATCCCATATTTTTCATTTCACTGATGCATGAAAATTCAATGTATGAAGATAAGTCATCAGTTTATAATTACACTATAGGACAAAGATTAAGTTTTTAAAAGTTCTAGTGTGTGTATGGCTAAATGCCTCAAATATTTTACATTTACTGATAAATAACAGCATTCCAAATCATGGACAATTATTTTATAATGATTAAAAATTGTAAACTATATCACAGAATATGTTAATCAGCACAAGTCTTCATCAGTTTAAATAAAATTATAGTGGTCTTATTTTAAGTTGTAAAATTTGGTAACAGAAAATTTCCATACACAGGAAAAAAAAAAAACACATCATTGCAAATTTAAAAATCATGTAAACTTGAATTACCCTTGCAGTAAGTTGTCTTAAACATTCATATTTACAAGGTTTTTAAAACAAATGTGAATGGAACCCATATTAAAAGTACATTATCACTAAAGTTTAAATTAAAAGGAAAGATACAAAGGAAAGTCATGACAAATAGTTTCTCATGAACATCTCTAAAGTCCTAGCACTACTTAACGTGGATGATAATTTGAAGCTCTGCATGGTAATCTGAGAGTCAATGCATAGATGAAGAAAAAAAGTAGGTACTGTTTGCGTTGCGGAACTATCATCTTCTGGACCTCAATCGCCAAGACAGCATCAGTCAGGTTGCCCACAGTTACCGGATGTTAATAGATGTGTGACTGCAGAGGTGAAGAGGAAAGCATAGGAGGCGTCCACACGAGACTTCTATATGGAGTCCTTGACTGAAAGGAACGGGGAAGCTCCAGGGCCTTCTATGATGCCACAGATTCAACGGTGCCAAGGACTTCACAGAGCAGGTCATCCCTACCTGACTGCTATGTGACGCATGGAGGACAGGGAACCCCTTCCGGAAGCACGAGTTGCCTTCTACCCAAATACGTTTTCCATGAACCATTTAAAACATTTTACTTTCTTTTCATTTTGTTTCCAAATATGAGTTTTAAAAACTTTTTGCCAATAAGTAATCTAAAATATTCTATCAATCTTTCATGAAGCTTTATTTATTTATTTATTTATGAATGACACAGGTTCTCGCTCTGACATCCAGGCTGGAGTGCAGTGGCGCAATCATGGTTCACTGCAGCCTCGACCTCCAGGGCTCAAGCAATCCTCCCACCTCAGCCTCCTGAGTAGCTGGGACTATGGGCATGCCCCAGCATGCCCGGCTAACTTTTTAAATATTGTATAGAGATGGGGTCTCCCTAAGTTGCCCAAGCTGGTCTCAAACTCCTGGGCTCAAGTGATCCTCCCACCTTGGCCTCCCAAAGTGTTGAGATTACAGGTGTGAGCCACTGTGCCTGATCCCTCATTTAGCTTTTATTTAAATAAATAAATAAGTCTCTGTGGCATTTCATACTCAACAGAATTGCAGAAACTGCCATTTATTGGAATGATAAGGGTTCCTCTCCTGCCCAATTTACCACCCACAGGAAAATCCATTTAGTGATGTGTGTACACACAGGCCCCTGAGAAGCACCATGGCAATAAGACCTTCCCCATGGGAGTTGGTAACCTGTGAATTACCTTAGCCTTTCCTTATTCAACTTACCCAACCCTCCTCAGAACTCCACACTACTACTTCCCCTTTGGTGACGTGAAGTGTTGGAACCCAGGCATCCCCCATTCCCCTGATGAGTCACAACTCACACACTGCACCAAACGCAGTCAATGTAAGTGACCAATCACTTCAGCCACCTGGTTACCCAGGGCACTGGCCACTCAACGAGGAAGGACTGCCCTGAAGTGGCCACAGATAAGGCTTCCCTTTGAGTTTAAAGGGCCAAAAAGCAGTACCAGGGAGAAGGGAAGAAAGAGGGTGAGGCTGTCACGCTGAGGACCTAGTCACAGGCAGCTCGTGAACTTGGAATCAGTGAATGATCACAGAAAAAAAAAAGTACGTAATCCACTCTACTAAAAATGTGTGATTTCCTCCTCATCACTGAAAACATGCTCTCTCATCTGAAATCTTTGTAAAAAAGGATTTGGCTGTTGAAACTTGCTATCAGCGCCTCTCTTCTCATAGCCACCAAGACAATAAATTTGGCTAAACATTTAAATTTGCCCTCAGTTTTGGTTTTCCTTTAAAAAAATATGTAAACAAATGAGGAACAGGAAATCTCTTATAAGAAAAGTCTGAATATAACAGGGGAAGGTCAGCAGACGGTCACCGGGGAAAGCATCCAGGCACCTTGTCGTCTTGCTGGGCTGGCCAGGGCTCAGTCACTGTCTGACTCCTCCTTGTACTTGGCCCGAATGGCCTGGCCGTTCTGCAGCGGCATTTCTTCATAGTCACTCCTGTGAGGAAAGAGACCTTTGAGACCGTCTGACGTCTGACAGCTCTCTATTCACCTCTTCCACACTGACACACCATCCCTGCAGGGATTCGACCACCGCCTCGCTCTCTCCATTTTGTATCTCCAACTGCTACTGCTGCTGACACCATCCTCCTCTCCCCCACCCCCAGTTCCCAGGGCCCATCGGACCAGAGAGCACAGTTCTTCCCGTGGCCAGCACGCCCCACAGGTAGCCAGCAGAAAGGAATACCACCACATCTAAGCCCAAATACTGTGAAAACAGAAAACCACGAGCCACTCAACACTCCAAAGTAAATGCTTTCATACCTTAAAAATAATTTTAGAATAGTAACCTATTCAGTAAACATGCAAGGCCACGCTGGGATGCCCGAGGTGCACCGGCCTTCTGAGGGACAGGGACTCACCCATAAATCACATCATCATCGGAATCATTCAGCATGGAGAAGGCAGGATTGTCTTTCAGCTGGGACTCTGAAAACCAACAAAAGCATTTTCATCTCAAGCAATTGACATGATGAGCCTGGAAAGGGAGGATGCTGTCCCGGACAAAGGATGGGAGTCGGGAAGAGCTGGATTCAAATTGCAGATGCTGCCATCATCAAATCTCGTAAGGCTATTTTCTCATCTACAAGACAGGGCTGGCCTGGCCTGCCTGGCAGGGACGTCCTGAAGGCTGAGGGAGGCAGCCTGTGGGAAGGAGCAGGCAGGCTGCTGGTGCCCACGGGCGAGCTGCCTCCTGTTGACACGGGGAGTGGGGAGCCAAACACAGGCTCCAGGAGACGCAGCTCTGCCCTGCCTGCCCCGGCCCAGTCCTTGGACATGCAGCGAGCTGCTTCTTCTGTAAAATGGGCATGATTATACGTTTATCATAAAGTTGTTGCCCAGCTTCAGTGAGACGCTGTTTGTGAAGGTGCTGGGAAAGTGCCAGCACACTGTAAGATGTCAGGGGGTGCGGGGGGCTGCCTATGTTCTAGAGAGCTCCCATCCTTTTCATTCCCTGTGAAAGAGGGTTGTTTTGGTTTTGTTATTGGGTGACTTTTTGTATGTTTTGGTTTTTCTTTTTAATGGTAACAACACTACTACAGATGTTCCTTGACTTTCGATGGGGTTATGTCCTGATAAACCCATTGTTAAGTTGAAAGTATCATTAAGTCGAAAATGCATTGACTACAGCTAAGGTACCGAACATTGCGGCTTAGCCTATTCTGCCTTAAGTGTTACTACATTAGCCTTTAGTTGGGCAAAATCATCTAATGCAAAGCCTATTTAATTTTTGTTTTTAAGAGACAAGGTCTCATTCTGTCCTTGGGGTTGGAGTGCAGCGGTGTGCTCATAGCTCACTGCAGCCTCTCCTCTTGGGCTCAAATGATCAACCCTCCTCAGCCAAAAGAGTAGCTGGGACTACAGGCACGTCACCACACCTGTCTAATTTTTTAATTTTTTGTAGAGATGGGGTCTCTATTTTGCTCCGCAGGCTGGTTTCAAACTCCCAGCCTCACACAATCCTCCTGCCTTGGCCTCCCAAAGTGCTGGGATCAAAGGATCAAAGCCTGTTTTGTAATAAATGTTGACCATCTCATGAATTTACTCAATGCTGTACTAAAAGTGAAAACCAGAATGGTTGTTTGGGTATTCAAAGTGTGATGTCTCCCGAATGTGTATTGCTTTTGCACCTTTGTAAAGTCAAAAAATCCCCAACTGAACGGCATAAGCTGAGGACTGACACTAACAAAATGAGTATGTTAACTGTGTGGGAATGACACAACGCAGGTTCTACGTATGCTGGGCCCCAACTCACCTCAGAGCTCAACATTTAAACTCACTGTCTCTCTGCCAAGAGAAGTCACTGGGAATCATAGTGCCCACATGAATGGGAAACCCAGGAAGTGGGTCGTGGATGAACACAGGCCTCTGTGCCCGCTACCTGGCCAGCAGCCCAGACCCCAGGGTGGCTTACCATAGAGGGCATTCTTCGACGGAGAATATACAAAGGCCAAGGTGTAGAGATAGAAGTTCAACAGGCCATAGAAAGATAGGAACTCGGCTGGTGGTGCTGTCAAGGGAAGGAACGCGGCATCTGGACACATCACTCAGAGGCTGTGCCTCAGCCCGACCGCTCCTCCCGAGTCAGCAGCCCCTTCTGGTGCCAAGCCCCCGCCAGTGCCCGGGGCCCGTAACCCAGACGTCGGGACTCCACAGTTCAAGCCCACAGCCAGGGGTCACAAGGACTCTTCAAGGTCACAGTAAATAACAGGTCAGCTGCGGCCTCTCACGTCAGTGGAAACCTAGACCCACTGAGCCATCTGGTGGCGATCCTGTCACCGGCACCGAGGGCAGGGCCAGAAGAAGTTACAAGAAAAGGGCAGGAAGGCCACGGGCAAACGGCGAATCAAGGTCTCCAGACGCAATAATGAAATAAAGAATTGGAAACAAACTCTCAAACCAATTGTTCTGAACATTTTCTGGATTACAGACCCCTATGAAAATCTGATAAAAGCTTAGCGTGAAATTCAGTCACAAAAACTTGAAAAAATCGTGTATTAATTCATGCATTAATTGGGACATAAGAAATCCCAGAGAAAGAACCCAAGATTTAAACGATTAACTCTTGAAGTGTCCCCAAAAAGGAGTGTGTGCCAACAAGCACACACATCACCTCTCCGACTTCTGGGTGAGGTCAGGGCTCCCTGGAGGCAACAGCCCTGCCCCACTGGCTCCGGGCACAGCGGGAATCGAAGGGGGTCTTAGTATTTTATCAGCTCTTCCCTACAGACACAGGCTCAACTTGCCATGACTGTCACCCCTATATCTCAGTGATGATGAGAGAGAGACCCCCGGGGCAGACAGGAGGTGCACGGCAGCCCTCAGCCACCCCGCCTTGCTCTGCTGGAGGGCAGAGTGGGCTTGGAGCCCCGCGGTGTGGAGGGGCGACCCCACCTCATTTACCTTATGGCGCCTGCCCCTCTGGGTGGAAAGCAGGGTGGTGTGGGCACGCTCCAGAGCACCAGCCTCCCTGGGTTTAGAGTAGGGTTCTGCCACCCAAAACCTGACCTGGGGGAACTACTGAGCCCTCCAGGCTCAAGCTTCTTGTGTACAGAGGAAGGACAGGCTGCCCTGTCCCAGGGCTGCAGCGGGGCCAACTGAGATGCCTCTCAGCAGAGACGAGGCCTCCAGAGAACAGGGCGCGAGGAGCTGACTTGTCTCCTCTTGAAAGGGGCAAATCTGAGCCACTAACCGCTGCAATGCTAAGCAGGCCTCCTGCAGCCAGGGCCCTCCAGTTAAAAGGATATAATTCTGGTAGTGAGTTGACAGCTCTGCTACAAAATTGTCTTGTAGTACTTGTGCTCCAAATCTCAAATAAAGGATGACGATGCTGAAAAAGACAGAGGAACAGAGACAATATGTAAACATGCATGAAAACGGCATTCGCTTCAGAGAATTCTCTATTCACTCCATTCAACTTTTTGGTCTGTACATTATGATTTCCGTATGGGTACTTCCACACACACGCACAGACGCACACACATGCGCACAGACGCACGCACACGCACACACACAGAGAGCCCCTGCCTCTGGTTTTTGGTCTCGGATCTAGGCAGGCTAGACCCACCGGCCAGCTGCAGGCACATGATGAATCCTGCTGTGGACCCCGTCACACCCTCCCTACTTGGGGCCTTGAAGCCCCCTTGGCACATTTCCTCCCTGCTCTCGCTCTCGTAATTCAGGTTCTCGAGACCATTTCCTGTGACAGAGTCCCCCTCTCCCAAGGGAAGCCTACTTCTCCTCCATCACAGCTCCCCTTTCAGACGCAGGGACGCCTCCTCGGTCAGTTCCAGTGACTCGCACAGCAATGAAGGCAGCACGTTTGGTTCAGATTGGTTCAGACTCCCACCCGGTGACAGATGACAACAGAGGCCTCAGGTAACAGGTCCATAGGCTCCTTCTCCGCCAGCCTTCCACCTCACCTCCCACACGCCACTCTCAGCCAGATGGTTTCATTAACATGTGCACCAGACCCTCTCACCTCCCAGCTCAAGACCCTCTGGCGGTCTCCTAGCACAGAATGGAAACTAGACTCGAGAGCTTGCTCTGCCTCCCACCATGCCCACGCCTGCTTGTCTCCAGCCATGCTGGTCTCCAGTGACACTGCTGTCTCTCCACCTCGCCATGCTGATGCTCACCCAGGCTGCCAGTGCCCTGTTCTGCAGCCTGGAGCAGCCACCCCACAGCTTTCAGGGCTCCTCCTCAGATCCTCGGCCAAATGTCACCTCCCCAAGAGACACATCCCTAAATCACTCATCTGAAGTGGACCCTTCCCGTCCGCAAGTCACGTCTCCGTTTCGTTTGCAGCATGACCCGCAGGGGGAATGTTTTTAGTTGTTTGCCACTTGTCTCCCTCTGTGGGAACATAAATCCCGTGACAGAGAGAAGCCTGTCTGCCAGGGCAGTAACTATTTGTAGGATAAATGAGTCCCGACAACAGTGTGAAGAAAGATCACAGGGCAGGGCAACCTCCAAGACGGAGGTCACCAGAAGTAGACAGTAGCTCCCAACTTGGGGACTAGGTAATTTGAGGGTGAGGGTATGTGAGAGTGATGGTGTGAGGTGACAGTGAGGGTGTGAGAATGTGAGAGAATGAGAGTGAGGGTGTGAGAATGTGAGGGTGAGAGAGGGTGTGAGAATGTGAGGGTGAGAGACTGAGAATGTGAGGGTGTGAGAATGT
>NW_012116821.1:4172362-4178091 GCF_000951035.1 Colobus angolensis palliatus | reverse complement strand
AGTGAGGGTGTGAGGGTGTGACGGTGTGAGGGTGAGGGTGTGACGGTGTGAGGGTGTGTGTGCTGGGGGTGAGGGTGTGACAAGATGTGTGAGGGCGTGTGTGAGGGTGTGTGAGGGTGTGAGGGGGTGAGTGTGGCAGGGGCTGAGGGTGTGATGGGATGTGAGGGTGTGTGAGGGTGTGATAGGATGTGTGAGTGTGTGTGAGGGTGTGGGGGGTGAGGGTGTGACAGAATTTGTGAGGGTGTGGGAGGGTGTGAGGGGGTGTGTGAGGGTGCCTGTGAGAGGGTGTGAGGGGTGAGAGGGTGTATGAGGGTGTGAGGGGGTGATGGGATGTGAGGGTGTGTGTGAGGGTGTGACGGGATGTGTGAGGGTGTATGAGAGTGTGAGGGAGGGTGTGAGGGGGGTGTATGAGGGTGCCTGTGAGACGGTGTGAGGGTGTGTATGAGAGTGTGAGGGGGTGTGTGGGTGGGGGTGTGTGAGGGTGGGTGTGAGGATGAGTGAGGGTGTGAGGGGGTGTGTGAGGGGGTGTGTGAGGGTGTGCGTGAGGTATGAGGGGGTGTGTGAGGGGATGTGTGAGGGGGTGTGTGAGAGGGTGGGTGTGAGAGTGAGGGTGGGTGTGAGGGTGTGAGAGTGAGGGGGTGAGGGTGTGAGGGGGTGTGAGTGAGGCTGTGAGGGTGTGAGTCAGGGCGTGAGGCTGTCACAGTGAGGGTATGCATGAAAGTGAGAATGAGGGTGTGACGGTGAGTCAGCTGTGAGTGAAGGCATGAGTGAGGTTGTATGAGTAAGCCTGTATGTGAGGTTGTATGGCCGTGTGTATGGCCATGTGTATGAGACGTCAGAGAGACAGCATGCACACGTAGCCCTGAACAGAGACTAATAAACACACATGCCACATTATTCTGAGTGAATTTTGATGCTGAATGAAATTCAAGTCCAAGTCCGAGCTGAGTTCACACTCCTAGCGGTGGTGGACGGCCCTGGATACCTATCTCAGTCCTTGCCCTCCACAAGGTAGGGACCCCCAGAGCCCACCTGGAAAGCTTGGACAAAGGCCGACCTCCCAGAGGCCGCTTGCCACTCCCATAAAGGAAAAGAGCCGACATCCACTTATTTGCCATCCAAACAACCTAAAAAGGAAAGCAGCAGCTAGATTTTTCAATCCTCTGGATTCTGATTTTAGGAGAAAGAGACAAACCATAAACCACCAAGCAATTATCTGGAATCTACTCAAAGGAACAACTTCCCAGCCCACTCTGTTACTCTACCAACTGGCCAGCACTGGTCCGCAGGGAGGTCCGGGGCGCTCAGGCCAGGCCAAGCCTGCTCCGAGAGACCTCAGGCTGACCCCCACTCCCTGACACAACAGGACCAAGCCTGCCTCACCTCCCATCTCCCCCAATGGCGGCAACAGAGCATGCTGCTCAAGAGTGTTTGCTGTCCTAACTCATGCTTAGAGTCCTGTCCTTGGGACACCCCAAGGATCCCAAGGTCCCCAGTGCCCTCACGTCCATCTTGTGGTTTTCCAACTGTCCAGCAGGTGACTGTGAACACTGCACAGGTGGCAGGTGGCACAGCTATAACAGAACACGCCCAGCACGGGGCGAGTGTGCATGGGGCGAGTGTGTGAGTGAACGTGCTCCAGTCCCCCACCACTTACAACAAAAACATGGTCTCCAGGCTGATGGCTGCCCTCAGCTGCCCACCCTTGGTTGGAGGCCCTTTAACCTCATGAGTCAACTGGGCTAGAAGTACCCTGAAATCCACTCCACAAAAGGAGGGAACAGATATTCCTGACAGTAAAAGAAAAATTCCGTTTTGCTCTTTTCAAGAAATAAGGTCTTCTTACCTAATGACAAGTACTACAAAAGTCAACGCGGTCAAAAATTTTAACCTGAGATCTGAAAAAGAAAGAAACTCTCATTAACAACCCTGGATGTAAACTCCACTCTCATTTGATTTTGAAAAACATAAAACAAAAATGAAGCAAAGCTCTTTGGACAAATGCTCCTCCCTCCAGACTTGGCCAGTCACCTGCAGCCCAGGAGAACGTTGGTCCCTTCCCAGGGCCAGGGTGGTGTCCAGGGAGGCCACAGCCACCATCCTCTGGTGGGACGGATTCAGGGAAGGATCCCCCAAGCTTAGGGTGACTCGCTCTGCTCTGCAGGGTGCAGTACCGCAGGACCCAGGCCGCTCTGAAGGCCCCAAATGCGAGACTAACCTGTTAGGTCTGTTGTGGCTCCCAGAGACCACATACCCTGGTCCCCAGCCTGCTGGATGGACCAGTCCCTGGGCTCTCAAGGAAGGCCCCTGGCTTAGGAGACTCCAACTACTTCTTCTCCCACCCGAGTCACTCCCAAGCCACCCCTGCACCGACTGATTCTGTAAAGGGGCACTTACCTACATAAGGCATGTGACGTAGCTCGGAACACGCCCGCACTATCAAGAACAAGAGGTACAGGACGTACACCGCTGCCACCACCATGAAGAAGACCTTCATTCCCTAGGGGGATGCAAGGCAGCACTGGAGTCAGAACAGGGCCTCTGCAACCTTCTCCCCGCACCACCACAGGCAGGAAAGCCACAGGTTTTTAGAAGGGACTTAAATCCCAAAGGTCCCTCTAGGAAGCAGAACAACGGGCTCCCACCCGGGACCATCTGCTCAGTCCCACTGCGAGCACATGCAGCTCCCGAGGTGGATGACAGCCTAGGCCTTGCAAATCAGCAGAGCAGAGCCCAAACTCCTCCCACCACAGACCTGTCCAGGCACAGTGGGTGCTCAGACTGTGGCGGCCATTATCTGTCTCTCTCGCCCCTGGGGCTTATGTAAGGGCTGGCTCCCCACCCTTCCTCTGCATGTGAGAAGGTGGCACATATCCAAGAAAGGACCCAGGCTAGGCCCTGAGAATCCACGCACCGTCTCAACCATCAACCATTCCGGACCTCTCTTTTCTTATCTGTGACATGAGGGGCTTGAATTAGATGCTCTACAGGACCTAAGGTCTACAAGTGCACAATTCTGTAATGCTACAGCAAGACAAAGCCCTTTTCTGAAGACAGGGTTGTAATGGGGAGGGCAAGCCCGTGGGTTCTGATGAGGGCCAGGCTGCGAGGTGGACAGTATCTTTGGACGCAGTCCCCACTCCTCAATGACTCCGGCCCACGCCATCCCCCCAGCCCTTTCCTGTCCTCTCAGCACCAGAGCTCCCCTCCTATGGTCAAGGCTCAGAGCACAGAACAGCACAGCAGGAATCGGGATCATTTTTCTCGAAAGCACCTGAGTGACTTGAGCTGGGACCTTACATAAAGCAAAGGGACTGGACTAGACCAGCGTGTCTGGCACCGACAAGGCTCTGCTCTCCAGTGTCTCCTTCAGCAACAGACGTGGGCCCTGGGGTCTGTTCCGGAGCCCACAGACCTGGTGCTCTGTGACACCTGACTGGGAAGGGAAGAGCAGGCGACCAGAACCACAGTGACAGGGCTTCGGCTGTGTCCTTCCAGGGGCTGCCACTGTGTCAACCACAAACCAAAGACTGGAAGTAAAAACATTGTTTTAAAGAGCTTTTCTGCCGGGCACAGTGGCTTACGCCTATAATCCCAGCACTTTGGGAGGCCAAGATGAGTAAATCACTTGAGGTCAAGAGTTTGAAACCAGTCTGGTCAATATGGTGAAACCCTATCTCTACTAAAAATACAGAAATTAGCCAGGTGTCATGGCGCGTACCTATCGTCCCAGTTACTGAGAAGGCTGAGGCAGGAGAATCACTTGAACCCAGAAGGCAGAGGCTGCAGTGAGCTAAGATCGTACCACTGCACTCTAGCCTGGGTGACAGAGCAAGACTCCATCCCCCAAAAAAAAAGAAAAAATTTTTTTCCCCAAATCTTCCACCCTTGAACTTTCTATGTAGTCCTTCCCAAGTAGTCAGCAGGCTCAACAGAACAATTTAAGTCACAAACTTAAGTAATTTTATAAAACAGCATTAAGAAGAAAAATTGCAGGCTTCATGAACAATCCTTACCTGGAAATTCCCGGTGTCAACTCGGTACTGGTACATTGGATCATGTAATTCGTTAACTCTGAAAATTGACATTGTAAATAATTACAGATTAATAACTACCTTTACTTTTTATTTTATATTTTTTCTCATTGACTTTCTGGTTTTTGTACTTATTAATATAAACTACTTTCTACCAATAGTGAAATATTTTTACAAAGCAATCCTAAATGTATGAGAAATCCTCAATTTCGTATTTCACATGGAAAAAGCATACAGTCCTACCAAATGTCCACAGGTATCAGTGTTGGAAAGTTGCAGTATGTTTTATTACACAAAGCCCTATACTATTTCTCTTACAGTTTTAAGAGCTGTTTTTCCAGTCAGCTTTTTAATGGCACCTATAAGTACTAGGAAATAGACAAGTAAACAAAGAGAGCAATAAAAGCAAATAGAAACTTCCGTGAGATTAATTTTCAAAATGAAAATGGGTGGCTGAGACGACCAGGAATTGGGGACAGGGGACTGGAGCAGACGGGGTGACTCGCTTGCGTCACTGTGGCATGAAACTAGGCACGCTGGGCTCCGAAGTCATACCCGGAAATGAAGCTACTCCGTCAAAGTCCTACTCATGTGAACCAGGCTGCTACCACACTAGGCTTCTGCTGTGGGGCCATTTTACAGGACAAAAGCCCTCACAAAGATCCAGCACGGGAGCCAGCATAGGGCTTGAAAGTGTGTGGACGCAGCAGGACATCAGTGGACAGTGGAGAGCCAGGAGCCACCTAAGATTCACTCCTACAACAAGGTCTCCTCTCTCCAAGGGCGAAATCAAAAAGGACATGGTCTTTTTCATTTTCCACCTCAGACCAGTAGAACTGTGGATTCTCCATAAGTCATTTTAGCAAAAACAAATGTGTCAGTTCAAGTCACACAGCTGCCCCACTTCTCCATGGTTTCGCTTTCTGCAGTTTCGGTTAATGAAGATCAACTGCAGTCAGAAAACGTTAAACGGAACATTCCAGAAAAGGGCATTTCCTAAGTTTTAAATTGCATGCCAATCTGACAGCATGATGACATCTTGCACCATCCACCCAGGGACGGGCGCCACCCCTTTGTCCCGTGTACCCCGGGGCTGCAAACGCGGCTCGCCCGTCAGCCACATCATCTGCTCCTGACACACAACCACCGACGCTGTCGTGGCTGTGTGACCCTCCCGACACATCACGGGAAGCTCAGGAGCAGCCTAGCCCTATGTCATGAGGCCTGCACCACTCCCTCACCTACCCCACACACAGGGACTGGGCCGTCTCACATCATCATAAGAATACAGGGTATTTTGAAAAAGAGAGAGCAGGTCACACAACTTTGATTATAACATACTGTTACAGTTTTTCTATTTTATTAGTTATTATGAGCCTAACATATAATCTTTATCATAGGTATGTATGTATAGGGAAAAACATACCAGAGGGCAGGCACTGGGGAGGTCAGAGTGGTCTCATCTTGGGCAGAGGTCAGGCCGGGCAGAACAGTGTGGGTGGCCCAACGGGGCAGGTATGGCAGGTGTCTGGGCCTCGGCAGCCAGGTGGGCTGTCTAGAGGCGGCCTTGAGGGGTGCGGCTGGCTCTGAGGGGCGCTTGGGCCCCTTCCAGCCCAGGGCAGCTGGGTGAGCTGCAGGAGCCCATGGGTCAGCAGCCATGTGTGAACCTTAAAGCCCCTTGCGGTCTTCTGAAGC
>NW_012116821.1:4158230-4171172 GCF_000951035.1 Colobus angolensis palliatus | reverse complement strand
TGTTTCTTTCCTCTTTAACGCTTACATTTGGTGCTGAAACCCAGGACGGATGTTGGGAGCAGAGGCTCTCCTGCAACCCAGGAAGCACTGGGCAGCGACAGCTCATCCTGAGTTAACTCCTGGATCCTGAGAGTCTCTGGCCACACACCCCGTCTCTTCTGTTGCTTCATTTTTTTAGCGATTTGTGTGAGGAGGACAACTAATGTGAAGGGGACTGCGAAGCTTAGGCCGGGGCTACTCTCCAGTGGGCTCTCAAAACCCTCAGTTCTCAGGAATCCACCTCCAACTGCCAGCAATGGGTTATTTCGCTCCCCAACCCTTGCTCCCTCTTCCTCCCTCTTCCTCACGCACTCCAGTTCGGGAGGCCCTTTGCTGATTCCAACAGGAACATCCAACCTCAGACACTAATTCAGCTGACTGGTAAGATCTGCCTTCTCCTGGCTTTCTCGTGGTACCTGAGAAAGTTTGGTCTGCCATCCTGGTCCTCAGAGGACCGGGGGACTAAGTTAGAGGACATCTTGGGGACACCCAGTTTCTTCTCAGCTTAACTGTTCTCTCTGGAAAGAAGATCCCGGGTCTCTTCTGTCTGGGGATACCTAATAAAAATAGACCCACTCGGTCTCCTCTCACCAGTCCACATGGTGCCAAACCATCCACAGTTTTATGTCTCCCCTCTGGGCTGTCTCCCTCACAACCTCACCAAACTTGGCTCACAGGGAAGCCTAAAGCCAAAGTGTTTAGCTTTTATTGCAACATGGCCTGGCCCCAATACAAATGAGATAATAACAGCCGATCGCCCGAAAACGGCACCGTTTAACTTTCAGATTCTCAGGGACCTCGACAATTTTATCACCAGGAATGGCAAATGGCAAGAGATTCCCTATATTCAGGCTTTCTTCTACCCTCCCTGTGTCAAGCTTGCACCCCTCATGACATCCTCCTTTTTTTTTTGTTTTTGAGACCGAGTCTCGGTCTGTCCCCCCGGCTGGAGTGCTGTGTCTGGATCTTGGCTCACTGCAACCTCTGCCTCCCAGGTTCAAGTGATTCTCCTGCCTCAGCCTCCCAAGTAGCTGGGACTATAGGCGCCTGCCACCTCGCCCAGCTAATTTTTTGTTTTTTAGTACAGACAGCATTTCACCATGTTGGCCAGGATGGTCTCAATCTCCTGACCTCATGATCGGCCTGCCTTGGCCTCCCAAAGTGCTGGGATTACATGCGTGAGCCACCGTGCCCAGCTGACATCCTTCTCTTTAAAAACAAAACAAATCAAAACAAAAACCCTCCCCAGGTCTCTCCTTCCTCCAAAACCCCTCTCGACCCTGCAGATGAACCCCCTCCACACTCAACCACCTGCATTCCGTTCCTTGCCCATCTGAACCCCCTGTCCCTCCTGCCCCAAAGTCTTTAGCCCCAAATCCCACCCCTCCTCATTTAACTTTAAAATTAAATTGGACAGTTTAAGCAAATTTTTAAAAGATTGTAAAAATTAATCCTGTAAAGAAAACTGTGTGTAAACATATTTATTAAATTCAAAAGGGTATTATATGGATTTTTTTTCTATAATTACTAAAATAAAAGCACAAGGTTTTCTTCAAATGCCCAATCTACTCTTTAGCAAAACTTGTCAAGGGTCATAACAGGTTAGTAAAAACCTCACTTCATGGTCAAATTGGTTAAAATTAAATGGGACTGCTGGTTCATTCCAAGATGGCCGAATAGGAACGGGTCCAGTCTATAGCTGCCAGCGTGAGCAACGCAGAAGATGGGTGATTTCAGCATTTCCAACTGAGGTACCAGGTTCAACTCGCTGGGACTTGTTGGAAAGTGGATGCAGCCCACAGAGCGTGAGCCAAAGCAAGGCAGGCCATCACCTCACCCGAGAAGTGCAAGGGGTCAGAGAATTCCATTTCCTAGCCAAGGGAAACCATGACAGAAGGTACCTGGCAAATTGGGACACTCCCGCCCTAATACTGTACTTTCCCAATGGTCTTAGCAAATGGCACACAAGGAGATTATATCCCGTGCCTGGTTTGGCAGGTCCCACCCACGCCCATGGAGCCTTGCTCACTGCTAGCGCAACAGTCCGAGATGGAACTGTGAGGCAGCAGCAAGGCTGGGGGAGGGATGTCTGCCATTGCTGAGGCTTAAGTCAGTAAACAAAGCAGGCGGGAAGCTCGAACTGGGTGGAGCCCACCGCAGCTCAAGGAGGCCTGCCTGCCTCTGTAGACTCCACCTCTGGGGGCAGGGCATAGCTGAACAAAAGGCAGCAGAAACTTCTGCAGATTTAAATGTCCCTGTCTGACAGCTTTGAAGAGAGTAGTGGTTCTCCCAGCATGGAGTTTGAGATCTGAGAATGGACAGACTGCCTCCTCAAGTGGGTCCCTGACCCCTGAGTAGCCTAACTGGGAGACACTTCCCAGTAGGGGCCGACTAGACACCTCACACAGCCGGGTTCCCCTCTGAGACGAAGCTTCCAGAGGAAGGACCAGGCAGCAACATTTGCTGTTCTGCAATATTTGCTGTTCTGCAGCCTCTGCTGCAGATACCCAGGCAAACAGGGTCTGGAGTGGACCTCCAGCAAACCCCAAAAGACCTGCAGCTGAGGGTCCTGCCTGTTAGAAGGAAAACTAACAAACAGAAAAGAGTAGCATCAACATCAACAAAAAGGACGTCCACACCAAAACCCCATCTGTGTATCACCATCATCAAAGACAGGTAGATAAAACCACAAAGATGGGGAAACCAGAGCAGAAAAGCTGAAAATTCTAAAAACCAGAGCACCTCTTCTCCTCCAAAGGATCATGGCTCCTCGCCAGCAATGGAACAAAGCTGGATGGAGAATGACTTTGACAAGTTGGCAGAAGTAAGCTTCAGAAGATCAGTAATAACAAACTTCTCCAAGCTAAAGGACAATGTTCAAACCCATCGCAAAGAAGCTAAAAACCTTGAAAAAAGATTAGACAAATGGCTAACTAGAATAAACAGTGAAGACCTTAAATGACTTGATGGAGCTGAAAACCATGGCATGAGAACTACATGATGCATGCACAAGCTTCAGTAGCTGATTCGATCAAGTGGAAGAAAAGGTATCAGTGATTGAAGATCAAATGAATGAAATGAAGTGAGAAGAGAAGTTTAGAGAAAAAAGAATAAAAAGAAACGAACAAAGCCTCCAATAAATATGGGACTCTGTGAAAAGACCAAATCTGTATTTGATTGGTGTACATGAAATTGAGGGGGAGAATGGAACCAAGTTGGAAAACACCCTTCAGGATATTATCCAGGAGAACTTCCCCAACCTAGCAAGGCAGGCCAACATTCAAATTCAGGAAATACAAAGACCACCACAAAGATACTCCTCAAGAAGAGCAACCCCAAGACACATAATTGTCAGATTCACTAAGGCTGAAATGAAGGGAAAAATGTTAAGGGCAGCCAGAGAGAAAGGTCGGGTTACCTACAAAGAGAAGACCATCAGACTAACAGCGGATCTCTCAGCAGAAACTCTACAAACCAGAAGAGAGCAGGGGCCAACATTCAATATTCTTAAAGAAAATAATTTTCAACCCAGAATTTCATATCCAGCCAAACTACGTTTCCTAAGTGAAGGAGAAATAAAATCCTTTACAGACAGCAAATGCTGAGAGATTGTGTCACCACCAGGCCTGGCTTACAAGAGCTCCTAAAGGAAGCACTAAACAAAAGGAAAAACTGGTACCAGCCACTGCAAAAACATGCCAAATTGTAAAGACCATCAATGCTAGGAAGAAACAGCATCAACTAACAAGCAAAATAACCAGCTAACATCATAATGACAGGATCAAATTCACACATAACAATATTAACCTTAAACGTAAATGGGCTAAATGCCCCAATTAAAAGACACAGACTGACAAATTGGATAAAGAGTCAAGACTCATCAGTGTGCTGTATTCAGGAGACCCATCTCACATGCAGAGACACAGATAGGCTCAAAATAAAGGGATGGAGGAAGATCTACCAAGCAAACAGAAAACAAAAAAAAGCAGAGGTTGCAATCCTAGTCTCTGACAAAACAGACTTTAAACCAACAAAGATCAAAACGGACAAAGAGCATTACATAATGGTAAAGGGATTAACGCAACAAGAAGGGCTAACTATCCTAAATATATATGCACCCAGTACAGGAGCACCCAGATTCATAAAGCAAGTTCTTAGAGACCTACAAAGAGACTTAGACTCCCACAGAATAATAATGGGAGACTTTTAACACTCCACTGTCAACATTAGATCAATGAGACAGAAAGTTAACAAGGATATCCAGGACCTGAACGCTGGTCAGCTTTGCACTAAGCGGACCTAACAGACATCTACAGAACTCTCCACCCCAAATCAATGGAATATACATTCTTCTCAGCACCATGTCACACTTATTCCAAAATTGACCACATAGTTGGAAGTAAAGCACTCCTCAGCAAATGTGAAAGAACAGAAATGATAACAAACTGTCTCTCAGACCACAGCCCAATCAAATTACAACTCAGGATTAAGAAACTCACTCAAAACCACACAACTACATGGAAACTGAACAATCTACTCCTGAGTGACTACTGGGTACATAATGAAATGAAGGCCGAAATAAAGAACCAAAAATCTAGAACCAATGAGAACAAAGACACAACATACCACCCTCTCCGGGACACATTTAAAGCAGTGTGTAGAGGGAAATTTATAGCACTAAATGCCCAAGAAAGAAAGCAGGAAAGATCTAAAATTGACACCCTAACATCGCAATTAAAAGAACTAGAGAAGCAAGAGCAAACAAATTCAAAAGCTAGCAGAAGGCAAGAAATAATTAAAATCAGAGCAGAACTGAAGGAGACAGACAAAAAAACCCTTCAAAAAAAAAAAATTTAATGAATCCAGGAGCTGGTTTTTTGAAAAGATCAACAAAATAGACCGCTAGCAAGACTAATAAAGGAAAGAGAGAAGAATCATATAGACGCAATAAAAAATAAAGGGGATATCAACACCGACCCCACAGAAATACAAACTACCATTAGAGAATACTATGAACATCTCTACGCAAATAAACTAGAAAATCTAGAAGAAATGGATAAATTCCTGGACATATACACCCTCCCAAGACGAAACCAGGAAGAAGTTGAATCCCTGAATAGACCAATAACAGGCTCTGAATTTGAGGCAATAATTAATAGCCTACCAACCAAAAAAATCCAGGACCAGACGGATTCACAGCCAAATTCTACCAGAGGTACAGAGGGGAACTGGTAGCATTATTTCTGAAACTATTCCAATCAACAGAAACTAAGTATACTCCTGTAGGTAAGATTTTAAAATGTTTGTTTCTGTCTAGTTCCTCTAGAATTTGAAAACTAATTATAAGTGTTCTCAAACTACAACAATATAGTTGTTTGCATCAGTGCAATAAGACTCTATTTTCTTGTGTAACAGAACACAATTGGAGAAACTGGTTATTTTGCCAAGGCTTTGACTGCAATGGTGTGCTCTCCTTGAAGGAATCGAACTTGACTTAGGTAGCCAAGAAAGCTCTTGGAAACTGGTCTCATATTTTGGGTACACAGTCCCTGTACAGGGTTTCTGACCTGTGCTAAGCAAAGCATGTCACTTTCTGACAGGCCAGGAACCCCGAGTTATCTTGAAACCTCAAGAGGAAAGGAATTTGCCCAACTCATAGGTATTTAATGGTACAAATCCATGGCTGGGTTTGGCTTTGGAAAGTCTTATCTCGGATTCCTTCTATGGAAAAAATTTCCATCAAAGCCAATTTAAAAGGCATATATAGCAAATAATTACTCTTGCTGCACTGTATACAAATAATTAAGCCAAGTATAATAAAGCAAACCAGTCCTATCATGATTTGTCTTTTAATAAAAATGGGAAACTGGAGAGAGAAAATTAGGTTTCAAAAACTATAGCACACCTGTTAAATTCTAGTCTTGACTGATGTTTTCCAATTTTTATTGTTTTCTACAGTTTAAATTACATCTGCCACAGGAATCAACTCCTGCATACAGCACACTCAAGTCAAAGCCTGAAAAGCTGAGGAAGCAACCCCTAACAGCCCAGAGGAATGTCCTAAATATCAAAGTAAAGAAACAAGAAATCTTAAGCTGAAAATCATAAAAAGTAAGTAACTGAGTGAACATTACTCATCTGACTCAGTCTCACTCCTACCTCACCAAATACTTTTTGTCGTTTCTACCTCTCCTTTTAAGCCAAATATTAAAGCTTTTTTATGGAAATTATTTACTATGCCACCCTTGCGGGATGCTTTACTTGACTACAGTAGGACCACACGCTAGCGCCCTGAGGGTGGGATATCGGACAGACAGTCTCAATTACTGTAGCATTTTGCTTTATTACTATCCTCATAGCAGGAATAAGTTACTAACAAAAAATAACACATGGGTCTTTCCAAACGTGTGCCTCTGCCTCTCACTGGGATAGAAAAGTAGCTTCTATCTCAACCAATCAGGCCTCCTAAGAGACGCTGCTAAAAATCTCAAAGAAAGGGTTAAAAGGCTAAGCAAATACCAAAACCAGCAAATAAATTATCAGTTTGGGAACAAAAATCATTCCATGGGTCATCCCATGTCTGTGCCCTAGGACTAATGTTTTTACCCTGCCTAACTAACCTTTTTCAGAGATTCTTAACTGACAGGAGCATGGCTATTTCACAGACAACTACCCAAAACATCTACAGACAGCATTGCTCCTGCAGTCAATCCGAGACCAAAGGACTCTCCACCTCTCCCGCCCAGCAGGAAGTAACCAAAAAGAACACGTCGCCTCTGGTCCTTTTATAACTATAGGGTCTGGAATGACCGAGCAGGAGCACCATCATCTTGGATAAATGCCGCCACTTTCAGTTCCAGCTCCCTTTCTAACCTCATGCATTTCAAGGAAATCACTTCTAACAAAAAGCAGCCAGAAAGAGCAGACAGTAAAACACAGATAAGACAGCTGGGCACAGAGGGAGGGGGGAAAGTCTCTTGGGTGACCATCAAACTTCACACTCACATTTTGGGAGCATAAATGGACCCCATAAAAATGGGCCCCAGTAAAAAAGTGGGCCCTAATAAGCACATTCCTTTCCCTTTAGATGCGCTAAGACAGACAAGCTAAAACCAGACTAGCGGGTGGGGAGGGGTTCCCTGCAGCTGCAGATGATGTATGGAAACAGACACAAAAACTCCCCCTCCCAGATAAGCAAGAGGAAGAGACACAGAAACATTCCAAGTCTGTGATAAGCTCTCCTGCCCTGAACCCTTAAATACTCTTAGTCTATAAGAGACAGTGCCTCTGACCTAACTCGGCCAGAAGGCCCTCTCAGGTTTACTGTCCAAAACAAACCTGTCTTTGACTGTTGAGGCGCTTTTCCTGTTTCTTTCCTTTCTTTAACTCTTACACTCCTCCCCCGCATTCCTCGGGCACAGGTGTGGGCAGGGCCACCACCAAAGGCTGCCTGATTCAGAGCACTGGGCTTGGGGGGGGGGGTCCTTTTGTCAGGGGGAACCCTTCCACATCCTACCAATCCCTTTCTAGAAGAAATAGCTTCTCTAGAAAAGGAAGCCCGCAGTTTTAAGGTTGATTCCAAAGACAGTTGTCGTAACTCCATAAACTCTGAATTTGCAGCTGAAGCTGAGTCAGAATGACATGACTGAGAATCCCAACAAGGTCCAGAAAAGGAAGCGGGATAGACTTCGAGATCAGGGCTCCACAATGACCCACCTGAAGGCTAACCAGGACATCCAGGGGAAATCGATGCCGAAAAGGAAGGGAGAGGCTGTCACTAGTGCAAATCCAAGCATAGCAGAGTGTCCCAATTGTGGAGAAGGACCAGATAGGAGTGAAGGACCAGTCAGGACTGAGAAGGAACAGCCAGGAATGTCACAGTCACCCCTGCTCAGAAGGATAAAGAGTCCATCCCAGAGGTCAGTGGAGAAGGACAAGACCGTGCCAGAGACGGGCAGCTTCTATGACACGAGAGTAGTTACAAACTCTCAGGAGAAACCCATTGAGGAGCCCCCTGGGGACCAAAGGACAGTCACTGACAAATGCTCTCCACCCCTAGTTTTTGGATGACTCCCATTTAGAAATCCAAAAGCATAAAGATAGGGAGGTGGTGATGGAGCACCCCTCTTCAGGAAGCAACTGGTCTGATGTGGAGATCTCCACGGTCAGATTCTCTCAGGAGGAACCCATCTTGCTGAAACCCTCAGCCATTCCAGAGCCTTCTTTCTTCACCACTATGTCATGTACCTGCCACATCAGTACAGTAGTACTTGGCGTATGTCAGCTAGTGCACCAGCAGCCCCACGCCTTCCAGGCACCTCTGTGGGCAGCAGCAGCAATGACACAGTACAGGCTAGGGGGAGCAGCCGGAGTGCCTGAGTGATTCTTCCCCCAACTCTGCGATGCGCTCCCACAACATCTCCTGAGATGGGGAGGCCTCAGAGGAAGGCAGCTCCTAGAATTCCCATTCATTTCACTTCTCCAGAAACTTGGGAGGAAAAGAGGTGAAGCAGAAAAGAACATTCCAAGAGG
Source organism: Colobus angolensis palliatus (assembly GCF_000951035.1). Lineage (NCBI taxonomy): Eukaryota > Metazoa > Chordata > Mammalia > Primates > Cercopithecidae > Colobus > Colobus angolensis. Next base: position 4,162,601 of record NW_012116821.1, on the reverse strand, counting down.
AGACGCCTCCACGTCCTTGTGGAGGACATGCATCCAGTTCCCTGCCAAAGAGCCACTGGGAGCCACGCCCAGAGCAGGGCTTCGTTGATACCCATTGTCACTTGGACACGCTATCTTCCAAGTTGTCTTTCAAAGGGACCTTGACTAAGTTCAGAAGAATTTACAGCAGCTCCTTCGCTAAGGAATTTCAGGGTTGCATCTCTGACCTCTGCCATCCTCATACCCTGACAAATTGCCTGTGGGGAGAGCTGTTCAAAGAGGATGTGGTCTGGGGGGCCTTTGGCTGTCATCCTCATTTTCCATGCTACTACAGCTACAGTAAGAGTCAGGAAAGAAATCTTTTACAAGCCTTAAAGCATCCCAAGGCTGTGGCATTTGGAAAAATAAGCTTCGATTACTCCTTCAAGTGCACCATACCTGTCCCAGAACATCACAAGGTATTTAAGAGACAGCCTATGCTGGCTGTGTCTCTAGAGAAGCCTTGGTGATCCACTGCCAGCAAGCTGACGAGGATCGGCTGGACACCATGAGAAAATGTGTGTCCTCTGACTACGAGATCCACAGGCATCACTTCTCTGCAGCTACCTGGCCATCGAGCCCCTGCTGAAGTACTTTCCCAATGTGGGTGGGCCTCACGGCGGTCCCGACGTACTCCTCTGCCTGGGAAGCCTGGGAAGTGCTGAGGCAGATCCCACTGGAGAAAATCATCGTGGAAACGGATGCTCCCTACTTCCTCCCACGCCAGGTTCCCAAAAGCCTTTGCCAGTATGCCCACCTGGGCCTGGCCTTGCATACAGTCCCAGAGATTGCCAGAGTCAAAGATCCGGTCTCCCACACCTTGGCCATTTTGCGTGAGAACACCAGTTGCCTCTACAGTCTTTAAGCAGAGAGGATACAGCCATTGGGAGTCTCCCAGAAAAGGGCAACCAGCCACCTGACATAATATAGGCCGGCCTGAAGTATGTGTCCCAGGGAAAGGATGTGTTTGCAGGGCCAACTGGACACAGAAAACCAGGACGGGATATTTTTCCTCGAAGTGGGTCATGAGGCTTCAGCTTTTGGGTGGGGGGTATGGAATGAGGGGCAAGGGGACTGCCCCTAATAGCACTGGGGTTTTGAGTCCCAGCCAAAATGCTCCAAGGCAGGAGCAAAGAAGAAGTGTGACATGAGGGTACAACGAGTTTGCCAATCCAAATCCTGTTCTCTGCAGCCTGTGATTTTGAGCAGCCTGTGACTAAAGTCACCCTCCTACTCGTCTAAAAAAAAAAAAAGAAAAACATAGTGTAGGTATACATAGGGTATAAACAGCTATATATATAAGGATCAGTACTATCCAAGACCGCAGGTAGTTACTGGGGGTCTGGGAACAAATCCCCCAAAGATAAGGGGGGTCTACTGTGTCACCAAGTTAGATACACTGAAAGCTGATTCTTTTCTGGATGAGTTCCCAAAACACATTTCGATTCTAGGCCCTTCCTTTTTTTTTTTTTGAGACAAGGTCTCACTCTGTTGCCCAGGCTGGAGTGCAGTGGCGCGATCTCAGCTCATTGCAACCTCTGCCTCCCAGGCTCAAGCGATTCCTCCCGCCTCAGTCTCCCAGGAAGCTGTGACTACAGGCGTGCACCACCACGACCAGCTAATTTTTGTATTTTTGGTAGAGACAGGGTTTCACCATGTAGCCCAGGCTGGTCTTGAACTTCTGAGCTCAAGTGATTTGCCCACCTCAGCCTCTCAAAGTGCTGAGATTACAGGCGTGAGCCACCACGCCCAGCCTGGCCTTTCCACTTTTGTCAAATGCTTTTCATGACTGACGTTTCACACATAATAGAAATACTCACGTTTGCCATATTCCTAGCGTAACAGAAGCCAACCACAATAGTCCAACAATGAAGAATTTAGGCAAATAGAAAGTTAAACACTTTCTTTCTCCCTAAAAAGAAAAAAATACAAAGTAAGAAATAAAGAAAATCAAATTGGTAATTGTACATAACGTGATTTTTCTATCGAGTATGGGCCTGCAGGCAGGCTTCCATAGATAAATTCCTTTCTGGTCTGTCCTCAGAGTTCAGAAGGCAGGACACAGTCTCGAACCTCCCCCAGCAGTGCGGAGGGCTGCGGCTCACCTGGACGCGAATCCCGTGGTAAACGCACAGCCAGAAGAGCAGCAGGGCGCACAGGAACATGGACTGAAAAAGGTCGTCCAGCATCCCCGGGAGCCAGCTGTTGACCAGGAAGGAGAGGGGGAAGAACGGATCTGTAACACAAAGGGCAGAAATGCATGAGGAAAACAAGGCCCGCCAGCACCCAGCAGAGAGCACCCCATCCCTCTGCGGAGTCGGAGCTCACTACCAGCTATTCTCCCTGGTCAGAGCCAAAGGAAAGGTAGTGAACCAACGGCTATTTTGTCTTCCAAAACACCTAAAAGCCACTGAACAGATTGCTGCACTGATCGTGACAGAGCGCCGCATGCTGCTGCCATCAGCTCCTCCCGGAGCCTGGGAGTTCCGACTGCCGCAGCTCAGGAAGCAAACACTTTTGGAGCAGGAAAAGAGTAACAGCCAGCCACGTCTGGCCACCTTCAGCCAAGTTCCAGGACTGCTGTGTCTGTAGCACATCCAAGTTTTAACTACCAAACAGCCGCCTATTTGTTAGAGAGTCAGGCATCTGCCCCAGCTCGGTGTAACATGGCTCCTGGGGCACCAGGGAGCACACGGCTACATGTTCCTTCTGGGGCTCCCTATGGACTCTTCTGGGCCTAGGCCATCTCCAAGATGCCTCCCCGCTTTACTTCTTTTTTGTTTTAAGAGGTAGGGTCTTGCTGTTATCCAGGCTGGAGTGCAGTGGTGCCATCATGACTCACTGCAGCCTCAGACTCCTGGGCTCAAGCAATCCTCCCACCTCAGCCTCCCACGTAGTTGGGACCGCAGGCACGCACCACCATGCCCAGCTAATTTTATTTTTTGTAGAGTCTTGCTATGTTACCCAGGCTGGTGTTAAACTCCTGGCTTCAAGCAATCCTCCTGCCCCAGCCTCTCAAAGTGCTGGGATGACAGGCACAACCCTGCACCTGGCCTCCAGCTTTACATTTTAAAGGGGAAAGTTCCTAAGTAAAAATGGAACTACCCACCATTGTAAAGTAGCAGCAGAGGCAGGAGAACAGACATCCACTTCTGCTCGATGCCCCAGTCTCTCATGGAAAATTTCCGGAGGGAATGCGCAAACAGGCACTGCAAACCAAATCAGGCCTCCAGTTACTGCCTTTGCTCACAGCCTTTGCTCACACTTTGCTTGCAGCCTTTGCTTACACCTTGCTTACAGCCCTTGTTCACACCTTGCCCGCAGCCTTTGCTCACACCTTGCCCGCAGCCTTTACTCACACCTTGCCTGCAGCCTTTGCTCACACCTTGCCTGCATACCAGGTTGTCTTCTTTAATCAATGGTCTAGGTGCCCCATTAAGATCCACTGCCTTACGCCCTGGCTGAATTGCCTACTCTGTCCCAGAGGCCATCAGTGACAACCAAGACAAGGTTGTTACTTTCTGCAGAGAAGCAACAGCTAAGACAGGTTCCGAGCTGTCCTCATAGGAGCAGGAGAGGAGGAGGAACGTAATCCCTGCAAAAGGGAAGAGCACCCGCCCCCTCACCTCCACCGGTGAGGAAAACAAGGCCCACTTCCATTGGGCCTGCTCCAGAGAGCCCGCACTCAGAAGGACCCACCCAGGACACAGGCCACATCCATGGGTGTGACAGGAGCCTCAAGTTCCCGGCAGTGCAAATGCTACAGATGGCAGCAGCTTCCAAGATGGTGCCAGGGCTCACCCACAAAAAGCCAACAGAATGTAGGAGTCTCGTAACAATGGTCAGAGGATGTGTTTCTTTTCAAACACCTCCCTGAAGAAAGTGTGTTAGGCCCATGGAAGAAGTTTCTTTAAACTGCTTTAAAACATTATATATAAACTTATAATTTTTAGGCCAGGGTTTTGTTGTTGATTTGTTTTCTTATAATCTGATATAAGCCAGTAGTCTTCTAGGCAATGTAGATTTCCTTGCCTAGCGACCATCCTCCCTCTTTTTAAGAACGTACTTAGGGCCCTGAGTAATAAATAGTTCTTTGGGCTCTAGAGTGTGACAGCAGAATCTCAGGGCATCAGAGAGCCTTTGAGAAGAAGCAAGAGTTTGACTGTCCAGACACAAATACCAGCTTTCTGCTTTCATTTAGGAACCTCACTGGGGGAGCCCTGGCATCGTGGAGGCCCTGGGCTGGGCCTGACCACAACCTCCAGCTCCCTGTGGCTCCAGCACCCACGCCCTTCCCTCCAGCTCCCTGTGGCTCCAGCACCCACGCCCTTCCCTCCAGCTCCCTGTGGCTCC
>NW_012116821.1:4147918-4158160 GCF_000951035.1 Colobus angolensis palliatus | reverse complement strand
CCCTCCAGCTCCCTGTGGCTCCAGCACCCACGCCCTTCCCTCCAGCTCCCTGTGGCTCCAGCACCCACGCCCTTCCCTCCAGCTCCCTGTGGCTCTAGCACTCACGCCTTTCGCTCCAGCAGAGCATCTGCTCACAGGTGCACACGCCTGTGTCTTTCCATGCACAGTTACTCTGAGAAATACCAAGTGTTCCTGGGTGGACGCATTTCCTAAATGTCACCTCCCCACCATCCTGCACCAGGACAAGCAGCTGATGAGGGCAGAACGCCACGCTTCAGGCGGCAACAGATCACTACATGAAGCACCCTTTCCCTTCCTCCAATTTACTAATTCTCATCTTCACAGACTGGGGCTCTGGGGGGCTCCCTTGGGTTTCTCAGGGTAAGCATTTCCCCCAAAGCTACTGTGGGCTCGTGGACAGAAACCTCAGATCCCAAATGAGCCCAACGCCTGCATTTCCAAAACACTTCTCTTTGGCCTTATTCCTGAAAATGCCCAAAAACACAAAGGACTGGTACAACTATAAACATATAAAATATAAAAACCCAACAGCATGCTGCATCTGTACTCAGAGAAGCTCACTCAAATAAGGCAGACTTCCTTCCATACAGGTGAAATGGCACTTCTCACAGCACATGATGAACATTTACTTAAAACTCGGTGATGTGTAATGACTCCTGCACTCTACAGAAATCCTGAATACAGGATACCACATCATTCTTTCTCTCATGACAGCATCTTGGCAGACACAGAGTAGCAACATCAGCACAGCCCACTGGATGGAGCATCTGAGTTCAGATCAATCTCCATGTGGCTTGCACCGAAGATCATAACTGCATCAACCAGCTTCTTCCTGGCTGGGATCTGCCGTGGTCCGTCAGGCGAATGGTACTCACAGTGACGATGAAGGTGAGCACCACAAAGAAAAACCGGAACCAGATTTCCAACTGGGAGAAGGCAGGGTTATAAGTCTTCCACTAAAATAGAAAGTGAGGAAAATGATTTGAAAAAAATATACGTGCATCTAAGAGAAAATACATAAGATTACTAATAGTTATCTCTAGATATGAGACTATATATATATATATACACACACACACACACATATACTTTTTTTTGGGGGGGGGATGGAGTCTCGCTCTGTCGCCCAGGCTGGAGTGAAAAGGCACAATCTTGGCTCACTGCAACCTCCGCCTCCCAGGTTCAAGCACTTCTCCTGCCTCAGCCTCCTGAGTAGCTGGGATTACAGGTGCCTGCCACCATGCAGGTTAAATTTTTACATTTAGTACAGTTTACTTTTTTATCAAAGGACACAGACATAAAAAATCTTAATTATCAAGAACAAAAAATAATTTCAAATGGTGTTATATGGATGATAAATCTGACAAATTATTTTATAATCATAAGAGCATTTGGATCTTAAATCTCATGTCAAAAATCAACCTTGTCAATCTCTTTATTAGAAATAGTCATACTTTCCATCAAAAGAAAGTTTTAAAAGATGTAAAAGTGCGACTAGAATGTTATAACAAAGTCAAAGTAAAACCTTTAAGTATGAATGTGAAAGCAGAAGAGTGAGTTGCAGTTGAAGGAGTCTGTTCTGATGCTGACCAGGCAGTCCCAGGTGTGCCAAGTATGCACCGCTGGAGCCGAGGACAGGACACTGCTGCTGACAGCAGGGCAGAGGCCAGCCACCGCCAACCTAAGCACGAGCCAGGTCCATAACCAGACCCCAGAACACTGCGCTCACAGGGCCAGTGAGCCTCATCATTCTGATGCATTGAATTCAAGTCATCTGAGCAATTTAAAAAATCGACTTCAGTACAGATAGAGTCACAGATGCTAGATTTACCTGTTACACACACGCACACACGCATGCATGCACAAGGATGATTTAAGACACTGGACCTGAGGAAGTCATGAAGGGTAGTAACCTCTGACTGATGGCAAACAATAAGGGCTGCCCCTGGTGGCCCCACATCATGGAGGGGAACCCAGGCAGAGCCATGGCTGGGAGACCAGGGAGACAGGGCTGTCCTGAATCCACAGGACAGAGTGCTGGAAAAGAGAGCTGTACAGAGAAAGAACGAAGCTCCCAAAAAGCCAGTGCCTGGCACCCACAGAGCCAGTCATGGTACCTGTTCCCACAAGATAGAGAAGAAACTCATCATCAAAGGACACTGGGTAGCATATGCTAAATGCTTTTGCCTCAGTGGTAGGAAAAAACTAGCGTCAGACTTCATGCTGCTTTGGCCCCACCTAGCAATGTTGAAAAGCAAGGCCAGAAAAGATCAAACTATTTCCAAGGAAATTAACAACGTCCCAGAACAAAGCTCAGGGATATTTATAAGGTATCAAACCTAGCAATCAATAACGTCTGGCATTGAACCGAAAGTACCAGACACACCAAAAAGCAGGAAAATACAAACCATATGAGGAAAAAACCAACCAATCAAAACTGGCCCAGAAATCACAGATGACAAAATTAGCAGATAAGGAAATCAAGCAGCTAGATGAAAGATTTTTGTGTTAAATAAAGACTTGGAAGATGATCAATAGATGAGACACTACAGAGATTGGTAAATGTGAAGGCACAGCAATAGAAGCTATCTAAAATAAAACTAAAAAAAAAAACCTGAAAAAAATGAACAGAGCATCAGGAGCTTTGGACAACTTCAAGTGGCCTAATACAGGGGTCCCCAGCCCCCAGGCCAGAGACCAGTACTGGCCACGTGGCCTGTCAGCAACCGGGCCATACAGCAGGAGGTGAGCAATGGGCCAGCAGGCATTACTGTCTGAGCTCCACCTGTCAGATTGTCCAGGGCATTAGATTCTCATAGAAGCACGAACCTGCTGTGAACTGTGCAGGGGAGGGATCTAGGCTGCATACTCCTTATGAGAATCTAATGATAAATGTAATGCACTTGGGTCTTCCCAAAATCATCCCCAACCAACCCTGGTCCATGGAAAAACTATCTTCCATGAAACCAGTCCCCAATGCCAAAAAGGTTGGGGACCAGTGGCCTAATTTGGGGTCCCTGAATTTGGGAGGTCAGGGGACCAGAAGGACAAAAAAAGTATTTGAAGAGATAATGGCCAAAATGTTTCCAATTTGATAAAAACTATCAACTCACAAATCCAAGAAGCTCAATGGACCCCAAGCACAAGACACGAGGAAAAGTAGAAGCAGCACCCTAAGAGAAAAATCTTTAAAGGGGGTGGGGAGAGGGAAGAACAAAGAACATTATTACAGAAAAGGAAGATAAGGACAAAGATAAGGTACATCAGATTTCTTGTCAGAAAAATGCAAGCCAGAAGACAGTGACCAACATTTTCTAAGTGTGTGAATTAGGCCAGATGCTGTGGCTCATGCCTGTAATCCCAACACTTTGGGAGGCCGAGGTAGGAGGATAGTTTGAGGCCAGGAGTTTGAGACTAGCCTGATCAACACAGCAAGACCTTGTCTCTACAAAAATGAAAAATAAAAAAACTAGCCAGCATGGTGGCGTGTGCCTGTAGTCACAGCTACTCAGGAGGCAGAGGTCAGGGTCAGTGAGCTATGATCGTATCACTATACTCCAGCCTAGGTGACAGAGCAAGATCCCATCTCAAAAAAAAAAAAAAAGTACATAAATTAAAACCACAATGTAAAACCATAAAATACCATTATACACCTATGACAACAGCCAAAATTGAAAAGACTAACCATACCCAGCATTGATGGGATACGAAGTAACTGAAACCCTCATACGCTACTGGTATAACATAAAATAACACAACCACTCTGCAAAACAGTTTGTGACTTTCTTAACTGCATGGGCTCAACCATTCCATTTCTAGCATTTATCCAAGAGAAATGAAGCATATGTCCACACAAAGATTTATACACAGATGTTCACTGCTGCTTTCTTTGTAACAGCCCCAAACTGGAAGCACTTCAAATGTCCATCAACAGATGAATGAATAAGCAATTTGTTACATTTATACTAGAATATCACTATGGACACACTCATCATTGATCAAGCTCAAAATAATTATGCTACATGAAACAATTCAAACATACTGGAGTATATATTGTATAATACCAGTTACATAAAATTCTAAAAAAAAATGCAAATAAGTGTGTTGTGAAAACAGATCAGTGACTTTCCAGGGATGGGAAAGGACAGGAGGAAGGGGCACAAGATGTTTAGGGATAATGGCTGGTGAGGGGATGCTTATGATCTTATTTGTGGGAACGGTTTCCCAGGTTTCACTGTGTGTCAACTATACCTCAATAAAGCTGCCAAACAAAATCCAACCACTAACAATAGATGGTAATGGGGAAGTGGAGATCACAGTGATTCAGGTTCAAATTCCAGCTCTTCCCGTTACTAGTTGGGCAAATGACTTAATCTCATGAAACCTCATTTCCTCCATAAAATGGGGATGCTAGTAACCTACTTACCTACTTAACATAATTATTATAGCCTTTTAGCCTCGTTTTTATTTTATTTTATTTTTTTTGAGACAGTCTTGCTCTGTTGCCCAGCCTGGGCTGCAGTGGCAGGATCTCAGCTCACTGCAACCTCTGCCTCCTGGGTTCAAGTGATTCTCCTGCCTCAGCCTCCCGAGCAGCTGGGACTACAGCAGCGTGCCACCACTCTCAGCTAATTTTTGTATTTTTAGTTGAGATGGGGTTTCACCATATTGGCCAGGCTGGTCTCGAACTCCTGACCTTGTGATCCACCTGCATCAGCCTCCCAAAGTGCTGGGATTACAGGCATGAGCCACTGCACCTGGCCCTCTCCTGGGTTCAAGCGATTCTCCTGCTTCAACTTCCCGAGTAGCTGGGATTACAGGCATGTGCCACCACGTACGGCTAATTTTGTATTTTTCGCAGAGACAAGGTTTCACTATGTTGGTCAGGCTGGTCTCAAACTCCTGACCTCAGGTGATCTGCCAGCCTCGGCCTCCCAAAGTGCTGGGATTACAGGCGTGAGCCACCACACCCAGCCTATCATAGCATTTTAATGAGATGATGCATATTAAAAGCTAAGCACAATGGCCAGCAAACAGCAAAGGTTCAGTAAACAAGAGTTGCTACTACAAATCCAAAACATCATATAACTATTAGGATTATTGCTACAGCATTTAAATATTATAACAGTATTATATCATTTATAGAATGATCAAAGTAGTGACTTGAGCATTTGGGGGGAGTGTTGATATAAACATAATATTCAGATTAAAAACGTTTACTACATATAATATTCAGATTAAAAACGTTTACTACATGTCTTAGTTGAACAAACATACTCTAAGACACAGTCAAGAAGAGAAAAAAAAAAGAATTGCTACCATCAGATAAAAACACAAAATTTCCTTGAAGTAATAGGCCTGAAAGGTTGGGTGGTTGTTTTTACTCTCAAGGAACCGTAACTCTTAAAAAAATAACCTCAGACTCCCGTGGAGGAGGGGGATTCTAGCTTAAGATTCTGTTAGAGCAACAGAAAATAATCAACTCACTCTCATTAAAAATTAACACTAGGGTCGGATGCGGTGGCTCACAACTGTAATCCCAGCACTTTGGAAGGCTGAGGTGGGTGGATCACCTGAGGTCAGGAGTTTGAGACCAGCCTGGGAAACATGGCGAAACCCCAACTCTACTAAAAATACAAAAATTAGCCAGGCATGGTGGTGTGTGCCTGTAATCCCAACTACTTGGGAAGATGAGGCAGGGAGAACTGCTTGAACATGGGAGGTGGAGGTTGCAGTGAGCCGAGATTGCACCACTGCACTCTAGCCTGGGCAACAGAGCAAGACCCCATCTCCAAAAAAGAAAAAAGAAAAGAAACATTAACACTAGGCTGGGCATGGTGGCTCATGCCTACAATCCCAGCACTTTGGGAGGCCGAGGCAGACGGATCACCTGAGGTCAGGAGTTCAAGACCAGCCTGACCAACATGGTGAAACCTCATCTCTACTAAATATAGAGACATGGTGTTGCATGTCTGTAATCCCAGGTACTCCTGAGGCAGGAGAATCGCTTGAACCCAGGAGGCAGCAGTTGCAATGACCGAGATTGCATTGCATTCCAGCCTGGGCAAAAGAGCAAAACTCCATCTCAAAAACAAAAACAAAAAAATTAACACTAGAAAACAATGCTTTATTCAATAAATGTAGCTAATCTAAAACATGCATCTTAGTTCTCAAATGTGAGCTAATGAGACAGCACACTTTGGTCCAGCTTTCAAACGAGACCCTGCGCACCAAGCCTGCTATGTGCCCTGCAGGAGGCAGGCGGCACCTTCATCACACTCCATCCCAGCTTCCTTCCTCCTGTCATGCGTCCCCATCCTCCTGGTTCTGGGAAAAGCCGTTTTCACATATGCTGACTCTCTGGGAGGCCAAGCAGCCAAGCAGAATCACCTCTGTGCTCCTCCTGGGCCAGCCCAGCTGACAGCTCAATCCGACATGCATTTGTGCCAAGGGCTTGAAAGGCTGTGTCTTCCCAAGCAAACTGCAAGAAGCCCCGAGAGTAGGGCCTTGGCCCCTCCATGACACACAATGGCCTCCAGGTGCACTGGATCCCCTGAGCTGGGGCCAGAAGGTCCACAGGGAGCAAGCCCAGCCAGCACTGCACAGGTGTCCAAGCAGAGGTCATCCTGTCCCGTCCCGTGGGCACTGTCAGGTCCACTGTGTGGACCCAACTCTAGGGAACTTAGTTTGGGGGTTTTGTTTGTTCTGTGTTTATTTTTAAACTCCCAAATACATTTTTGAAATTAAAACGTAAAATAAGTAAAATGAAATAAAAAATACAGTTCCCAGAAAATACCCTGGGGCTTAGACATTCCCTTTGAAATCTGAAGCACTGTCACTCGGTACTCAAGCTTTGACGTCAAGGTCCCTTTGGCATCACAAAGCTGCTGTCTTTGTCCTTCCAGAGCCAGAACTTGCCCTGTGACGCCACGAAGTTACATTTGGAACAAGTGCCCACACCATACCCTGGGCCACTCCTCCCCGATTACATCTCCCGTGCGCCCATCCATCCATCCACATCTGCTGAGCACAACCTTGTTCTCCGCGCAAGCACGGGTGATGTCAAATCCCATGCAGCACGAAATAAGTGATTTTAACAAAAATGTGACCAGTAAAAGGCCTCCAGGAGCTGACTGGCTCTTTGGCGCAGAACAAACGTTTCCTCACATCCTCAGAGTCCTCTGAATGGACAACCACAGAAACAGACGCGGTGAGGGACGTGTCACAGTTACCTGTGCAGCACCAAGCAAAGTGCCTGGGCTAGGGGCCCGGCTTCAGATTCACAGCCTGGATGCCCATGTTTTAAAACAACATGAAATGGCCAGGCGCAGTGGCTCATGCCTGTAATCCCAGCACTTTGGGAGGCCGAGGTGGGTGGATCACGAGGTCAGGAGATCGAGACCATCCTGGCTAACACGGTGAAACCCTGTCTCTACTAAAAATACAAAAAATTAGCCGGGCGCAGTGGCAGGTGCCTGTAGTCCCAGCTACTCGGGAGGCTGTGGCAGGAAAATGGCATGAACCCGGAAGGCAGAGCTTGCAGTGAGCCGAGATAGCGCCACTGCACTCCAGCCTGGGCGACAAACAAAACAAAAGAAAAGAAAAGAAAACAAAACAAAACAAAACAAAACAAAACATGAAATGCACTGTCCAGGAATACTAGGGGGCTGGAAATGAGAACGATGTAGCAAGCACAGGTCCGAGAAGCCAGGTGGCACTCAAGAAAGTATAGTAAGCACAGGTCCAAGAAGCCGGGCGGCACTCAGGAAAGCACAGTAAGCACAGGTCCGAGAAGCCGCGCAACACTCAGGAAAGTATGGCCTGGCGCTCTCCTCTCAGTTCCCCTGGGAAACCGGAGGGCAGCCACAGGTAACAGCCTGAAGGACTCTGGAACGTGAGCTGCTGTTTTCATCTCACGCCCCAGTCAAAGGTCATGGCTTACAGGAAAATGGAGGAAATGAGACGTGAATAGCTGGCCACAGAGTGTCACTCAAAAGTCGGCCGGAAAAACAATCAGAGGATAAAATGCCCAGAGTAACGAAAAGGACCCAGGGTGCTGAGGATGACGCATGTGACATGACCAGAGAAGGTGCCTGCAAAATCTCAGAAGAGAACAAAAAAAGTGAGTACAAGTGATTTTTGTGGTGTCAAAGGTCACTGTATGCAGAGCATGGCCGATGAAACCACCTTTTAAAAATGCATATGAGGTAGCATCATCCCACAAGTGCCAGTGAGACCTAGTGAGTGGTCTCATGGCCTGAACGTGGCAATGGGTGTGGGCACGATGTATTCCAAAGAGAAAGAGCTGATAACAAGAGGGACAGAGAAAAGGATCACCACTTGCTACAGTTTGAATTTGTCCCTCCAAAATTCATGTTTAAACTTAGCCCCCATTATGGTGGTACTGTGAGGTGGAGAATCTGGGAAAGTGATTATGTCATAAGGACTCTGCCCTCATGAATGGATTTGCACCTTATAAAAGGAATAGAGGGGTGCGGTGCAGTGGCTCATACTTGTAATCCCAATACTTTTGGAGGCTGAGGTGGAAGGATTGGTTGAGCCCAGGAGTTCGAGCCTGGGCAACACAGTGAGACTTTGTCTCTAGAAAAAAAAAAAAAAAAATTAAAAAATCCAAGCCAGGCATGGTGGTGTGTGCCTGTCTGGTTCCAGCTACTTAGGAGACTGGGGTGGAAGGATCGCTTGAGCCTGGGAGGTTGACATTGCACTGAGATGTGATCGTGCCACTGCACTCTAGATTGGGTGACAGAGTAAAACCCTGTCTCAAAAAAGGGGGGGCTAGCTGAGGCCCCCTTTGTCCTTCCATCCCTTCCACGGAGGGCACAGAATGTGTCCTTTCCAGAGGATGCAGCAACAAGGCACCATCTTGGAAGCAGAGAACAGCCCTCACCAGACACCCAAACCTGCCAGTGCCTGGATCCTGGACTGCCCAGCCCTCCACAACTGTAAGGAATAAATCTCTATTATTTATAAATTACCCGGTGTGTGGTGTACAGTTACAGCAACATAGACTAAGACACCATTCTACTTCAAAAAGATAAACATTTAAGTAGAAACCAGTGAACCAAATGTTCATGGAAAATGGGGTTGAGAACAAAAGGACAGAGAAATCAGCTTCTTGAGTTAAAGGGAGACGGCATCAACAACAGTGCCAGATGGAAGACACAGCCCACACGACAGGCTCAGGCAGGAAAGGGCCATCGACCATCTAGACATCTGCTCAGCACAGACAACTTCCACTGAAAACAGAGCCTCATCTGAACATGCTGGGTGCATGGTGACAATTTTCTCTCAGTACATTAGGGAAGTGATACGGTTTAGCTGTGCCCCCACCCAAATCTCAACTTAAAGTATATCTCCCAGAATTCCCATGTGTTGTGGGAGGGACCCAGGGGAGGTCATTAAATCATGGGGGCCAGCCTTTCCCGTGCTATTCTCGTGATAGTGAATAAGTCTCATGAGATCTGATTGGTTTATCAGGGGTTTCCACTTTTGCTTCTTCCTCATTTTCTCTTGCTGCTGCCATGTAAAAAGAGCCTTTCGCTTCCCGCCATGATTCTGAGGCCTCCACAGCCATGTGGAACTCTACGTCCAATTAAACCCCTTTTTCTTCCCAGTCTTGAGTATGTCTTTGTCAGCAGTATGAAAACAGACTAATACAGGAAGAAACCAGGGTCATTTTACCCTGAATTTGATTGTCATCAACAAGGAAGAGCTGGTTAGTGAAACAAACAGTGGCACCAGGGGAAGGTGTCCGTGTGGTCCTGGTGCTCTTTTATCAGAGCCAAGGGCACCACCAGGCTCGGTGAAATGGAGCCCCGACTCCAGCAACGCAGAACTCAGAACTCCAAAGGCCAAAGATTTCCCAAGGAAACGCCAAACAAAACAAAAGCAACAGAAACTCTCAAAGGTTAATTGCGTCAGTATGGCCAGCCACACACGGTACTGCTGAAGAAGCAAGAGCTGTCTCAAGAACTGTGCAGCCACACTGGCAGCAGCTCCAATTTGTCAGGCACACCGTATACCATTAAGTTCCTACTGAAGGTAACGTGTATTAAGAATCGGACAGGTATCGGGCGGGTGCGGTGGCTCACACCTGTAATCCCAGCACTTTGGGAGGCTGAGGTAGGCGGATCACAAGGTCAGGAGATCGAGACCATCTTGGCTAACATGGTGAAACCCCGTCTCTACTAAAAATACAAA
>NW_012116821.1:4144997-4146723 GCF_000951035.1 Colobus angolensis palliatus | reverse complement strand
CACCTGAGGTCAGGAGTTCGAGACCAGCCTGGCCAACGTGGTGAAACCTCGTCTCTACAAAAAATACAAAAATTAACCAGGCACGGTGGCAGGTGCCTGTAATCCCAGCTACTTGGGAGGCTGAGGCAGGAGAATCGCTGGAACCCAGGAGGCAGAGATTGCAGTGAGCTGACTGCCATTGCACTCCAGCCTGGGCAATAAGAATGAAATTCTGTTTCAAAAAAACAACAACAAAAATGAAGTTGAGAACTTATGTCCACAGAAAAACCTGTATACAGATGTTTATAGTAGCTATGTTCCTAACTGTCAAAACATAAAAGCAACGAAGATGTTGTCCTTCAGCCAATGGACAAACAAGCTGCAGTACATCCAGACAATGAAATTATTCCATGATGAAATGAGCAATCAAGCCATGGAAAAAACTTAAAATGCATATAACTTAGTGAAAGAAGTCAATCTGAAAAAATTACATACTATATGATTCCAACTAGATGACATTCTGGAAAAAGCAAAACCATGGCCTGGCGCAGTGGCTCACGTGTGTAATCCCCAGCACTTTGGGAGGCTGAGGCAGGCGGATCACCTGAAGTCAGGAGTTCGAGACCAGCCTGGCCAACATGGCAAAAACCCGTCTCTACTGAAAATACAAAAATTAGTTGGGCATAGTGGTATGCGCCTGTAATCCCAGCTACCCGGGAGGCTAAGGCACGAGCATCACTTGAACCTGAGAGGCGGAGGATGCAGTGAGCCAAGATCTCACCACTGCACTCCAGCCTGGGCAACAGCTACTGTCTCAAAAAAAAAAAAAATACATAAACAAAGCAAAACCATAGAAACAGTAAAAAGACAGGTGGCTGCCAAGGGTCTGAGGAGGAGGGAGGGATGAATAGGTAGAGTACAAAGGATTTTCAGGGCACTGAAATGAACCCCTATGGTACTATAAATAGTGGATCTTACAGAATGTACAACACCAAGTGGGAATCCTTATGTAAACTGTGGGCTCTGGGTGGTGTGTCAATGTGGGTTCATTAACTGTAACAAATGTACCACTCTGGTGCGAGATGTTGACAATGGGGGAGGTTGTGCATGTGTGGGAGGAGAGAGCATTTAGGAACTCTCTGTACCTTCCTCTCAATTTTGCTGTGAACCTAAAATTGCTCTAAAAAATAATAATGTGGAAAAAATTTTGGAGGTTTAAAGTTCACAACACAATGTCTTCAACAATAATTTTATAAAAGACATAGAGACACTTTGCATACAGTTCTCTAATTTCTTAGTGCATCTCGACTGATTATGTGATTCTCTGAGGATACTGAGTCACACCAGGAGAAGCAGCATGCAGGGCTCGCCAGCACCTGAGGCTCTCAGATGGATTCTGGCATATGCTCAGGACTTCCCCCTTCAAATATTAGTTGCCTCAGGAGTTTTTGTTTTGTTTTCAAATAATTTTCTTTTTGGGTAATAAAAATAATAAACATCCATTACGGTAAATAAAGGAAAACACAGAAGAAATTAAACATTAATCCCACCACCCAAAGACAGCCTTCCAGACATCTAGTTTTCTATAACAGAAACACTTCTAATTCATGCACTTTTGTTTTTTCTTTTTTTTTTTTTGAGACGGAGTCTCGTTCTGTCGCCCGGGCTGGAGTGCAGTGGCCGGATCTCAGCTCACTGCAAGCTCCGCCTCCCGGGTTCACGCCATTCTCCTGCCTCAGCCTCCCGA
>NW_012116821.1:4140134-4143797 GCF_000951035.1 Colobus angolensis palliatus | reverse complement strand
CATTCATTCTTGAACTCTCTAATCTTTGGTTTATAGCAAGGATGAACATAATTTCAGAAGTCTGTTGCCACGTGAATTTCTGAATTTGTAAGGTGCTGTATTGCTGTTCTTTCATTCAATCAATACATATCTATTGCAAGCCTAGCAGCCGCTGGGTGCTATGCTGGCTGCTAGGCAAATGAAATGTACAAAAATACAGAAAAATCTTTGGTGACATCCCTAACAAATCCCCAAGGGTCTTAAGGACTGTCTTTCCAGATGCTGAAGAGTACCACCAGAAATGAGGCTCTGGCTGTGCTGTAATTCAAGGTGAGTGGTTCCCACGGTAACGTCTTTTGAACTCATTCCTTTTTGAGCCCCACAACAATATTGTATCACTTGCCTTCCATCAGCAATAGCAGAATGGCACGTACCTAGTTTACCTAAGATATGTACCAAATTCTTCAGGAACAACTTTAAGAGGAAATAAACAGATACAAAAGATGGAAGGACAAAAACCACAAAGGCAAAGAAAACAGAGGCCCACACTCATGGAATAGGGTCAGGATGAACTACAGCCTCTGGAGAAAGGTGCTGAGAACCATAAAAGGCTTGTAGGAGATGATGTTCTAATAAAGAAGATGATGGAAGGGAGAGGTCCCTTGTTTGTCTGCACTGTTGAATCAGAATGATTCTGAAATAGCGAAGTCTAAAGCACAGATGGTTAGCAAAGGACTACATCAAAGTATGCCTAAGCTCAGTGCACCTGCCTCAGACCCCATCTGGGATTCCCCCCCGGCACCATGAACCGGAGGACACGAACAGAATACTAATCAGATTCTCTGAGGACAAAGATCCAGGAGATCATTCAGACTGCAAAGACCAGACTCCAGATTCAGATCCAAAAGATCTGGAAAGGCTGGCTGAGGCAAAGGGCTGAAAGGAGAGGCCACTAGTGAGAGAGCCAGCTCAGGTGTCCCAGCAGCACAGCCCAGGGCCACCTGCTCCTTCCACATCAGGAACATCTGCCGCTGCAGCCGGGTGACTGGGGCAGCTTCAGGAAGGAAACCTGGAGCCAGAGGGGTGCAGAGGTCACATCCCTAGCACACTGTGAAAGAAAAGAACAATTTCAGAGGGGAGGAGACGGCCACCTTCAAAGGGCTATAGGGTAGACAGAGGAGAAAACTCATTTTGTGTAGTTCACAACAGCATTATTCACAACAGCCAAAAAGTGGGAAACAACGTAAACGCCCATCAACTGATGAACAGATCAACAAAATGTGGTCTAGCAATACAACAAAATATCATTTAGCAAAATGAAGGAGTGAAGTACTGAGCCCGCGACAACCTGGATGGACCCTGAGACATCACTGCTTTTACTAAGTGAAAGCAGCCAGTCACCAAAGACCACATGTTGCGCGATTCCATTCATGTGAAATGTCCAGACCAGGCAAATCCATGGGGACAGAGAGAACGTTAGTGATTGCCAAGGACTGTGGGGAGGGAATGGGAAATGACTACTAACAGGTTTCTTTAAGAGGCAATGAAAATGTTCTGGAACCAGAATGACTGGACAACTCTGTGACTGTGCTAAAAACCACTGAATGGGCCGGGAGTGGTGGCTCATGCCTGTAATCCCAGCACTTTGGGAGGCCAAGGCGGGCAGATCACCAGGTCAGGAGATTGAGACCATCCTGGCCAACATGGTGAAACTCCGTCTCTACTAAAAATACAAAACTTAGCTGGGCATGGTGGCACGCACTTGTAATCCCAGCTACTTGGGAGGCTGAGGCAGGAGAACTGCTTGAACCCAGGAGGCGGAGGTTGCAGTGAGCCAAGATCGCAGCCACTGCACTCCAGCCTGGTGACAGAGTGAGACTCCATCTCAAAACAACAACCAACCAACCACTGAATGTATGCTTTCACTAAAAGGGCAAATTTTCTACTTTGATAAAGCTGTTGTTTTTTTTTTTTAAGGTATCCATTAGTATCTCCATTTAATATTCACAGCTCTATGAGGCAGCTATTTTACACATAAGAAAACTGAGGCTCAACAAAATTGTATGGTCAATGATGGAGGTAGGGCAAGAAACCCAGCTCACCGTCCAGTCCAAATCCCCACTCCTCGTCACTACGCTGGTTCTACTGACTCCTAATGAGCAGAAAGGGGAGATTTCAGCTGGACACAAGAAAGGGCAGTGTAACAATTAGAACAGTGCCCTCCCACTCACCGGCAGTTCAGGCAGAGACTGACAACCACACACAGGGGCCAGAGAAGGGGGTGCTGCGTCTGCAGGAGGGTGTACCTGCTAACCCCTTCACTGCCTTGCAGCTGAACACACTATACACCCTCTTTTCTAAATCTCAAGACACCTAAGGTTTGCCCTGTCTCTATGCTATTGAACCTATTCTTGGTTCCATATACTTAAAAAACTGTAATTTTCCTATAATTTTTAAAAACTTTACATGTCCTCCACTTTCCAAATTAACATTATTTAGATGTTGAGATGTATTTCAATCATTGGTTGAGCAAAAGAATGGAAACTAGAACATGAGCCATGGAAACATGCAGTCAGCTGGTATACTTACTGTGAAGTTCATTCCCTTGATGGGGAGCTTCAGGTGTTCAAATCCCACTATCACCGTATACTGAGTGTAATTCAGGTAGCCAAGGTGAGCCACAATAATCTCTGCACATTTCTGCAAATACACAGGAAGATTTGCCTTTAAAGAAAGCAAGACTCACGCTCCCACCAAATAACCCATGAAGTAACACATTTCAACAGCAGATGAGCAGAACTCATCGTCTCCAGGGAACTCTCCAAAAGCCCAGAGAAAGTCAGATGCCAGCCAAACAGTTCCTAGAAAGAATGAACCAAATGGGTATTTTCGGAAACATAATATATGATTTACACCAATTAGAATCTTTTCTACTTTGGATGACTGAAAATAAGTCACTGTGTAAGAAAGTTAACAGTGCAATGCAAGCCTGACATTTCCATAAATATGTAACACTAGAACACGGGGGAAACGTAAGCTAAGACACGTCAACGCGGATGCTGCGACCTAATTTGTCCTCCCTGGCCCAATTTTGCGACTGTTGTAGTAATAAACAGAGTGAATTACATATTTTTCTTTCTCTCCTTTTAGCCTGTCACTCTGTACATGGAGCCCTCTTTCCTCTCCATCCTGCACCCTCCACCCTCCACTCTGAGTCAAAGCAAAGGCTGTGTGCACAGCAGCAAGTGCGGCACTGCTGTCAAGAGCTCCTTCCTTTTGTCCTTTAGAATTAAAAGCTAGGTCTCCTCTGCTTTGTTATCCCCTTCCAGAGTGGCAGGGAGGACAAACCCTCATGCAGGGATACAGAGGTGCACCCACTGGCCACGCACACAGAGCCGGCCACTCCTCCCCAGCAAGCTCGGCCCCGGCCCTGCCTTTCGGAATATCGCTCTCCACCATCCTGCTGCTGCCCAGAGCAAATGGGTGATTCTCTGGCTTTCTAATAGGGCATCACTCCAATGACTGGTCAAGCCTCGAATGTCTGAGGTCAGGTAAGAAAACAGGTGTGGGTTTTACACAGCAGCCTTAAAAAGACAAAGGGTGGCCAGGCGTGGTGGCTCATGCCTGTAATCCCAGCACTTTGGGAGGCCAAGGCAGGCGGATCACTTGAGGCTAGGAGTTCAA
>NW_012116821.1:4132740-4133094 GCF_000951035.1 Colobus angolensis palliatus | reverse complement strand
CCTTGGCCTCCCAAAGTGCTGGGATTATACACATGAGCCACCGGGCCCAGTCCTTGAATTCTTTCTTGCTAGGAAAAACAGGGCCAGTATACATACCACTAGTAACTAGGCAGTATGCATGGTGGTCAAGGACACAAGCTTCAGAATAAAAGGGCACAGGTTTAAATCCTAGGCACTCCACTTAGTATCCGTGTTACCTTGGGCAATGATTTAGACCTCTCTAAGCCTCAGTTTCTTCTTCTACAAAACAGGCTCTAACAGTTTCTACTTCATGGACCTGCTGAGAGGATCGAATGAGACAGTGAGTGGACGGTACTTGGCATGACACCTAGCAGAGAAACTACTTGCCATGCG
>NW_012116821.1:4129675-4132045 GCF_000951035.1 Colobus angolensis palliatus | reverse complement strand
AACATTCATTAGGGACACACTGGGCAGTAGGTCACACACACAGTAAAAACAAGTACCACGTATGCTCAGGGTGGCTGGCAGTCATGTGTGCATGCACTATGGATGTGTGAATGCATGTGTACGTTTGTAAGAATTTTCAAGGGTATCCACCTATAAAAATAAGTAAGTTTTCTCATGTCATCTTTGCTACGACTCCATTTTTTTCACTTAAGAACAATTTCTCAAAGCCTCTTACCATGCTATCTTCTACAATTAAATGTGTACGCAGCCTGAGGACTGACTGTAGGGCTTGCTCCACACACTCACCCCTGCACATGTGAGGGTCCTTGTCCGGTTGTGAACTTTGTTATGAATGTACATCGTGGTTCCATCTTGAGCTACACCATCGACTTTTACAGTCATGGGAAAGCTTGTCTTAATGGAAGTTTCTACAAAAGAAAAAAATTCAGTGTTAGAGACCATGCCAGGCACATCACACCTACGAAGGTGCCTTCCTGGCTCTGTAATGACCTTGGAGCCAGGAAAAGACAGAAAGCCCGTAAGGTCCTTAGGCCACACTGGCCTCAGCACATTTGAAAATCTCTTAATTGCCCAGCAAACAAAGCCTTTCCATTAGATTCCAACCCAACACCCAGGGGGTCTATGTCAAAACCTACACTTCAGATCCATCAGTTTCACTTCCACTTCACGCACAAAAAAAGGGTAAATATTTCATGGCTAATGAATTTATATTTTTAATTTCTCACATACATTTTTAACTTAACAAATCCTATACCAAAAATAGAAACAGATTCCTTATTTCTTCTAATTACAGGTTTTTCCAATTATATTCATTTAAAAAATCATAACAAAATATAAAGACGGATTAAACACTAAGAATTTCACCACCTAGAGATAATCACAATTCATTTTTTGTGTCTATCCTTCCAGACCATTTTCTAGACATACGAATACCTAGTAATGTGAATTTTTTGCTTTCTGAAATGGTACAAAGAGGGGATAATTTTTTTGTAATATGTATTTGTTTCACTTCATTTACTGGGGTCATGGGGTTATCTTTTCAAATTCTTTCTCAACCACAGTGTCTCATGTGAACCACAGAACAGAAAATGATTTGGGTCTCTTCTCCATTCTCCCCAGGATGATATAAATCTAGTGCCACTGTAGATTGACAGAAGCTAACTCATCCTGAACAATGGATGCATTAGGGGAGGGTTTCTCAGCCTCTGTATAATTGACATTTTGGGCCAGATAATTCCTTGTTGTGGAAGTGGGGGGGAGGTGTCGGCATCTCTGCCCTCTACCCACTAGATGCAAGGAGTACTCCCTCCTCCTCTCCATTTGTGACAAAATTGTCTCAAGACATTGGCTAGTGTCCCTGGGGGGCCAGAACCATTACTTTAGGGCATCAGGTCTTAATCCTCTCCCAGATCCTCACTGGAAAAGGCTGGCAGCTGTAGTGCCGACACCATGCAGCCACTGAGCTAAGCTGACCAGGACTCTACGGAGGATGTGTATCTGTCGTAACTTTCTCTTGCACTGGAAGACATTTAAGGGGTTTCCAACTTGTTGCTATAATAATGGACATCCCCATACATCTATCTTTGAGCACTTGTCCCAATATTCTGAAGTCAACATCTAAAATACGATGTTTCTTCGTACAAAGAAAAATCATCCCAAAATGTCAAGCTCCATACCTTTTGATTGATCCAACTCAACAACACATGTCAGCCATAGTTGCTGATTGTATGTAGACAGTGGATTTGAAAGTATTTGAATTGGCTTTAGCTGAAGAAAAAAAAACAAAGTAATCCATGTGATCTTTTCATTGAGTCTACCAAATACCTCATCATGTTAACACACAAACTTTACTTTTAGCAAAAAAGGCTTGAGTGTTAGCTCTGAAACAGAAATATGTGAGGTTTTCCTTTTTCTTTTTTTTTTTGAGACGGAGTCTTGCTCTGTCGTCCAGGCTGAAGTGCAGTGACGCGACCTCGGCTCACTGCAAGCTCTGCCTCCTGGGTTCACGCCATTCTCCTGCCTCAGCCTCCTGAGTAGCTGGGACTACAGGCGCCGGCCACCATGCCCAGCTAATTTTTTGTATTTTTAGTAGAGATGGGGTTTCACCATGTTAGCCAGGATGGTCTTGATCTCCTGACCTCATGATCCGCCCTCCTTGGCCTCCCAACGTGCTAGGTTACAGGCGTGAGCCATGGCACCCGGCCATGAGGTTTTCCTTTCAACAACATAAATGACATTCTGCCTTCCAGAAGAAGAAAAGACTAACTTCCAGCTCCAATTCACGTCTGTCTCTCACAGAAACCTCTTTTTTTTTTTTTTTTCTTTTTTGACACGGAGTCTCGCTCTGTC
>NW_012116821.1:4107554-4129087 GCF_000951035.1 Colobus angolensis palliatus | reverse complement strand
GCCTCCCAGGTTCAAGTGATTCTCCTGCCTCAGCCTCCCAAATAGCAGGGATTATAGGCACCTGCCACCACACCCAGCTAATTTTTGTATTTTTAGTAGAGAAAGAGTTTCACTGTCTGTGAATCAGACTGGTCTCGAACTCCTGACCTCGTGATCAGCCCACCTTGGCCTCCCAAAGTGCTGGGATTACAAGCGTGAGCCACCGCACCCAGCCAAGAATTATTTCTTTAGCATCCATATGCCAGGCAAATTGCTCTTTGATGTCTGCTATTTTTACGTTTCTGAAAGAAAGTCTTAACACCCCTGGGGAGAAAAATTAGAGGTGATGAATGTTGTCAATGATTCTTCTGCAGTATCTTTTGTAAGACGTAATATTGGTGTTTAATAACAGTCGACCACAGAGAGATTCACTGAAGCAGCCCACCCATGGTTCCAAAGAAAAGCATTATTTGAATGCATCGTCTTTGGAGGTGAATGTGTTTTTTTTTATTTTTTATTTTTTTGAGACAGGGTGGTGCTCTGTCACCCAGGGCTGGAGTGCAGTGGTGCAATCATGGCTTACTGCAGCCTCAGCCTCTCAGGATCAAGCGGTCCTCCCACCTCAGCCTCCCAAGTAGCTGGGACGACAGGTATGCCCCACCACACCCAGCTTATTTTTAAATTTGTTGTCGAGACAGTCTCCCTACGTTGCCCAGGCTAGTCTCAAATGAATGTGTTTTTGTGTCTTAATACTTCTATCAGGGTCTCAATAAAACTCCCTAAGACTAAAGACTTGCCTAAAAACCATCAAGGCAGAAAATCTCTCCAGGAATGAGCTACTGTCTTAGTGAAGTGAGGATGGTCTCTTGGAAGCAAGTCAGTTCAGTGGAACGGCTGCTGTGTTCAGTGTCAAAAAAAAGACTCTCACCCTGAGAGACTGAAACTGTAAAAGATGAACTACTACCAGGAAAGTCCATGGCAGCACCTCTTCAAATCAGATCATCAGGTCAACAGTGAAAGAAAATAAAGCAATGCAAAGGAAATGTGAAGACAGACTATGCAGAGGGCCCTTTCAAACTAGCAATAGCAAAGAGAAGAATCAAATGGTGTTAAGTTTTAGTAGTTTTTCTTCTTTTGCCTTTTTGCAAAATTAAAAGGGTAGAAAACTAGCAGGGAAGTGTGAGAACAGAGGGAAGGGGGATTTGGGGTCATACAATCAGATTTAAACTATACATATCATGGTGCCTCAAAGATGCAGGGCAACTGTGTTCAGTTTATAGATAAAGTTATATTTCATACACAAAAAAAGGTTTACTTGTTCAGGCTCTCACAAGTTAGCATTTATTCAAGGAAACCAAAATTTTCCAATTGAAAGAACCTCTGTTTTTCTCCAAAGGTGGTAAAAAGTTAAGGCTTTTTTTTTTTTTGAAATGCAGTCTCACTCTGTCACCCAGGCTGGAGTGCAATGGCACAATCTTGGCTCACTGCAAGCTCCGCCTCCCGGGTTCAAGCAATTCTCCTGCTTCAGCCTCCTGAGTAGCTGGGACTACAAGTGCCCGTCACCACGCCCAGCTAATTTTTTTGTATTTTTAGTAGAGATGGGGTTTCACCGTGTTAGCCAGGATGGTCTCCATCTCCTGACCTCGTGATCTGCCCACCTCAGCCTCCCAAAGTGCTGGGATTACAGGCATGAGCCACCTTGCCCGGCCAAGTTAAGGTGTATTTTTTTAAAGGATTTTTCATTTAAACTGAGTTCACACAAGGAATACAAAGTAATCATTAGAAAGAACTGTACGATCAGAAACCTGACAGAGGTCAATTCTTAACCTGGGCAAATATGAGAAAGATGAGACACCTAAGTGGTATCATTATTAAAAATTACAATCTGATAGGACTTACAGAGGCAAGGAATCAGGATGAGTTAACCACTCTTTGGAAATGAACAACTGCTCCCTAAGAGGTAATACCACCATCTTCCTAAGTACTGAGATGTTTGTTACAGCAGAAATGGCGACTTCAGCAAACAAGAACCCAGAGGCCAGCAGCTGACAATGGAAGACGAAATGTGTGCTGCCTGAGAAGCCAAGGCAAGGGCAGGCTACTTAAAGACTCTAAGCAGAACAATTTCTCAGTGACCTGAGGTTTATACTGTACCCCACCACCCAGCTGCCACTCAGACCCAGTCTTACCTTTTTGCTATTATTTAGTGAAAAATTAGCAGCAGAAGTCTGGATCACTTTAGGTCCTAAAGTGTAACAGAAAAGGATAAAAGCAGGTTATAGTGATACTGATATTTAATATTTTTTTTTTCCAAATTCCAAGAAAGACTCATCATTACATGGAGATGGCCTTAATTTACCTGGTTTTTCTTTAGAGATTATACAATGTGTAAGTAAAAGATATAAACACACAAACACAGACACAGAATATACACTGTGCTGTGCTTCACGATTTGCCAACACAAGTCAACCAGCATGACTGGCACACAACACAGAGGGTTTCCACAGGAAACGCCCTGCTAAGCTCTCAATGAGAACTCTCTCTACATGCATGGGCCCAAGAAGGCATTAACTATAGAGACTCTGTCTTATATATTCTGTAAAATATAAAGATTTCTTCCAAAACCTAAGACACACTTATCTGCTCATCCAATTAATCTCGTCTTCCAAAAATATTTATTAAGGGCTATAAACATAATTATTTGCTAATATAAGCAGGAAAGCAAAAGTTTTAACTGAAGTAACAGGTATACGAATCTCACAGATTCTTTCTGCCCAATTTTTACTGTGATAAAATATACATAAGATTTGCCATCTTAACCATTTTTTTCTACAGACCCAAGAACTTACCATCTTAACCATTTTTAAGTGTACAGTTCAGTGGCAATAAATACGTTCATACCATACAATCATCACTGCCTTCCATCTCCACAATTCAAAACTGAAGCACTGTGCCCATCAAACAATTCCCCATTCCCTCTCCCAGCCCCTGGCTGCCACCACTCTACTTTCTGTCTTGATGATTTTGACTACTCTAAGTACCCCATGTAAGTGAATCTCACAGTATTTACATTTTTGCCACTGGCTTATTTTACTAAGTATAATGTCCTCAAAATTCATCCATATTATAGCTTCTGTATGAATTTCTTTACTTGTTTTTTATTTATTTATTTATTTATTTTGAGACGGAGTCTCACTCTATTGCCCAGACTAGAGTGCAATGGCACGATCTCAGCTCACTGCAACCTCTGCCTCCCAGGTTCAAGTGATTCTCCTGCCTCAGCCTCCCGAGTAGCTGGGATTACAGGTGCTCACCACCACGTTCGGCTAATTTTTATATTTTAGTAGAGATGGGGTTCATCATGTTGGCCAGGCTGGTCTTTAACTCCTGACCTTGTGATCCGCCCACCTCAGCTTCCCAAAGTGGTGGGATTACAGGCCACTGCGCCTGGCCGAATTTCCTTACTTTTTAAGGCTAAATATTCCATTGTATGTATATACCACATTTCATTCCTCTGTCCATTTATCTGTCAATGGATACTGTGGTTGATTCCACAATTTCAGTTAGTGTGAATAATGCTGCTATGAACATGGGTGTACAAGTATCTCCTCAAGACCCTGCTTTTTTTTTTTTAAATTTTGAGACAGAGTTTCATTGTTGTTGCCCAGGCTGGAGTACAATAGCATGATCTCGGCTCACTGCAACCTCCCCTCCTGGGTTCAAGTATTTCTCCTGCCTCAGTCTCCCAAGTAGCTGGGATTACAGGCACGCACCACCACGCCTGGCTAATTTTTGTATTTTTAGTAGAGACGGGGTTTCACCGTGTTGGTCAGGCTGGACTTGAACTTCTAACCTCAAGTAATCCACCCGCCTCATCCTCCCAAAGTCTGGGATTACAGGTGCGAGCCACCAGGCCCAGCCAACAGTTTTCTTTTAGCACTTTGAATGTATCAGCCCACTGCCTTCTGGCCTCCAAAGTTTCTGATGAGGTATCTGCTGACAAACTTACTGAGGATCCCTTGTATGTGATGAGTCACTCTCTTGCTGCTTTCAAGATTCTGTCCTTGGCTTTCTACAGTTTGATTATATCTTGGTGTGGGTCTCTTTGAGTTCATCCTACTTTCAGTTTGTTGAGCTTCTTGGATGTTTATATTCGCATTTCACCAAATTTGGGAAGTTTTCAGTCATCACTGCTTGAAACAGTCTCTCTGACCCATTCTCTATCTCTTCTCCCTCTCAGACTCCCACAGTGTGTATGTTGCTCCATTTGAGTGTCCCCAAGGTCCCTCCGTCTCTGTTCATTTTTCTTCTGTTTTTCTGTTCCTCAGACTCAAAAATTTCCACTGTCCTATCTTCGGATTCACTGATTCTTTCCTCTACCTGTTCAAATCTGCCTTTGAATCACTCTAGCATATTTTTCATCTCCATAATTTCTTTTTGGTTTCCCTTTAGGTTTTCTTTTTATCCATACGTTGTTTTCTTGACAGTCTCCCTGTCTCTTCCTTTAGTTCTCTGGGCATCTTTAAGACAGTTGTTTTAGTCTCTGCCTAACAGATATGTCACATGGTCTTAGTCAGAGACAGATTCTGACAGTTCATTTTTTTCCTTTCGATGGGCCATACTTTATTGTTTGCCTTGTGACCAATTTTTTTTTTTTTTTTTTTTTTTTGAGTCAGAGTCTCACTCTGTCACCCAGGCTGGAGTGCAGTGGTGCGATCTCGACTCACTGCAAGCTCTGCCTCCCGGGTTGACGCCATTCTCCTGCCTCAGCCTCCTGAGTAGCTGGGACTACAGGAGACTATCACCACACCTGGCTACTAATTTTTTTGTATTTTTAGTAGAGATGGGGTTTCACCGTGTTAGCCAGGATGGTCTCGATCTCCTGACGTCATGATCCACCAGCCTTGGCCTTCCAAAGTGCTGGGATTACAGGCGTGAGCCACCACGCCCAGACGCCTTAAATTAGATTTAAGTGGATACTTAAATCTAATAATGTACCTCTGGAAACCAGACTCTCCCCTTCCTCAGGGTTTGCTGTTATTCATTTTTGTACTTTTGTTTTTGGTGTTGTTTTAGACTGTCTCTGTGCAAAGGATCAGCCTGAGGTTTAAACTTAAGGTCTTCTCAGGTCTTTTCTGAGCCTCTGCCTTCCTCTGGGCAGGTGTGGTGACTTTCTAAATTTCTCTGTATTAGCAGTTTTGAATGTCCTGGTCTTCAATGTCTGATTCCCGAGAAAGGAAAAACGGAAAAATGAAGGGGTAAAAAAGTACCAGCCGTTTAAATTCCCTGGAAGCAACTTCAGTCAGCGGGGGATGGGCTTGCAACAACGAGAGCCTCCTGAGGCTCTCTTACTTGTCATACTTCTGCGATCAGAAGCAGCATCAGCCATCAGAGTACAGATCCCTGATATCTGGAAGACACGGTCCTTTTTGCCCACCTTGGTTTCTATAAGCTCTAGGAACACACATTCAGCTGCCTGCTATAGGCCTGCAATGGAGGATGGGTACCTGCTACTGTGCTAAGAGCTGCACTGACCAAAAGTAACCACAATCTAACATACAAGCATTCCCTTCGAAGTGGCAAGCCTTCAATAGACTCCCGAGTTCCAAAACAGTTATGCCATACAGATTCTGCCACTGCAGCTGTTGTCTAAGTAGAAGACATCGATTCCTACTCCACCATCTTCCCAGAATCCTCTCCAAGCTTCACAGATTCTCACAATGCATTTCTTCAGAGTTTTGGCCTTAAAAGAAGCAGTCAAAGGAAATACTGTGAATCTGATTTTAATTTAATTTAGAACTGGATTTGTTCCGGCTGGGCACAGTGGCTCACGCCTGTAATCCCAGCACTTTGGGAGGCCAAGGTGGGTGGATCACGAGGTCAGGAGATCGAGACCATCCTGGCTAACACGATGAAACCTCATCGCTACTAAAAATACAAAAAGTTAGCTGGGCGTGGTGGTGGGCGCCTGTGGTCCCTGCTACTTGGGAGGCTGAGTGAGTAGGAGAATGGTGTGAACCCGGGAGGCGGAGCTTGCAGTGAGCCGAGATCATGCCACTGCACTCCAGCCTGGGCGACAGAGTGAGACTCTGTCTCAAAAAAAAACAAAAAAAAACAAAAAACTGGATTTGTTCCAAAACGTATCCCTCTCAACTGGTGATGTCAGTTTTTCCAGGCTGCCTCAGTGACCACCCCCCGTCTGCCACCAACAATCCTCCACTCAAAAGGAGGAAATACACAACCAAGGCAATAACCTGTCTCTGGAATGCATTTAGGAATGCTGAGGATATATCAAATGTAGGAAGGAGGGTTGTGTTCACAATGAGGCTCCTTTTTTAACCAGATTCACAATCTGAGTGAACTCCTAACCCAGGAAGTAAGGCAGTCCAGTTTCCTGGAAAGAATTAAGAACTGGGAATCAGAAAAATCTAGACTCAGCTGGCTGCGGGTGACTCACACTTGTAATCCCAGCACTTTGGGAGGTCAAGGCGGGTGGATCACCTGAGGTCAAGAGTTCGAGACCAGACTGGCCAACATGGAGAAACTCTGTCCCTACTAAAAATACCAAAAAAAATTAGCCAGGTGTGGCAAGTGCCTGTAATCCCAGCTACTCGGGAGGCTGAAGCCGGAGAATCGCTTGAACTGGGGAGGAGGAGGTTGCAGTGAGCCAAGATCTCACCACCGCACTCTAGCCTGGGCAAAAAACAAAAAAAACAAAAAACAAAAAACAAAAAAAAGAAGAATCTGGACTCTAGTCTTCACTAACAAGGCTTTCTGGGTCTTGATTTCCTCATTTGCAAAATGACAGTGTTTAAGCCAATAGTCCCCTAAGGTACTCCTAACTCAAAAATAATAATAACCTTATCACGTAAAATAATCCGGGGCAGATTACTTGCGATAGTTAATTTTATGTGTCAACACGACTGGGCCACAGGGTGCCAAGACATTCGGTTAAACATTATTCTGTTGTGTCTGGGGGTTTCTGGATGAGATTAACATGTGAATCGGCAGACTGAGTCAAGCTGACTGCTCTCTCCATTGTTGGTGGACCCCTCCTCCAATCCACTGAAGACCTGAATAAAACATACTGACTGAGTAAGGGAGAATTTGCTCTCTCTGGCCAGGCTCTCTCTCTCTATGTCCAGGTGGGACACTGGTCTTCTCCTGCCTTCAGACTCCGACCTGGACTCAGCTGGAATTTACTCCATCAGCTCTCCTAGTTCTCATGCCTTTAGGCATGGACTGAAACTACACCATGGGCTCTCCTCATCTCTTACTTGTTGACTGCAGATCTTTGGACTTCTCAGCTTCCATAATCACGTGAGCAAATTCCTTATAATAGATAGACATACAGATAGGACAGACAGGCAGACAGGCAGGCAGATACACAGATATTTCCTATTGATTCTGTTTCTCTGGAGAACTCTGACTAATAGAGTACTGTATGGAAAGAAAGAAGGGGATGTAGAAATCCTGACATCGCTTTTATCTCAGCTGTGGTGCATCACTGTACATTTCTGCAAGAGTGGAGAGGGTTTGATATAATCATGGTCGTTTGTGACAGAAGAGTAGCTTAAAGGAACAGAAGGTGGCTGAGGTCCCACTTAGACTGGAGACCATGAGAATATTAATGCCTCCCCTACCAATCTTAAAGGATAACAGTTAAAATCAAGTAAGATCATGGATATAGCTTGTGCTGTAATTAATGTAATTTTTACTTCTTGATGACTTAACGGGAAAGAAGTTGGCTACAGTTGCTATTATTACCATCACCATCAGATAAACAGCACGTGAAGAGCCACCCTCCCCCCACCAGCTTCCTTGTCCATTTACCAACCCGGTTTTCGGTAAGAAACTAGCCTTTTGAGGCACAAATTGCCTCTGGGACAGGTTAAGCCTAATTGCTGTTCACACTTTAGTATTAAGTAAATCGATTAAATAACATCTACCAGAAATCACCCTTATGGAGAAAGATATTTTATGTAAGAGGGAAACATAGCAATGGAATACATTCTCTCCAAACACGTCAGGCTCCTGGTTGCCTGCCCTGTGCACAGGGCTGAAAAGACGCCTGGGTCTCTGGGAACCTTGTGAAAACCATTTGGCTTTTCAGGTTCTCCATCCATGAGAAAGGGCGTTGGCCTAGATGATCTCAGTGCTCCTGCAGCCACCCCGCCCCATGCTCACAGCTATCAGACCCCCAGCTCTTCTCCCAACCCCATCAGCTGCATCATAGCTCTTTCATGGCCTGTCTCCCCCACCAGGCAGCATGTTCTGAATGCACCAGTGCCCAGCTGGGCCTAGTGCACAGAAGATTAGAAATGTCTGCTTGGCCAATGAAGGCATGTGGTCAAGGCTGCCCCGGCTGCTGCACAGGGCATAGACAGGGTCACTTGGGGCTACTCACTGCACCTCCCCCAGGAGAAACAGAGCAGCTAGAAGTGCAGGACTGGGACCCATCCACCCTGTGGGCACTTCTCCCTCCATGCTGGAGCCCTTGGCAGTGGGAGACAGGGGCACAGCTGAGCTGGTTGAAAGCAACACGCCAGGGCCACCACACATGGCAAAAGATTCACTGAGTAAAAACCGAAACTTACCTCTGATCCCAACGAAGACGGTCAGGCCAAAGCAGATGAAAAAGACGACAAACACGAGGACAAAGTGGCGCTTGGAGAGCGTGTAGAGCCGCATGGGCGCCAGCCTAAGGGCAGAAGCCAGCAGTGAGGGACAGTCAGGGGAAGGGACGGGGGTCACAGAAAACCGGCCCTACAGCAACACCCCTCCCCACACGACACTGCCCACCTCCCCTCCCAGCCCCTCACTTCTGAAGTGGGCCTGCACTGCCACCAGGTGACCTCCTGAAAAAAAGAGCCTCGGCGGCCAATTCAGGAGTCATGCGTTCCTGCACATTCTGGGTTAGAGGGTCCGTGGACACACCGGTCACCGCGGTCTGCACGCGGCACACCAACCCCACACTCGAGGAGAACGTACTGGGGCTCCTACACCCCCCAGGGGTCACTGCCACAGAGGCAGTGACCAGACCCCACTACCCACCCCACGCACGCACATACATACACACACACGCGCACACACAGGCACACAGCCTACAGGGGTGACACCGTCAGGCTCCACTTGAAGCTCCAGGTCCTGCCAGCACCACACTCCTCTGCCATTCCCACGAGCCCATAGCTTGATTCCTCCCGTCCCAAGTCCTCCACAACTTCAGGTTCCCCTCGTGCCACCCACCAGCGTGGACGCTGCCTTGCTGTGCAGTTTTGTGTGATTTACACCAACGGGGAAACCCACTTGCCCTGCCAGGTTCCTGCCCGGTCACAGGAAAACACCGGGGGCAGGGATCATTTCTTTTAGAACACCCTGTATCAGGGGCCAGGAAACAAAAGAAAAATCTGTAAAGGCCCAGGCAGTACATGTGAGGCTTTGGGAACACTCGGTCTCTGTCGCAAGGCACAGCTCTGCTTCTCTGAGCAGCACGGGACGCATGAATATGAATGTGTCCCAGTCAAACCACCGACAAAAGGGGTGCGGCCATCCCCCGCCTTGTGCCCTGAAGAGGAGACCCACAGACCAGAGGAACACGCAGTGCTGTCTGTTTCGCTCTGTCTTCTGTGTTCTCTGTTGTCCTCGCATGTTCTGGTCCTGGGAGTCAGGCCAGCAGGAAGGACCCTGAGCACCTCACCTTGGGGACAGGCAGCTGCACACCCACCCGGGGAGGCAGACACAGGCTCAGCCCGGCCCTGCAGGAAGGTTACTGGCTTCACGGTCCAAAGCTCACACGGGCTTGCGTGCCCACACCCCCGCAGCACGTGCCTGAGACTGCGGCTGCAGAACAGGAAGTCACTGCCAGGCCCGCCTCAGGGCCAGGGTGAAGCGGTGAGTCAACACCTCTGGGACGTGGCTCTGATAAGGCTGGGCCTGCTGCCCCCAGCAGGGCCTGCGTGGCCACCTGGGCAGTGAGCACACAGACCAGGGTCACTGAGTGAGGAAATAAAAAATAGGTGCCTCCACGGCTGCCCTGGGACTCGGTGAAAACACTCACCCACAAACACGAGACAAGAGCTGGGGAAGGAGGCAGCCTGGCCCCAACTCAGCTCTGGGGCTTCACAGATCCTCAGAGGCCCAGGAGCCATAGGAATGACCTCAGGGAGCAAACTCAACACCTTCAATTCACAGGTGGGGAAACTGAGGTCTGGAGACAGTGCACGTGCCCAAGATGCCGCAGCCCTGCCCTCTGCACCCGCACTCCGCAGAGGTGGCTCTGGGATGGCGCTGCCGGCTCCAACCTACACCACCTCCTCTGGGCAAGCCCTGCAGTGTGAAGCCTGGACCAGAAAGAAGTGTCTCCTCTGACCTTCTGCAGTTAACCCAGGTGTCAAGTCTATTCCTTAGTGTAAGCATGGTGTGTTTAATATGTTATTGTTTTAATACTGCAGATGGCCGGGCGCAGTGGCTCATGCCTGTAATCCCAGCACTTTGGGAGGCCGAGGTGGGTGGATCCTGAGGTCAGGAGATTGAGACCATCCTGGCCAACACAATGAAACCCTGTCTCTACTAAAAATACAAAAATTAGCAGCCAGTGGCTCAGGCCTGTAATCTCAGCACTTTGGGAGGCTGAGGCGGGCGGCTCATGAGGTCAGGAAATCGAGACCATCCTGCTAACATGGTGAAACCCCGTCTCTACTAAAAAATACAAAAAGTTAGCCGGGCATGGTGGCGGCCGCCTGTAGTCCCAGCTACTGGGGAGGCTGAGGCAGGAGAATGTTGTGAACCCAGGAAGCCGAGCTTCCAAAATGAGCCAAGATGGCACCACTGCACTTCAGCCTGGGCGACAGAGCGAGACTGTCTCAAAAAAAAAAAAAATTAGCTGGGCGTGGTGGCACATGCCTATAATCTCAGCTACTCAGGAGGCTGACGCAGGAGAATCGCTTGAACCAGGGGGTTGGAGGTTGCAGTGAGCGGAGATCGCACCACTGCACTCCAGCCAGGAGACAGAGCAAGACTCCGTCTCAAAAATAAACAAACAAAAACTGCAGAATGGAAGATTCCTAGGCAGCTGCTCAGGGCCTTTTCAGTTAAAAAAAAAAAAAGACACAAAGCTAAATGGACTAGATGGTGGGGAAATGCAAATAAAGCCTGTAGTTCAGTTAACAGTATTGCACCAAGGTCAATGTCTTCGTTTTGATAAATGCGCCAGGTTATGTGAAGTGCTCCCTGAGGGGAAGCCGCAGGGCTTGCCCAGAGGAGTTGGTGTAGGTTGGAGCCGTCCCAGAGCCACCTCTGCGGAGTGCAGGTGCACAGGGCAGGGCTACAGCATCTTGGACACATGCACTGTCTCTAGACCTCAGTTTCCCCACCTGTGAATTGAAGAAGAGTGTACGGAAACACTCTGCTATCTCTGACCCTCTGCTGTAAAGCTCAAGTGGCTTTTAAACAATGACACTGCTATTTCTGAGTTCCTCCACTGCACCATTCTCGGGGTGACAGTCCCAAGACTAAGGAGCTCTGAGAACTCCCCGAGCGGAGGCTGAAAGCACGAGAGAAATTACTTGGAACCAGAGGAAACCAGAATAACTATATTTTAAATTTTGATTTCAAAAACACATTATTGACCCCCTACTAGCACAGTTATTTAGCAAATGAGAAGGAACGTTGCAAAAGGAGGCCTTAAGAAAGGGCATGGGCCGGGTGCAGTGGCTCAAGCCTGTAATCCCAGCACTTTGGGAGGCCGAGGCGGGCAGATCACAAGGTCAGGAGATCGAGACCATCCTGGCTAACACGGTGAAACCCCGTCTCTACTAAAAAATACAAAAAACTAGCTGGGCGAGGTGGCGGGCGCCTGTAGTCCCAGCTACTCGGGAGGCTGAGGCAGGAGAATGGCGTGAACCCGGGAGGCGGAGCTTGCAGTGAGCTGAGATCCGGCCACTGCACTCCAGCTTGGGCGACAGAGCGAGACTCCGTCTCAAAAAAAAAAAAAAAAAAGAAAGGGCATGAGAGGCTGGGTGCAGTGGCTCATGCCTGGCAGTGGCTCATGCCTGCAATCCCAGAAAGGGCATGGGAGGCCGAGGCGGGCAGATCACTTGAGGTCAGGAGTTCGAGATCAGCCTGGACAACATGGTGAAACACCATCTCTACTAAAAATACAAAAATTAGCCAGGCGTGGTGACAAATGCCTATAATCCCAGCTACTTGGGAGGCTGAAGCAAGAGAATCGCTTGAGCCTGGGAGGTAGAGGTTGCAGTGAGCCTAGATCGTGCCACTGTACTCTAGCCTGGGCAACACAGCAAGACCCTGTCTCAATTTTCTTTAAAAAAGAAAAAGGGCATGGGGGTACAACCCACCCCAGGCACCTGCCAGTCTCTCTCAGAAGGCTCAATAAAATCCATCATCTCCCCTTCCTGGAAACTTCTACTTAAGTCCAACTTATTACAAATTTTCCCGATCTAGCAATCAAGTTGTCCAACTGAAAGGAAAAAAAACACAGAGGAAACAACATAATCCGTCTTCTTCTTGAGCAAGTGTAAGCTGGGTATAACCGCCTGTGCTGCACCAAGCTCATGGGTGAGAGGGTGGGCACCAGGCCCTGGCTTCTGCCGTCTTCATTTTCCTGTCAGGCAGGTATCCTCGCTGGAGGGCCTAGGGTCCTGCGACCCTCTGCAGGCTGCAGGGCTATCGTGGGCCGAGGCAGCACCAGGACAGGATGATTCTACGTAACAATCGATGCCTTCCCCTCCACGGTCCGCTCTCAACTTCCAATCTAAAGTTCTGAACCAGCCCAGCACGCCTCATGCCTGTAGTTCCAGCAACTCTGGAGGCTGAGCAGGGAGGATCGTTTGAGCTCAGAAGTTTGAAGCTACAGTGAGCTGAGACTGCACCAATGCACTCAGCCTGGGCAACAGGGTGAGACCCTGTCACTAAAAAATTAAAATAAAAAAGATTTGAGTCAAAAAAACAGAGACTTCTGAAGCCTCAGAAACAAGACTCCGTTTCAGATCAATCATAGCTCCAAAACTGTGGCTCATGGGCAAAACAACAAAACACTGAGAAGTCAAGGTAAAGATGGGGGAGGGGAGGTGTCTTTGCCAGAACTAACCTAGCCCCCTGCTATGAGACCAGCTCAGTGACCACAATGGCTGGAGTCCCCAGCCACTTCAGAACATGGCTCCTGTTCTGCACCAGAAACCCACTGGCAGCTCTACCTCCTGCTGAAATGCTCACAGGTCTCTAACATCAAGCCAGCCTAGACCAGTGACCGAGTAAGTCTCAGTGTCCGAGAGCTCATAGCCCTCTCTGATCAGTCCCCCAAGGGAGGATATATCTAAACACCTAGAGGCAAGGCTGTGATGCAGAAAATATGCCCTGACCCCAGGCCCTCCCTCTCCTCATCTCATCTGTGTTGTCCCCGTGCACTTCCTGAAACCTCCAGCCCTAGACTCTGGCCACCCCTCACATCAGTCCTCCAACACCAGCTCATCTGCTGCTTCTCTCTCCGTCCTTCCTGCCTTCGGGAGCCATCCTCCCTGCCCACTCTACCCCCTCTGAAACAGGTCGCCCAGGACATTTTCACCTAGAAGCCCTACAGTACTTTAAGGTCAAAAGGTTTCAAACTGAGCAAAAAACCAAAACAACGTAACTGAAAAGTCCGCTTCCACTGTCCACTTTCTGCCTCCACCCTTTCTCCAGTCTCGTACCCTGAAACCTGGCACCAACTCAGATGCCCCTCTCTTGCTCCTTCCACACTTTCAGTCAGCCAGGAAGAGCTGAGTCGTTGCTCCCCAGCTTCTCTTCATCCCCAGCATGCCAGTCCCATTGTCCAGGCCCCAAAAACTCCTGCCAGCTGCTGCCATCACCCCCAAACGCACCTTCCTTTGTGCCATTACAGCACTGTAACAGCCTCGCCCTGCTCAGGAAATGGTGCCCCACAGCCAACTCGATCAAGTTTAGACAGGCCTTTCAAAGTCCCCGAGATCCTTCCCCACAATCCCTCTCCAGCCTTCCTGCCACCCTGCACATATCCTATGTGAATTACGCACTCCCTCTGTCATCACAGCCCCGAGGTAGGTACTATTGCAACCCCTTTCAAATGAGAAAGCTCAGACTTAGGAAAGTTCTGTTACTTGCCCTAGATCACAAAGCTGCTAAGTACAACACTAGAAGCTCCCTGACCCCATCACCTTTCTCACCCT
This sequence comes from Colobus angolensis palliatus, assembly GCF_000951035.1. Classification (NCBI taxonomy): domain Eukaryota; kingdom Metazoa; phylum Chordata; class Mammalia; order Primates; family Cercopithecidae; genus Colobus; species Colobus angolensis. Next base: position 4,114,907 of record NW_012116821.1, on the reverse strand, counting down.
ATCACCTCCCTCACCATCGCTGTCCTGGAACACACTGCTCTCTGTCCCCTCACCTTCTCTACTCTCACTCCCTTGGTAATCACATCCCGCCTCAGGCTTGCGAGAGGATGCAGGTGTGAACTATATGGCCTGCTCTAAACCTCAGCCCAGTCCTCTCTCCTCAACTCCAGACCCCTACTCAACCACGTGGCATGCCCGTTTGGCTATCAAGCAGGTACCTCACACATGACCTGCTTCACACCAAACCCCTGATCCTGTGCCTGCGGCCTCGCCCATCTCAGGACACAACAACTCCAACCCTCCAGGTACACAAGCCAGGAGACTGGGAAGAATCCACTCAGAGTCATCTCAGATACTCTACTAAATCCAAAGTTTTCCACCAATACACACACCCCAGAAATAAAAAACAATTTAAAAGGAAAACTCAACATACAAAGTCACACAGGCATAGAAAACCTGTCTTGAGGTACCGGGAACCGTCCTTTCAGAATGCAAGACAGTCAACAGCCATCCCTGCCATGGAGCACTGCCCATCCTGCTGCCACTGACAGGTCACTCCACCCCTGCCCCCACCGCGAGGCTCTGTGGGAGAAAGCAACTGTCCACTCGCCCACAGGACACAGTGCACCCTTTTCAGGATTTCATTACAGGGGCTCCACTGCGCATCCACCCCCATGCCCTCCCTGCACCTGCAGCTCCCCTCCCACCCCCAGAGGCCAGCACTGCGCCATAGGTATGGTGCAGGACCAGTAACTTTCAACGCCTCTCATTTTTACTAACTCACTCTTCCCCTGTTTTTTTCTATTTTCCTCCATGTTCTATTTTCCCTGCAATGGTAAATGGTAAGTGAACCACTGAATTACAATCCTGAACTTCCTCCCCCCAGCGTTGTCTCTTCCTGCTGTGTCTCTGGCTTTGGCCCTCTGCCTCTGTAGTTGGGGCATAGCAGCTCCTGGCGACCCCATCCAGAAAGCCTTCTCCCTGGGACCCGGTCCTCAAGGCCACAAGGCTTGCTCAAGCCCAGCCAGCTGTAAAGCTATATCCCCATTAGATGCACTGAGCGCCTCAGGACCACGGCACCAACACAACTTTGCCCAGTAAATGCCTGCCCCTCCCACAGAGGCCTCACGTGGTTTCAGAAAGCAGGGCCAGGAGGGCACAGCAGAGGAGGCGAGCACTCCCCAAGCACTCAGCCACCCTGGGACCGCTGCACAGAACCACAAAACAGATGCAATCTGGGTGAGCAGAGGACATGAGAACACCTCAAGTTGCTGTCCTGCAGTGACAGGGACAGAGACAGGAGGGAAGCCAGCACCAGCATTCCCACCTCTACAGAACCCAGCAACACCAGCACCCACAGCAGGGGCCCAAGGGGTGTGAGAGACGCCTTCATGTCAGTCTCCACAAGCCACCACGATGGTAGGCGGGTAAGACTGAAAACTTTTGGTACTACACATCCTGCTACTTCAACTGATGCCGGGATCTCCCACTCAAGAACTGACAAATTAGGATCTGAGCAGTAGTCAGGGACTTTAAATCTCCCAGCCCATTCTCACACAGTCGTTTTTATTTTCCCAATCTGTATAAAAATAATCTCTTCTCCTTTGACCCAAAACGCCAGCCTGTTGCCTGACAGCCTGGCTCCCAACTTTCTGACCACAGGACAGCAGGCAAGTCAACAGCTCCCCAGACCCTCAGTGTCCTCACCTGCAAAATGGAGAGAGGCAGAAGATTCATCCCACAGAGTTGCTGGCAGGTACGAGTGGAGTCATAAACATGGTGCTCAGAACAGTGTGACAAGAACTCGGCCAGGCTAGCTATTAGAAACGATGGCTGTGCTTTTTCTCCTCTACTTTTTCTGTTTGAAAGCATTTTGGATTTCGTTCTAACAACATCTCCGAAGACCCACTGTGTGAAATCTCCCCTCCAGCTGGTTGCAGCAGAGGTGAAAGAAGGCATTTCCTGAGCACCTATTTGGTACCAGGCTGGGAGCTTCGCTGTGGGACAGGCACATCAGCTCATTTTACAAGTGGGAAAACACAGGCTTGGGTGGGAGGATACAAGCCCACTGAGGCCCCAGGCAGCAGGGTGTGGAGGTGGAACTGGAACCCACAAACGCACATCCAGCATGTGGAAGTCGGGGCGGAAAGAAGGCCCACCACTGCCTCACATGCACTCTTTGGCCCCTCACTAAAATCTTTCCTTTTTAAGTAACCTACCAGTTAACCAGTTTTGAAAAGAAACTTCTCAAAGGGAGCAGAATAGGAACTCAAAAATTTCAATCAGCCAACTTGGGTACATCATTTCTCTAGCTACTCCAGAGCTAAGTAAAAGCCAGGCACAGTGGCTCATGCCTGTAATCCCAGCACTTTGGGAAGCCGAGGTAGGTGCATCACCTGAGGTCAGGAGTTCAAGACCAGCCTGGCCAACATGGTGAAACCGTGTCCTTACTAAAAATACAAAAATTAGCTAGGTGTGGTGAAACACACCTGTAGTTCCAGCTTTTTCGGAGGCTGAGGCAAGAGAATCGCTTTAACCTGGGAGGGATAGGTCTCAGTGAGCTGAGATGGCACCATTGCACTCCAGCCTGAGCCACAGAGCAAGACCCTATCTCAAAAAAAAAAAAAAAAATTAAGGCTTCAAAAAAGCTACTATGTGAACATTCAAGGCCTAACCACCCCAAAACACAATTTAATAAACAATGTCCTCAGCTACCCAAAGAGCAGTGAGTTCATGTATATCCTTTCCAGACTGCAAGCACAGTGACTCACATACAGGAGCATGTTGGTCAGGTCAGCAAATACCCTGCCCAGGCCACAGGGAGCAAGGCAGTAGGTCAAACGCTGGCCACTGAACCCCATTTCAGCACAAGTGGCACTGGCCCTAGCAGGAGGCTCCAGGCAGTACAGCCTGGTGGTTACGAACCTGGGCTGGGGGCCATCTGCCTAGACCCACCCACTGCAGGGTAACCTGGGGCAGTTAACTCTACCTCTCAAGAACCCCAGTTCCTAGCCAAGCACGGTAGCTCATGCCTATAATCCCAGCACTTTGGGAGGCTGAGGCAGGTAGATCACCTAAGGTCAGGAGTTCGAGACCAGCCTGGCCAACATGACGAAACCCAGCCTCTATTAAAAATACAAAAATTAGCTGGGCATGGTGGTGTATCTGGAATTGGTGGGTTCTTGGTCTCACTGACTTCAAGAATGAAGCCACGGACTCTCGCAGTCAGTGGTACAGTTCTTAAAGACGGTGTGTCCAGAGTTTGTTCCTTCAGACGTTCAGATGTGTTTGGAGCTTTTTCCTTCTGGTGGGTTCGTGGTCTCGCTATCAGGAGTGAAGCTGCAGACCTTCGTGGTGACTGTTACAGCTCTTAAAGGCAGCGTGTCTGGAGTTGTTCATTGTTCAGGTGGGTTTGTGGTCTCACTGGCTTCAGGAGTGAGGCTGCAGACCTTCACAGTGAGTGTTACAGCTCATAAAGGCAACGCGGACCCAAAGAGTGAGCAGTAGCAAGATTCATTCCAAAAAGCCAAAGAACAAAGCTTCCGCAGTATGGAACAAAGGCCCCAGCAAATTGCCGCTGGCTGGCTCAGGCAGCCTGCTTTTATTCATCTGACCCCACCCACATCCTGCTGATTGGTCCATTTTACAGAGAGCTGATTGGTCTATTTTACAGAGAGCTGATTGGTCCGTTTTGGCAGCATGCTGATTGGTCCGTTTTGACAGAGTGCTGACTGGTGCCTTTACAATCCTTGAGCTAGACAGAGTGCTAGACAGAAAAGTTCTCCAAGTCCCCACTAGGTTAGCTAGACACAGAGTTAGCTAGATACAGAGTACCGATTGGAGTATTTACAAACCTTGAGCTAGACACAGAGTGCTGATTAGTGTATTTACAAACCCTGAGCTAGACACTGTGCTGATTGGTGTATTTACGATCCTTTAGCTAGACATAAAAGCCCTCCAAGTCCCCACCAGATTAGCTAGATACAGAGTGCTGATTGGTGCACATACAATCCTCCGGCTAGATATAAAAGTTCTCCAAGTCCTCATCCAGCTCAGGACCCCAGCTGGCTTCACCTAGTGGATCCTGCACCGGGGCTGCAGGCGGAGCTGCCCACCAGCCCCGAGTCACACCTGCACTCCTCAGCCCTTGGGCTGTCGATGGGACTGGGTGCCACGGAGTAGCGGGCAGCGCCTGTCGGGGAGGCTCTGGCCGCGCAGGAGCCCCCGGGGGCAGGCCTAGACACGGCCAGCTGCAGGTCACGAGCCCGGCCCCCCGGGAAGGCAGCTAAACCCCCCGAGATTTTGAGTGCAGCGACTGCGGGCTGGCACTGCTAGGGGACCCGGCGCAACCTCCACAGCTGCTGGTCTGGGTACTAAGCCCCCCACTGCCCTGGGCCCGCAGCACCAGCCGGCCGCTCCGCCTGCGGGGCCCACGGAGCCTGCGCCCTTGCCCGCCGGAACTCACACTGGCCGGCAAGTGCCTGGCACAGCCCCGGTTCCCGCCTGCACCTCTCCCTCCACACCTCCCCACAAGCAGAGGGAGGCGGCTCTGGCCTCAGCCAGCCCAGAGAGGGGCTCCCACGGTGTCGTGGCTGGCTGAAGGGCTCCTCAAGCGCCGCCAGAGTGGATGCGGAGGCTGAGGAGGTGCCGAGAGCGCGGGCTGCTAGGATGTTGTCACCTCTCAGTGGCGTTTGCCTGTAATCCCTGCTACTCGGGAGGCTTAGACAGGAGAATCGCTTGAACCCGGGAGGCAGAGGTTGCAATGAGCCAAGATTGCACCACTGCACTCCAGCCTGGGTAACAGAGCAAGACTCCCTCTCAAAATACACAAACAAAACACCCTGTTCCTGAAAATTCAGGAAACTTGGGAACCCACAGGCTTAACAATGCTGTGGCAATTAAATCCGTTATGGCATGAAAACCCTTGCCAAGTAACCATTAACTATCAGCAGTTATTGAGACGGGCACAGTAGAGCACTCAGGAGTGTAGGCTCTAGAGCCAGGTGGCCCAGGGTTTGGGCTCAGCTCTAAGGCCTTGAGAAACTCACTTGTCTTCTTCATATCTCAGTTTCCTCATCTGCAAAATGGGGAAAAGAGAAACTTCCTCACGAAATGTGATTGTGAGTATTCTATGAAACGATGGATGTAAGGTGCTTACAACAGCACCTGCTACATGGTGAACACTCACAGTTATCTTTTACTATTTCTAGAGATCATTTTGGTCAGAACAAAAAACCATTTTAGGAGACAAAGTCCTAAATAATTAAATTGTTGCAGGAATAGGATACTGACCCAAGCCTGGTGTATCCTCAAAAGTACTGAGAGACTCAGGAGGCCCAGGACCCTGAAGCCACAGCAGGGCTCCATGGTACTTAATTTGTCTGTGCCACGCTTTGTTGCTGGCCGAAGACAGCTCTAATTAATACACTTCTACACTGAAATGCCCCCAGGATGAAAGAAACACATAAAATACATGCTAAAAAATGGCTTCACATGCCAAGCAAGACACACACAGACAAAAAACAGACTTATTTAAATTTGCAGAGAAATGCTAAAGTAAGACCAAAGCAACATGTGAGCATGAGAAAGTCTCAACTCCGTGCAGCCCTGTAGCTGAAACAAGAAGTCACATTAGTTAGCAAATGAGACACGCCCCACACCATCCTCAGACTCCTGGCATCTTTCCCGTCCCTAGCATCATCAGGGAAGGAATGGAGACTGCAGGAGAGTTCAAAGTAAAGCCGTAAGAACCACTACCTCTTTTTGCTGATGGGTTTTGATGGCAATCTCGCCTACCTTTTTAAAGAGCAGGTTGGGCCGAATGAGTGAGGTCACAGGACCAGGGTCTGCAGGGGGATGGTCCCCTACACACCATAAGCAGAGTGCTGAAGCTGCCCCTGGCTCCTCCAAGCGGCTGTTCTCTCCCATTCTTTCCCTGGGCTTCTCTTCCTTCTGACCTTTCTCACCTCTGGGCTCTCAGGCACACCAGCCAAGGACAGAGAGCACTCAGTCACCTAAGTCCAGGACGCACTTCGGATTTTCAGGCTTGTTTTTTAGGAGGATTTTATCTACCAAACTTTTCTCAGTTTCCAGGCAGGTGCCTGGAATGCTGGCCCATGGAGGTGAGCTGACTTCCAGATACCCACATCCCCCTCTTCCCTAACACTCTCAGTGCTCCACAGAGCCTGAGGCGAAAGCGCTTACTGCTGCACAGAGGGAGGCGTCAAACTCGCACAAAATTCAAGCTGTGTTTTGCTTGTCCTCCTAGGGACCTTTCCTTAGTCAACTGCTTTCTTTGGTCTAGTTCCCTGTACTGTTAACAGCACAGGACCCTGGCAGAAGACCCAGATCCCTGTCCTGACCAAAGCCCTCACCACCTCACACTCCTGGTCTCTCTCCTACTGAAAAAGCACACCCAGCCCACCTATGCAGCTCCAAGGGGCGGCGGTAAGAGACCTTCTGTAACACGTAGTTGTCACTCTGCTATAAGGCCACAGTTCCACAAGACACCGTTCCCTTGGTATGCCAAGCAGTGTTATTCACATAGGCCGCACAAGAATGCTGCCCTCTAGAGTTGTGCAGAGTCAGTACTACTAACCTACCTCCACTTGGCTTTTAAAATACTTAAAACATCCACATAGGTCTGATATTTGATGCCATTCCAGTTTCCCAAGAGGTGCTAAAGCAACATACCAAAGTCAGAAACTTCTAAGGAAGCAGAAGGAAAAACATGTCACAGGCACTTGCATTAAGGCAACAGGCCTGGGTGTTACTTCTCTGACCACGTCCAAAGCCAGAGAAATCAGCAGAGATCCAAAGCAAAACCCTTCTGCCTCAAAAACCGCACATAAGCCAGGAAGCGCGCCCAGGAACCTCGAAGGCTGCGTTCAGTGCAGGGAGCCAGGCCTGGAAACCTCCTTTGCCAGATGCGGCCGCAGCTGAGCCACTCCTTCTCCCGGACTTCCTGCAACTCGACGCGGTGCTAACCCTCTCTCTGGTTAACTCCGTCTCCTTCTTTTCCAGATGCGCCCAGGGGAACACCCAGGCGACTGTTGCATCAAAAGCAAGCTTTAGGGATGGCGTCCATAGGGCCCTCGACAGGTTTTTCCTCATTACAAACCCTGGACTTCAAAGAAGTAAAATAAGCCCAAAGTCAGCAGATCGTAAAACGCATAAAACTCATAAAATTCGGCACCCCAGGTCCAAAGGGGCTGTTGCGGCAGACTCCCCGGTGCCCACGTCACCAATCGCCTCTAAGCGCCTCGCACCCGGCGCTGGGCGAGACCGCAGGGCAGCGCGGGGCCCTCTTGATACCGAGGGGACGACGGGGCGAGGCCTTTCGGGCAGGAGAGG
>NW_012116821.1:4043828-4106839 GCF_000951035.1 Colobus angolensis palliatus | reverse complement strand
AGGCTAGCCCTGAGCTGGGGCTCAAGACAGAAGGAATGAGTGAATGAATGACTTAATTTACTTCTTGTCCCTACGGCAGGGAAACTGCTCATTCATTCACTCCTACTTCCGGAGTGTCCGGGCGTAAGGATGGGCCTCGGGAGTCCATGAATGCCCTGCAGTTGTCTGGAAAATGCTACGGATGTCTGCATTTTTCTAGGGAGAGGAGCTATAGCTGTATATTCATTCCCAAAGGGGCTCGTGACCCCAAAAAAGGTTAAAAGCCAGGGCAAACTTCTACCACCCCGAATGATGGCAGACCTTCCGGGCTCTTTCTGGTAGCTTCTCCCTCAAGCCGCTTCTAGACTGCAGTAGGCATAGTGTGAGAGCTTCCATCCCATGCTCTGGCCCTGGGGAAGGATGCGCTGTGGATCCTGCATCCCATAGAGCTGGAAATGGACCTGAAAGTGCAAGACCCACTCTGCCGGGCGCTGCAACAGGAGTGGGGATCCGGGGCTTCGACACAGTGTGAAGAGACCAGTGGGCCAAAAGCACTTCTCTGATTTACCATCTTGGCTCACTGTTCTCCATTTCTGTAATCAAGAATGGATGAGAACCAAGATTTAGCTATTTCTGAGATTCTCTTTGGAGCATTACTCAAAATGTCCCGTGTTCCCATGTGCTGTGGGTTTAAAGTCGGTCTGCATGAGTTAAACAAAGGACTTCCAGGCTTCCTTTGCAATGTATCCTCATTCATCCGCTAAACTGTAAACAGGCTTACTACTGGCAGAAAGGTGTGGCCATAAATAAGAAACAGTTCCTGCCCTCAGTGAAATTACAGGCAAAGAAAATTACCAACAGTAAGTTAGGTACCCTTAGCTCAGGGTGCTACAGTGAGGAAGGGTGCCTAACACGTCTTGTGGGGAGTGGAGAAGGTAGGGGAGAGAATATGCAGAGTTGGGGCTGAATCTGGAGGGTGAGATGGATATTAGAAAGAGCGGGGTAAAAAAGGGGAGATACCAAGCAAAGCCCAGTCTGAGCCAGGACACCAAGGAATAGTAACACAAAATTTAATCAGTGCTCTGAATCCTAAACCGCAACTCTTCAAGGAATAACAAGAGATTATTTCTTAAGTTCTTTTCATACACACGCAGAGGAAAGGGGTTCTCCAGCAACAAGACTGGAGAACACAAACTCGGTACCTGCAGGGACAGACTTAACAGGGACGTGGGTCACAGGAAGGGGTGAGTTGGAGGCAGCTCTATGAGCTACAGCAGGGGTCGCCAACCCCCGGGGCCTGTTAGATTACAGACGTGAGCCACCGCACCCAGCCCAAACATGCATTTTCATGTGACACCTTCTGTTAAATGTTTAGGCCTAAGGATGCCTCCCTGCTTGAGTCCTTACATAAGGAGCTGCAGCCTGGCATAGTTAACATAAAAGAGAGGACACCCTAATTGGGAGGATGCTTTTGGAACAAACAGCTCAGTCTCAGCCAATCACAGCCACTGAGCTTCTGTCCTTCAGGTGGTTAGCTGATTCAAATAAGCTAGAACACAAAGCTGTAACCAATCAAGCCGTCTCTGAGCCTCAGTTCCACTTTCTGTCCATAAATGTTGTCCAGCCACGTTGCAGTCCCGGAGTCCTTTGAACTTGTTGGTTCTGAGGGCTACCCAATTCTAGAATCATGAAGAAAAACTACTTAGGATCTTTAAATTTGCTGTCATTTTGTCTTTCGACACTTCTGATTCTAAAATATTGGAAACTAATTTGAAAAAATATCTTAAACCCTGGGAGGGACTAAACAAAGCACATTTGCTGGCTACATTTGCTAGAGGCAGCCAGTATCTACCTCCAGCCCAGAGCGGCATGAGGTGACGTGGAAATCCCTGCTCTGTGCCAGCTGCCTGGCCTCTCCTGAGGCATCTCCAGCAAGAGGAAACTCTCGCCACCCCAGGGACCACTGGCCCTCACTGTGCATCTGGCTCCAAACTACCTCCTGGCAACTCCTTCCTGTCAGATCCCGCTGGATTTGCTGTCCAGCGTCATGCAGGTCAGCAAGAGGCCTCTCCCAACACTCCTTCAAGGATGTAAGCAACCATGTGGCCCTCGGCTCCTCTTCTCCCGTCATACTCGTTTTCTCATTTATTTGCTCTTCAAACATTAATGGAGCACTCTGTGTGTGCCAGAAACAACTCTCAGCTCTGGAAACACAACATGAATAGATAGATGAGGTCCCTGCCCTTTTCTAGTCAAGAACAAACAATAACCTAAATGATTACTTCATTGGCCGGGCATGGTGGCTCACGCCTGTAATTCCAGAACTTTGGGAGGCTGAGGCGGGGATTACCTGAGCTCAGGAGTTCAAGACCATCTTGGCCAACATGGTGAAACCCGTCTCTACTAAAAATAGAAAAATTAGCTGGGCGTGGAGGCAGGTGCCTGTAATCCCAGGTACTTGGGAGGCTGAAGCAGGATAATTGCTTAAACCCAGGAGGTGGAGACTGCAGTGAGCAGAGATCACGCCACTGCACTCCAGCCTGAGCGACACAGCAAGACTCTGTCTCAAATAAATAAATAATTACTTAATTACAGCTGTGATAGAAAAGGAAATGAAAGGTGCTATGACCCATGTTATGAAAAGGGGAAAGGGACCCAAAATATTCTGGGCTCTAAGAAGCCTCCTCTATCAGCCATCTCTCACATGACCTGTTTGTTTTTGAGACAGAGTCTCGCTCTGTCACCCAGGCTAGAATGCAATGGCGCAATCTCGGCTCACTGCAGCCTCTGCCTCCCACTCAAAAGATCCTCCAGCCTCAGTCTCCCGTGTAGCTGGGACTACAGGTGTGCACTACCACACCCAGCTAATTTTGTATTTTTTTGTACAGACAAGGTTTCACTATGTTGTCCAGGCTGGTCTTGAACTCCTGGACTCAAGCAATCTGCCCGCATCAGCCTCCCAAAGTGCTGGAATTACAGGCATGAGCCACCATGCCTGGCCCATGACCTGTTTTGTTTTGTTTTGTTTTGTTTTTTAGAGACAGGGTCTCACACTGTCCCCCAAGCTGGAGTGCAGTGGCATGATCATAACCGACTGTAACCTCAAACTCCTGCACTCAAGTGGTCACCCCGCTTCAGCCTCTCAAGTAGCTGGGACTACAAGCACATGCCACCACGCCCAGCTAATTTATGTATTATATGTATATAAATTTTGTAAGGTAGAGTCTCACTATGTTGCCCTGGTTGGCCTCAAACTCCTGGACTCAAGCAATCCTCTTGCCTCGGCCTCCTCCGTGGTTGGGATTACAGGCGTGAGCCACCAAGCCCGGCCTACGTGATGCATTTTGAGATCCCTCCATATTCACTTCCAGGGCCACTGCTCTGAGCATTCTTCCGCTGCACAAGTTTCCTCCTTAAGCTCAGAATGAGCTTCATTTCAGGTAAGGTCCATAGAAGTCCAAGAATGAATTCATGTCTTGGCGGCTTCAGCCCGCTCAGCCCGTTATTCCATTCTCATGACGTATCCTCAGCTCTACATCTGAGATCATGCCATCTTGTCTTTTTTTTTTTTTTGAGACGGAGTCTCGCTCTGTCACCCAGGCTGGAGTGCAGTGGCGCGATCTAGACTCACTGCAAGCTCCGCCTCCCAGGTTCACGCCATTCTCCTACCTCAGCCTCCCGAGTAGCTGAGACTACAGGTGCCCAACACCGCGCCCGGCTAATTTTTTGTATTTTTAGTAGAGACGGGGTTTCACCGTGGTCTCGATCTCCTGACCTCGTGATCTGCCCGCCTCGGCCTCCCAAAGTACTGGGATTACAGGCGTGAGCCACCGCACCCAGCCACTCCCTGCTATTTTTCAAAGTTGATAGCAACTCAAGAGTCTCATTTGCAAATTTCTCACAGTTCTAGAGGCTAGAAGTCCAAGATCAAGGTTCTGGCTAATGAGGTTTCTGGTGAAGGCTTTCTCCTGGCATGCAATGACTTCTCACTGTGTGTTCAGTTCACACTTTCCTCAGTGTGTGTGTGCAGGGAAAGGGAGAGGGAGACAGAGTGTCTTCTTATAAGGACACTAATGCTATCAGAAGATGGCCCCACCTATAACTTCATTTAACCTTAATTACTTCCTTACTCCAAATACAGCTATACTGGGAGCAAGGGCTTCAACATATAAATCTCAGTCCATAACATCCATATATGGAAGATTTTGTAAAAAAAAAGGAAATTGATTTGCATGTTCAGTGCAGAGAGTATAGAAGAATTCAGTACCAACAACTCTAATTCTCTATTCTTCATTCCAAGGCAGGAAGATCTCACAATCCAGGCTTCCCCTCAAGCAAAGTTATAATTTGTGACAGCTCATGTTAGAGACATCTCTTGGCCTGAGGTTGTGACAGCTCCCAGATACCCATCTTCAGTTGACTCAACCTCTCTCCAAAAAGCACAGCATGAACTGAGGTGCTTCCTCTGGTGCTTAGTTCCCTCATGGAGCTACCTTCCCTAGAGCCCCTCCCTCCCATAATTTGAAGAACGGTTTGTACCTTGCTGGCCCACTTGCAGCAGGCATGGGAGCTTACTTTCCAGTGGCTCCTTTACTCCTAGGCACTGATCCTTAGAAGCAAGAGTCTTGCTCTTACTGCTTCAAATGCTTTATCATGCTCATCAAGTTTTATAACACCCACCAGGAACACAGGCATTCTTCTGCTCAGCAGTTACTGACAATATAAGGCCATTAGTTTTGCTTTCTGGTCAAAGTACTCATTCCCATTACTTATTACAGTATAACGAATGATGCTAAAATGTAGTCGGTCTATTAGTTGTCTATTGCTACATAATAAATTGCCCCCAAAACTTAGTGGCTTGAAACAACATTTGTTGTCTCACAGCCTTTGTGGGTCAGGAATCCAGTGCAGCTTAACTGGGTCCTCTGGCTCAGGATCTCTCACAAGACTGCAATCACGGTTTTGGCTGAGGCCGCAGTTATCTCAAGGCTCGACTAGGGAAGGGTCCACCACCAAACTCACACAATGTGGTCATGGGCAGGCTTCAGCACTTCATGGGCTGTTGAGATCATTCTCAATTCTTTGCCACATGAGGCTCTTTATAGGGCAGCTTACCACGTGGTAGCTTTGCTTCTTCAGAATGAGCAAATGAGAAGAGCCAGAGCGTGAGAGCAAGACAGAAGTCACAATTTTTTATAACCCAATCTCACAGATGACATCCCACCACTTTTGCTCCATTTTGTTCTTCAGAAGGAAATCAGTAGGTTCATCCCACACTCAAGAGGTGAGGTCATGCAAGGGCATGAAGACCAGGAGGTGGGGACCACCGCAAATATTTATGTCACCGACTACAATGGCTTGAAATAAGTTGATTACTTTTCATGATTCTGTGTGTTGACTGAGCTTAGTTGGGCAGTTCTTGGCTTGGGGTGTCTCTTGAGAATGCCGTCAACTGACAGCTGGGACTGTGGTTGTGTGGAGGCTCAACTGTGCTGGTGTCTAAGTCCATCCTGTGTTGCTGTAACAGAATACCTGAGGCTAGGAATCCATTACAAAAGAGGTTTATGGGGTCAGGCATAGTGGCTCACGCCTGTAATCCCAGCACTTTGGGAGGCCATGGCAAGCAGATCACAAGGTCAGGAGTTCGAGACTAGCCAGTTAGAGACCAGCCTGGCCAACATCGTGAAATCCTGTCTCTACAAAAAATACAAAAATTAGCCGGGCGTGGTGGCAGATGCCTGTAATCCCAGCTACTCAGGAGGCTGAGGCAGGAGAATTGGTTGAACCCGGAAGGTGGAGGTTGCAGTGAGCTGAGATGGTGCCACTGCACTCTAGCCTGGGTGACAGAGCAAGACTCCGTCTTGAGGAAAGAAAAAAAAAAAAAAGAGGGTTATTTGGCTCATGATTCTGGTGATTGGAAGGTTTAAGATTGGGCAGCTGCATCTTGTGAGGGCCTCAGGCTGCTTCCACTCATGGTGGAAAGTGTAAAGGGAATCAGTGTGCACAGAGATCACATGGCAAAGGATGGCAAAGGGAAGCAAGACAGAGAATCTGAGGAGGCCAGACTCTTTAACAACCTGCTTTCACAGGAACAAATACATTCCCAAGATGGCAAAAACTTACTCACCCCCATGGAGGGCACTAATCTATTCCTGGGGGATCTACCCCATGACCCAACCACCTCCCACCAGGCCCCACCTCCCAACACTGCCACATTCAGGGTCAAATTTCAACATGAGTTTTGGCAAGGACAAGTCACATCTAAACTATAGCGGCTGGACCTCCAAAAAACAATGATGTCTTCACTTGGATGTCTAGTACCTGAGCTGGAATGGCTGGAAAGCTGGGGTCTGGAGCGGCAGTTTTCCCCAATGTGGCTTTTCCAAATGGCTAGCTTGGGCTTTCTCATAGCATAGAAGTCTCAGGGTAGTGAGACTTCCACCAAAGTGGCTGATTTCTCCTAGGACAAATGTTCTAAGGCACCAAAGCAGAAGCTACAAGGCTTCTTACGACAGCCTCAGGTGTCATTCACTATCACATTTGTTGGTAAAAAAGAGAGTCAAAGCAGCCCAGATCCAAAAGGAAGGGACAAAAAAAGTGCATGAATCCTGGGAGGTGCACCACCTTTGAAGATAGGCTACTGTGAGAGTTGTCAGAATTAAAATGGAGTCACTTGTATTAAAAACAAAAAACAGGCCAGGTGCAGTGGCTCATGCCTGTAATCCCAGCACTTTGGGAGGCTGAAGAGAGCGGATCACTTGAGCCCAGGAGTTTGAGACCAGCTTGGCCAACAAAATACAAAAATTACCTGAGTGTGGTGGCAGGTGCCTGTAATACCAGCTAGTCATGAGGCTGAGGCAAGAGAATCACTTGAACCCAGGAGGCCGAGGTTACGTGAGCCAAGATGGCGTCACTGCACTCCAGCCTGGGCAACAGAGCAAGACTCCATCTCAAAAAGAATACCAAAACCAAAAAAAAAAAATCCTGACAAATAGAGCCAGAGAAGGCCATGAAGAGAAGGATTCTCATACATAAATGCTTGATAACAAAAACTGTAACAAAAGACTATAAAAATCATAACCTTGTATAAAGACCATTGAAATCTCACACTTTTGCGAGGACATATGCCCAGTAACTGCCTGTCTGTCCAGCTTCAGACTGGGCATCCCCTTTGTGAGTGATCCTTGTAGCCAAGCATAATTAACTCAAAACAATTATGTAATCCTCCCCATGTTTCCTTTAAAAACCTTCATCTTTCCATACCTCCCTGAAAAAGCACATAGTTCACTATGGCACACATATTCCCACTGCAATGCCCTATTCCTGAATAAATATCATTTCTTTTAGGGAGCCTCTTTGTTTGTTATTTAGGTTGACACAAATGTGTCAGAAGTGGAATCAGGAAAAGGATCATTATGGGAAGGAAATGATGATTCTTTTTTTTTTTTTTTTTTTTGAGACGGAATCTTGCTCTGTCGCCCAGGCTGGAGTGCAGTGGCGAGATCTCGGCTCACTGAAAGCTCCACCTCCCATGTTCACGCCATTCTCCTGCCTCAGCCTCCCGAGTAGCTGGGACTACAGGCACCGCCACCGCACCCGGCTAATTTTTTGTATTTTTAGTAGAGACGGGGTTTCATCGTGTTAGCCAGGATGGTCTCGATCTCCTGACCTCGTGATCCAGCCGCCTCGGCCTCCCAAAATGCTGGGATGACAGACGTGAGCCACCGCGCCCGGCCGGAAGTGATGATTCTTAGAAAGGGTGTGCAGTACTCGAGCCCTCTGAACTCTCTGCTGGCACAGCTTGCCTTTTTGGCCATGGCGAGTCTTCTCTCAGGTCCACACTCCCTCTTTTTGGTAGCAGCTTTTTGATATTATTCTGGATTTGTTTTGGTTATAAGGTTGCCTTAATAAAGGCTGCCTTACATCCCTACTAGGATGATAAAAGACTTTTTTGTCTTTTGTGAAGTCCTTTTTGGTAGAAAGACATGCTGACTTGAGTACTCTGGTTTCTGCAGAATTGACATTCTGTTTCTGAGCCGTGTCTTTTCTGGTTAATTTACTTTTGCTTCTTTCTAAATGTCTAATTTAATATTTTGTTTGATCTGCATGCTGAGTTAAAGCTTGTGACTCGCTGATTTTGGTTTAGTTATGTGTCTGTAAATGATTCGTCTTTTTTCCCTTGCTTGTTTCTGAAAATCTTCCAAGAGAAAAACAAACATTCTAAATGGTGGGCATATGATGGCTAGTTAAAAGTCACTATCTAAACAATGTCCAAACTCCTGACATTCGCTGACAGAATTTACAGGATTTTCTTTGCTCCTGAGAGATTAATAAAAAACAGAATGGGATTCTCAAGTCAAGTCAATGAGATTCTGTCAAGTCAGGTCTTCTGGGACTCCAGCTAGCTGTGTATTATGGCTTCTTTTCACACACATTTTTAAACTAATAGACAAATTACATCAAGAAACATTTAACTCAAATGATCTTTATCTGAATTCTCTAAAAACACCTCTGCAACGATAGAGTTAGCATGTAAAGTCTTCTAAATTCTCTATATTTTTCTGCTTACTTTAAATCTGCTCACTTTTCTACTGGAGTTGAGATAAAACTCATTGCTTACGGCATCCAGCCAAGATTTTTTAAACCAAAACCCACAACCTAGACCTAAGGATCATCTCTCTTAAGGTAAATTTAGTTTTGCCAATTGTTTAGGGTATTGGAAGTTAGTTGAAGGACTGATAGTCTAAGGAAAAAATTAGATAAATGTTTATAAAAGGCTCACAGATCAAACAAGTCAAAATCTTGAGCTCAGAGCAATAATATAAGGTGTCTCTGGCATAAAAATTGCTTTTTCTGCCACACAGGGGCCAAAAAGAAAGAGCCAAGCAAACACAGGAAACTGCTAAAATGCTTCCCTGTTCACATAAACCAAGCAAACCAGATGGGCAAACAAAAGATACATTTGTTACCAGTTCGAGGCTATTTGGAGACCTTGCTTTCCTTACACAATTCAACCAGTCCTAGCCAAAATGTAAACACTGAAAATGTAACCCTAAACTCATTTAAAACTGAAAAAAGAAAAAGAGTGGGGTAAAAGTGATTTTCTTTTTTTTTTTTTTTTTTTTGAGACGGAGTCTCGCTCTGTTGCCTGGGCTGGAGTGCAAGTGGCCGGATCTCAGCTCACTGCAAGCTCCGCCTCCTGGGTTTACGCCATTCTCCTGCCTCAGCCTCCCAAGTAGCTGGGACTACAGGTGCCCGCCACCTCGCCCGGCTATTTTTTTGTATTTTTTAGTAGAGACAGGGTTTCAGCCAGGATGGTCTCGATCTCCTGACCTCGTGATCCACCCGTCTCGGCCTCCCAAAGTGCTGGGATTACAGGCTTGAGCTAAAAGAGATTTTTAAAAACCAAACTGCTTTGTCCAAAATCTTGGTCCACCATCTTCATTACATTACCTATCAGGGCAAATAAAGTTCAGACATGTGAACAGGTGCCAGTGTTGTCAATAATACAATCTGGATCCAGCTGTCTTTTATAAACCTGTGAGTTTACATATTTTACTGTCTCATGACTAAAATTCTAAAATGAAAGCTCTAACATATTTCTGTGTGTGGATATGTTTCAGGGCATTTACACATATGTACGTGTATTAAGTTTTATATTGTGTCTTCATGGTAAGATCTAGCATGGACCCTTAAATTCTGTTCAGATTGGCTTAGATAAATGAGCATTCATATAAAATATAGTAAGTCCTCAATGTTGTGAATAGGTTGTTAGAAACTGACTTTGAGCAAAACAATGTATAATGAAACCATTTTTTTTCCTCATCAATGTTATAATGAAATAGCATTGGCCAGGTGCAGTGGCTCACAGCTGTAATCCTAGCACTTTGGGAGGCCGAGGCAGGTGGATCACCTGAGGTCAGGAGTTTGAGACCAGCCTGGCCAACATGGTGAAATCCCGTCTCTACTAAAAATACAAAAGTGGCCGGGCACGGTGGCTCACGCCTGTAATCGCAGCACTTTGGGAGGCCAAGGCGAGTGGATTGCCTGAGGTCAGGAGTTCGAGACCAGACTGACCGACATGGTGAAACCTCGTATCTACTAAAAATACAAAAATTAGTCGGGTGGTGGCGAGCACCTGTAATCCCAGTTACTCAGGCGGCTGAGGCACATTCTGGTGAGCTGAGATTGTGTCATTGCACTCCAGCCTGGGCAACAGAGCAAAACTCTATCTCAAAAAAAAATAAAAATAATGAAATAGCATTGAACAAAGTGACATTATTTAAGGACCTGCTGGATGTTGTTTCACCCAGTCACAGTTTCCAAGAACCTACTAATGACATTAAGTGCCGACTTGCTCACTGTATTAATTAACCCGACTGTGTTTTAGTTCATGTGACTTAAGTATATCTTTAATAAATAAACTAGTTTCTAAATTGTTGATAAAAATAAAAATGTCTTCACAATTGTCAACATATTAATATACTGTTGCATGGGTTTTGTGGCAGACAGTTTTATATTGGTCTTCATTAGATGTTTTCATGCATTAGGGTTTAACACAAAGATGATAAAACTATAAACCCACCCTAAAGTAAAACTTTTTGTACAATTATTTCATAAGACTAATTTAATATTGTTGGTTTAATACAAATAGCTGTATCTTCTGAGTTACTGACAAAATAACCATATATTTAAGGTTCTTAGGTGAACACCTGATATGCACAGGCTATAAAAATGGTTAACAGAGAAATAACTAAGTGATGACTGGCTTTGTCTAATATCTCAGTTTTAATAAGTAATCTAGGTATATAATTGTTAAAAATAAATTTTGTAAATATAAATGGTATACATGTTTATAAATAAGCTTTTTATGTAATTTAAAAACTTCAAGTTTTATGGTATATTAAACAATAGATATTCATTAAGTGTCTGGTTCATTTCCAAACTTTTTATTTTTATTTTTATTTTTTGGAGACAGGGACTCTCTCTGTCAGCAGGCTGGAGTGCAATGGCACCATCACGACTCATAGGCAGCTTCGACCTCTCAGGCTCAAACGCTCCTCCTGCCTCAGCCGCCCATGTAACTGGAACCACAGGCACACACCACCACACCTGGCTAATTTGAAAATTATTTTGTAGGACTAGGGTTTCACCATGTCGCCCAGGCTGGTCTCAAACTAGGCTCAGGTGATTCTCCTGCATCAGCCTCCAAAAGTGCTGGGATGACAGGCATGAGCCCCTGTGCCTGGCTGACAGTTTCTATTTCTGCCACATTTTTTCCTGAAAGCCACTTAATTTCTCTAGTTTCAAGACAGAAAAATTTTTTTTTTCATTCAGAATGGTAATTTCACTTCTTGAGGCAGAGTTTTCATTGTTTTTGGTTTTTTTTTGTTTTTTTTGGAGACAGAGTTTCGCTCTTGAGGCCCAGGCCGGAATGCAATGGTGCGATCTCAGCTCACCACAACCTCCACCTCCCAGGTTCAAACAATTCTCCTGTCTCAGGCTCCCAAGTAGCTGAGACTACAGGTACGTGCCACCCACGCCCAGCTAATTTTTGTATTTTTAGTAGAGACAGGGTTTCACCATGTTGGCCAGGATGGTCTCCATCTCTTGACCTCGTGATCTGCCCGCCTCAGCCTCCCAAAGTGCTGGAATTACAGGCATGAGCCACCGCGCCCGGCCAAAACTAGATACATTTTAAGAAACAAGTCTCAGCAGGTCTTGGTGGCTCATGCCTATGATCCCAGCACTTTGGGAAGCTGAGGTGGGCTGATCACCTGAGGTCAGGAGTTCAAGACCAGCATGACCAACGTGGTGAAACCCCATCTCTTAGCCTCACAGCCACTCCCTTCAAAGCTCCCTTGTTGCTCAAATGTGGCTGAAAGGGTTTTGACACTCCTGGCCACCATTCACGCCCTCCAACATGGGACCAGAGCAGCAACCCAAGACAGGTCCATCCAAGCACAGAGGGACATCAAAACCTAACTACAGGATGATTGATCAGCGACGCTTTTGGAGAAAGATCTTGATCAAAAGAGGGAATGGGAAAATTATCAGAATCAAAATGGAGTCACTTGTGTTAAAAAAAAAAAAAAAAAAAGAAGAAGAAGAAAAAGTCCTGACAAATAGGTTGGGGAAGGCCATGAAGAGGAGTCTTATGCATAAATGCCTGATAACAAAAACTATCACAAAAGACTCTACAAAAACCACAACGTTGCATAAAGGCCGTTACCACCTTACACACAAAAAATACTCCTGCAACACCACCTGCCCAGCCACTGCCTGTCCCACCTCAAATTGGCATCACCCTTGTTATTGATCCTTGTAGCCAAAAATAATGATCTCAAAGCAATTATGTCATCCTCTTCATTTTTCCTTTAAAAACCTTTGTCTTCCTGTACCGCCCTGACTACGCACAGAGCTTACTGTGGAATGCATATTCCCACTGCAATGCTTTGCTCCCAAATAAGTATTTTTGAAAGCTGCTCTCTGTTTGTTTTTAGGCTGACACCACCATAGTCTTGAAGTCTATAAACAACCATGTTTGCGGCCGGGCGCGGTGGCTCAAGCCTGTAATCCCAGCACTTTGGGAGGCCGAGACGGGCGGATCACAAGGTCAGGAGATCGAGACCATCCTGGCTAACACGTGAAACCGCGTCTCTACTAAAAAATACAAAAAAACTAGCCGGGCGAGGTGGCGGGCGCCTGTAGTCCCAGCTACTCCGGAGGCTGAGGCAGGAGAATGGCGTAAACCCGGGAGGCGGAGCTTGCAGTGAGCTGAGATCGCGCCACTGCACTGCACTCCAGCCTGGGCCACAGAGCGAGACTCCGTCTCAAAAAAAAAAAAAAAAAAACAACCATGTTTGCATTCTCTCCTTTCTTCATCTCCAAAGGTGAGATAATTATGCACAGAACATTCATAATCACTTGAAAGTCTACTACTATATGTTAAGAAGCGTAGGCCGGTGCGGTGGCTCATGCCTGTAATCCCAGTACTTTGGTAGGCCAAGGCGGGTGGATCACGAGGTCAGGAGTTCGAGACCAGCCTGGCCAATATGGTGAAACCCCATCTCTACTAAAAATACAAAAATTAGCCAGGCGCACCTGTAGTCCCAGCTACTCCGGAGGCTGAGGCAGAAGAATTGCTTGAACCCGGGAGGCAGAGGTTGCAGTGAGCCGTGATCACACCACTGCACTCCAGCCTGGGAGAGAGAGACTATCTCAAAAAAAGAAAAAAAGAAGTGTACACATATTCCCTCATTTTGTCCCCTTTGCCACCATTAAAGCAAATGCCCTATTTTCTGTGGCCCCTGCTGATTTCTGAAATTTACAATAACAAAGCCTGGTGAGTAGAGCAGGCCCCTCCCTGCCTCTCTGGAACAGCAAGGCCATCACTCACAAGCCCCGGGTGCTGACCAGGAAGGAGGCTCCAGCCTCCCAACACCCTTCACCTTCTCTGCCTTGGGTGGTTTTTAAGTATCACTCCCAAGCTATCAAACTGAAACATGTATTTTAATTTATTTTCAATGTTTGAGCAGCGCTTCTCCATCATCATCTCCTGCGACCTCACCATGAAAGCCTTTAAGTAAGTCCTCTTTCCAGGACCTGGCACCCAGCCTGGTAGAGAAAGACACCCAGCCCCTGTGTGTTGAACAAATGACTGCCCTGGGCTTGCTGGCTGCCTCACAATAAGACACCCATTTCCTCATTGTTTAGAGAATGAGGACACCTTCCCACGGAAGCGAGGGAAGGGAGTTGAAGGGCCAGTGAGCCAGGATTAGAGGTGGAAGCTGAGAGCGTTCCTGCCACCTGGCCAGAGCAACCGGCTGATTCTGGTTTGCCTGAGACTTTCGAAGTATAAGCACTGTCAGTCCCTCGTCCCGAAGACGCCCTCTGTCCCAGGCAAACCAGGATCGTTGGCCACCCTCCTTCTGGCCCATGTTTTTCTGTGAGTTACTGGACAAGATTATCTCAATATTTAAAGAATGTCTTAGCAGCTGGGTTCCCTCAAACACAGAACCTACAGCAACAGTTTCCATGTCAATTTTATTGAGAGTGGTACAATCCCAGGGAAAGGAGAGAGGATGGAGTCAGACAGGAGGTCAGAGAGTACATTTCAGAGGGTGCACGCGGGCCAGAGCTTCAGGACAAACACAGCTGGTTTATTTCCAAACTACTGCGTTAGGAAACAATCTGTTAGCTCTGTCTAGTCACTGTCACCCTTGGCCAAAGTCTGACCTACACATCCAGCCAAGCCCGTGGCTGCCAGTTCAGTCAGCATGGTGCAAACAAGCCCCCATGTCAAGCAGCTCTTTGGTCTGTGGGGCGGAAGGGGCAGAGGCTGGGAAGGGGCAGAGGCTGGGAACTGCTTCTCTTCATGGCCTTCACCAACCTATTTGTCAGGACTTTTTTTTTTTTTTTTTGAGACAGTTTCACTCTTGTTGCCCAGGCCAGAGTGCAATGGCACGGCATCAACTCACCGCAACCTCCGGGGCCTGCACCAGGAGGTCAGGTAGGGAGACAAGGCCAGGGGCCAGTGGCCGGGGGCAGGATGGAAGAGGGGAAGTGGATATGGCAGGACCAAGGGGGCCTGGGGGGCCTGTCAACTAGATCCAGTGCAAAGAGGTGGAGAAGGTTTGGAATCGTTGTTACAAAGTCTGGAGAAATGAGCAGCCTGGGAAAAGCTAGCAGGATTTCAGAGCTTCGTTGAGGCCCCAGCTGAGGGGGGAGACCCCGTGTCAATGGTGACTTCCAGGAGCGCCTGCCTGGTAGCACTTGCCTCCTGCTGAATGGGTGGCGAAAGCATGAGATGAGAGTATTTGTATTGATCAGAGATTGGGGGCCCCAGGACAGATGAGACAAAAAGACAGAGAAGCAAATTAGTTTAAGACAATGGGTCTCAGTATCTGCGCGTTAGAATCACTTGGGGAGCTTTAAAAATCACAGTGTTTAGGCTGAACCCCAAACCAACTGAGTCAGATCTGAAGCAGGGCTTAGGCGTCGGTATTTGTATTTATTTATTTATTTAGAGACAGGGTCTCACTGTGTTGCCCGGCTGAAGTGCAGTGGCACAGTCATGGTTCACTGCAGCCTCAAATTCCCAGGCTCAGATAATCCTCCAACGTCGGCTTCCTAAGTAGCTGGGACTACAGGCACATGCCACCTGGCCAGTTAATTTTTGTATTTTTTGTAGAGATTAGGCATCGCCATGTTGTCCAGGCTGGTATGGAACTCCTGGGCTCAAGCAATCTGCCCACCTCAGCCTCCCAAAGTGCTGAGATTATAAGCGTGAGCCACTGCACCCAGCTGGCATCAGTACTTTTTGTTTATTTGTTTGTTTGTTTTTGTTTTTGAGATGGGGTCTCACTCTGTTGACCAGTCTGGAGTATAGTGGTACAATCTCAGCTCACTGCAACCTCCACCTCCCGGGTTCAAATGATTCTCCTGCCTCAACCTCCCAAGTAGCTGGGACTACAGGAGCCCACCACCACACCTGGCTAAGTTTTGTATTTTTAGTAGAGACAGGGTTTCACCATATTGGCCAGGCTGGTCTCCAACTCCTGACCTTGTGATCCACCCACCTTGGCCTCCCAAAGTGCTGGGATTACAGGTGTGAGCCACTGCACCCGGCCAGCATCAGTATTTTTAAAGCTCCCTAAAGGATTCCAAATGTACAGCAAATTTGATAACCCACGGTTTAGGGCGTGGCAAGAGAGATCTAGAAGACGAACCCATGGAATCCATGCGACATCAGCACCTTCCTGGGGTTCCGTTTCAGCGCCGGCTCCCCCCCGGGGTTCCGTTTCAGTGCCGGCTCCCCCCTGGGGTTCGGTTGCATTTTTGCCCTTTGGTCTGTGAGCGATCCCTGTATTCTCGTAATAAGTTTACCCTTTTTGGCTGAGACTAATATTTGCAACCAACAGTCTTAAATGCCGTAGTGCCATATCTTTATAAAGTGACTGTCAATGCCTCTAGCTGTCCCTGACATAGCTGCCAATGATGAGAACTACAGCAAAGTTCTAAATGTTCTCATTCCTACTGCAGCCTGAGGGAAGGGTATTTGGTTTTGCATTTCCCCTTGCAGAAGTTGAGAACAGTCTCCACTGGAAGAACGAGGGTTCTGGAGCTCCCAGCTTGTCACCACCAGGCAGGAGCATGCTTGCCCTTTCCAGATGGAGTAGGAAGTAATCTTTGTCGGCCTGTTCCCCGAAGAGCATGGGTTTACAAATCAGAAACACTGCCCCGGTCATGCCAGATAGATAAGCCAGGGAAGCTGGTCATTATCTTCACTTAGGAACAAAACTCTGTCTTTAAGTCCTGACAAGACTTAAACTGAACGTCAACAGTAAACAACCAAGATTACTTTGCTGGCTGTACTCTGCCATTAACAAACACAGCACAGAGAGCACTTTCCTAGGCATGTGGGTATATTTAAAAGAATGGGAAGCCAGAGCCCCTGCTATTCAGGAGGCTGAGGTGGAAGAGTAAGAATCACTTAAGCCCAGAAGTTCCAGGCTGTAGTGCACCATGACTGCACTATGAGGAGCCACTGCACTCCAACCTGGGCAACATAGTGAGACCCCATCTCTAAAAAAACAAGGCAACAACCACCAAAAAAACTTAAAAAAGAATGGAAAGAGTGCAGCCGTGCCCCCTTACGTCACGTTTCCAAGTTCTGTTCGTTTCCTTCACTCCCCAGGAGACAGAAAAGGCAGGACAACGCCCACCCGCCATGTGCCCCTGCATCCCATAGCAGCTGGAAAAGCGGGCGGCGTTGCTCACGACGTGCCTGTCTCACGCCTTCAGAGCTCTGCTCCCAGAGGCGGGCAATCAGCCCTTTGCTCAAACTGCTTCCTACATAGCAAAACCAGGGCTGCTCCAGCGAGACCCGTCATTTGCCACAACTTTCCAAGTCAGGACAAGGCCGGGGAGGCCAGTCCCGGGCACATGATGAGTCTATGCAGCTGTGGATCCCAGGGTCACAAATAAATCCTCTGCTATGGCCTTGAACACGCAGAACAATGGGACCTTGTCCTGATTTCCTAAGTATGGCATAAACCTCACAACTCCAGGAAACATGGGGTAAGGAAGAAAGGGGCATGTAGCGGGAACGCTGGTGCAGAAACGTTCGGAGTAGGCATAGCAGTGCCCTGCAGCCCACGGCTGAGCAAGCCGCAGGGGAACGGGACCTGCAGAGCTGCCTGGCCCCTGAGCGGTGGGCAGCAGCCTCTCCCTGTGCGGCTCTAAGGTGCCAGCTTTCTAAACCGTCACTCCTGGGGCGTTTTCCTTTTAGGGTAGTCTTGCCAGGGCATTTTCACGTTGAAATGCATGCTATTTCTTCAATTGCTTGTTTAGATGACATTTAGAGTAATTTAATTTTTTTAAGTTATGGAAGCATGTATGACGATTTCAAGGAATTTCATTTCAGGATAGGAAAAGAGGGACTACAATATAGTTGCTGTTATAAAAAGAGCAGGAGGGAGTTCTCCTTTGAGAAGCACAGCCCTGAGGCCATGGGCAGGCCTTACAAGGAGCTGTCCACTGAGTGGGGAGGGGCGATGAGGACTGAGCCAAGGAGAGCAAGAGAATCAGCCAGCTGGAAGGAAGGCGGGAAGACCAAGACCCCAGAGCGCAAGAGCTCAGGGGTTTGCCCCGAGGCTCACGGAAGGGAATGCCATTGAGGCTGAAGAAATTGGGGAAATCAGCGTCCCGTCCCCTTTCTGCACTGTTCAGCTGGGTGTCAGCGGCCTTCTGCCCGCTACCTGACCGTGATACCCCAGCGTACACACACTACCCCAGCAGACGGCTCATCTGAGTCTCCAACCCTGCCTCACCCAGCCTGGCTTAACCTGGAGTGGCTCCTTGTGTCCTGATCCACCTTTAGGGTGGCCAACCATCCTAATTGTTCCGGGACCGAGGGGTTTCCTGGAACCCTAGACTTTCAAGCCAGGATGCACTGAGCACCGTATCTCCGACCGAACACCTCCTGAGCTAGGCCGGAGCCTGTTTCCTCTGCCTTCATTGCATACTCTCTCTCATCCCAACACACACACACACACACACACACACACACACACACACACACACACCCTCCCCAATTTGCACCTGAGAAACCTCAGGCAACTCAGGTGACACAGTGAAGATTTCAGACACCTCTGCTGGGAAGACAGAGCCACCCTGATCCAGACACAGCTGCACTATGAGTCTGCTGTCTCCGTTTTAGAGCCAGGAGGGATCCGAGATCATCCTATAAGATGGCAGACCCTATTTCCAATAAGCACAGCGGCCGATCCAAGCCAGGACCCAGCCAGTCCTCCTGACTCTTGTTCCTCAAATACTCAGCTGCTATGTTTAGAAAATACCGGCAGAGAGAAGCCAAAATCCACAGTCCTGTATCAACACATGAGCTGTTCTTTTCAAGGAAAGCCCGTTAATGGCGTGGCTTCTGTCCCCAAAAAGATGCTGAAGTCCTAATACCCTGTGCCTGTGAACGTGGCCTGATTTGCTAAGGCCTTGGCAGACCAGCAAGCTAAAATAAGGTCATTAGGGTGGGCCCTAAATCCAGTGTGACTGATGTCCTTATAAAAAGGGGAGATTCTGACACAAACACACATAGAAGGAAGACGATGTAAAGACACAGGGAGATGACAGACATCTACAAGCCAAGCCTGAAGCTACCAGAAGGCGGAGAAAAGGCCTGGGACAGAATGTCCCTCAGGAGGAGCCAATCCTGCCGACACCTGGATTTCGGACTCCGGGCCTCAGAACTGGGGAACGACACATCCCTGCTGCTGGAGCCCGCAGGCTGTGCTGTTTTCTTACCGCAGTCCCAGAAGGCGGCCCCAGAGCCCCAGCTTCCGTATCTGGGGAACAAGGCCCACTTCAAGCTTCAGGTGTCCCACCAGCCTTGAGGCCTGTTCTCCTCTGGCAAAGGATGGTCTTTCAGTTGCCACAGCTGAGTCATCGCTGCAGCCGGATGATGACCAGGAAGAACAGATGGGATGCTTATACCTGCTCTGCTATCCAGGAAATTAGTATCCTTATTTTTTTCCTCTCAATTCAGAGTGAGATGTGGCTTAAATAAACATATTCTGAGGCCAGGCACGGTGGCTCACGCCTGTAATCCCAGCACTTTGGCAGGCTGAGGGAAGTGGGCCACGAGGTCAGGAGATCGAGACTATCCTGGCTAACGCGGTGAAACCTCATCTCTACTAAAAATACAAAAAATTAGCCGGGTGTGGTAGAATGCGCCTGTAGTCCCAGCTACTTGGGAGGCTGAAGCAGGAGAATCATTTGAACATGGGAGGCGGAGGTTGCAGTGAGCTGAGATCACGCCACTGCCCTCCAGCCTGAGTGACAGAGGGAGACTCCGTCTCAAAAAAAAAAAAAAAAAAAACACTCTGGAGGCTGAGGCAGGCGGATCCCAAGGTCAGCAGTTCGAGACCAGCCTGGCCAACCTGGTGAAACCCCTTCTCTACTAAAAACACAAAAATTATTCAGGCATGGTGGTCCACGCGTGTAGTCCCAGCTACTCAGGAGGCTGAGGCATAAGAATTGCTTGAATCCGGGAGGCGCAGGTTGTAGTGAGCCGAGATCGTGTCACTGCACTCTAGCCTGGGCAACAGAGCAAGACTCTGTCTCAAAAACAAACAAACAACAGAAAAAACCCATACTCTGCTGTATGGACAACAGCCACGCCTACCCCAAGGTTCACAAAGAAATAATTAAGCCTGGGTAACCACCAGGAAGAGAGCTGATAAATGCATACGATACAGACTTTGATACAGGGTTTGATACAGGGTTTGAATTCTGGTTCTAAAATGCAACCTCGGACAAATTACTTGGTCTGGCTAGACTTCATTTTCCTCTGAGGGTTACTGGGAAGATTATATAAGATGATGCATGTAAACACTTGGTCCAGAACCCAGTACACAGTAAGGACTCAGTAAGAGAGTAACAGTATCTGACAAAATACAATTCGAGAGATGTCCATTATAGACATAAATATGCCCAATACTATATGTGAGATTCAGAATGTTAGCCTCTGGCTATGTGATTAAAAGAATATCTAGACTGGGTGCAGTGGCTCACGACTGTAATCCCTGCAATTTGAGAGGTCAAGGCGGGTGGATCACTTGAGGTCAGGAGTTCGAGACCAGCCTGGGCATCACGGTGAAGCCCTGTCTCTACTAAAAAAAACAAAAATTAGCCAGGCATAGTGGCGCATGCCTGTAATCTCAGCTACTTGGGAGGCTGAGCCAGGAGAATCGCTTGAACCCGGGAGGCGTAGGTTGCAGTGAGCTGAGATCAGGTCACTGCACTCCAGCCTAGGTGACAGAGCAAGACTCTATTTCAAAAAAAAAAGATAAAATCCCAGTCTCATCAGGGACACTCACTGTCTCCTCCCACCAAAAAAAGAAACAAAAGATAGAGACAGTTGTCAGTCAATAGTTACACTGAGGTGTATCCAGTAATTTGAAAACAAGGAGAAAAAATGAGGTCCTCTGAAATGCTTACATCAAAATCAGTACAGATGTGTCAGGAAATGACGCTGGCCTTAAACAGAAAACATGGCTCCCAGACCTTTCAACCTGAATGTAACCTGATCAAAGGTGTCAAAGCAGAAAGGAAGGTGGGCCAGCCTGGAGGCGTGGAAACGGAGCACGAGCCAAGGTGAGCTGACAGTGGTCACTGAGCTTTGTGTGGGGAGAGGGAGACGTGGCACCTGGCTGCCAGTACTGCCGCCCATTGGAAAATCCAGCAGAGGAGGAAATGGGTGCCTCAGGGTGTCTCCCGCTGCTCTAAGATAATTCTTTTGGTTTTTTGTTTTTTTGTTTTTTGAGATGGGAGTCTCGCTCTTGTCGCCCAGGCTGCAGTGCAGTGGCGCAATCTCGGCTCACTGCAACCTCCACCTCCCTGGTTCAAGCAATTCTCCTGCCTCAGGCTCCTGAGTAACTGGGATTACAGGCGCCTGCCATCAAACCCGGCTAATTTTTGTATTTTTAGTAGAGATGGGGTTTCGCCATGTTGGCCAGACTGGTCTCAAACTCCTGATCTCAAGTGATCCGCCCCCGTCAACCTCCCAAAGTGCTAGCATTACAGGTGTGAGCCACCGCGCCCAGCCTGCTCTGAGAGATTTCACTCACCCCTCATGGCTCTCCATCCTGGCAGAGATCCAGCCCAAACCAATTACATCCGAATCCTCAAGGGTGGGGCCTGGACATCTGTGTTTTTAAAAGCTCCCTCACATCCTTGAGCTCAGGAGTTCAAAACCAGCCTGGGCAACATAGTGAGACCTCATCTCTACGAAAAAATTCAAATGAACAAAAAAATTAGTTGGGTATGGTGGCACATGCCTGTAGTACCAGCTACTTGGGAGGCTGCGGGGGAGGAGTTGAGGAGGTCAAGGCTGCAGTGAGCCATGATCACACCACTGCACTCCAGCCTTGGTGACGGGGTGAGACTCTCTCCCCCACTCCCCCCCCAAAAAAAAAAAAAAAAGAAATAGCTCCTTGAGATGATTCTGCAGCCAGTACTGAGAATCCTGATCTTATCAATTCCCTTGGGGTTCAAGTGATTCTCATGCCTCAGCCTCCCAAGTAACTGGGATCACAGGCATGCACCACCACACCCAGCTAAGTTTTGTATTTTCAGTAGAGATGAGCTTTCACTACGTTGCTCAGGCTGGTCTCGAACTCCTGGGCTCAAGTGATCTGCCCGCCTTGGCCTCCCAAAGTGCTGGGATTATAGGCACGAGCCACCGCGCCCGGCTGCCTTTGTCCGTTCTACTGTTTTTTAGTATCTGGCTACTTTCCAGTTTAGGAGTATTACAACTTGTGTTGTTATGAACACTTTTTAGTACATGTCTTCTGACGGCCCATGAATACATTTCTGCCGGGCATATCACCGACAGAAAATGCTGGGCCTAAGGAAATGTGTGTGTTCAACTTTAGTAGCTGTTGCCAAGTGGTTTTCCATAATGATTATAGCAATTTACCCTCCCATCTGCAGTGCGTGAACATTCCATGTCCTTGTTACCACTTTGGTGGGGTGTAGAGGAGAGTCAAGGAGTTTTCCGTAGACTTCAAGTTATTCTTTTTCTTTTACAGACAGCCATAGAAAGCCAGCCAGTTTCCCCCATGAATGTGAATGAGAAGCAATAGCCCAGATGATTATTAGCAGCCAATTGCTATCAAGTTAAAATGAAAGAACTCGATTACATCAATAGGTTGCTGGATCAGCAACCCAATCCTTAGTTTCCTTTTGTTTAGACTGGTTCGCTGTGGTTTTTCTGTTATGTGTATCTGAAAACATCTTTAGTGCTCTCTTCATAAAGTGTTTGAGTCTTATGAAAATCCTTGTGAAGAGAGTTTCTTTATCCTGATGTGGAAATGGATTGGCCAATGAAATGCAATTAATTCCCCCCAAGGTAGGGGAGTTAGCAAAGGGTAAAACTGGGGCTAGAACCAGGATTTCAGATCCCTGGCCTACTGTTTTACCACCTTCCCTCTCCTGACAGGCAGTACAACTATCATCTCTCATTTTGTGAAAATGGCCATGAGTCCTTTGATCACATAGCTGCAGCTCTTCACTGATGCCAAATTATGTAGCAAATATGCAAACAGCCATGCTGGTGAACAGAGGGGCCAATCATATTCTGTAAACGGAGCTTTAGCAGCTGTGTTCTTTGCTTCGCCCTGTTATGAGAAAACTGCCAACCACGTGAGGTGAGTCCCTGGTCCTCCAGGGAAAAGAGCTGGTGCGTTTTACTCATAAATCACCAATAAGGAAATGAAGACAGTGAGAAGAGAAGGAACCAAAATCGTAGTAGTAATTTCACCTTCCAGCTAGACAGATGCAGGAGCTGTAACTAGCAGCTTCCCAACTTAGAAACCCAACAGTATTTCACCTAGTTTTGTACAGCGACAATCCATTGATATAAAAAATTCAATGGAGCTACTGAAGATAGTTCAGTGATCTAAAACATCTTCTCACTAAAAACAGACTTTGTGATTCAGCCTAACTGCCCTGTCTATACAAAATACTGTAAAGTACTCTGCAGTCAACCTGGGCTCACGGTGGGGGTGCAGAATCCATCACTGATCACTTCCAACCGCTGTCAATCTGTCTTCAAGCTCCAACTCAGCTAAGGAAGTGTCTCCTGGAGCAGACTCAAATGCTTGCTCTAGTACAGGCAGCCAAATTGCTGATGTCACTTGTCCCGTGTAAAATCCTCTAGTGGCTTCACACTGCAATCCCAGTGAAATCCACATTCCTTAGTCTGATCTTCAAAGCACTTCAGGGCCTGGCCCTGCCTCTCTCTCTGACTACAGTGCTCCAGGCTCACTGGTCTTCCGTCTGTGCCTTGAATATTTCATGTTTTTATGGCCTCAGGGACTTTGCAATCCTCTTTCCTCTTCTGGGACTTTCCTCCCTGCCTCCTTGTCTGGTTAGCTCCTCATTTTCCAGTTCTCAGACAAATGTCACCTTCAAGATGAGTCTCACCTGACTACCTTCTGTGTGGCAGCACCCTGTCACTCTCTCATGTCACTTGGTTTATTATCTGTAAGCCCCAGGACAGCAGAGACCCTGTCTTGCTCACCGCTGTATTCACAACGCCTAGACCAACCAACAGGAGGAACATAAAAGATGCTCAGTAACTACCAGGTGAATAAATTGGTCAATGAATAAAGATGGAGATTAACCACTGGGGTGTGTTCTCTTCTCTGCTATTTTCATAGCGATCATTCCACTTTCACTTAGCTCTGTTGCCAAAGAAATATTCCCAGGAAAAGAAAATACAGAAAAAAAAAAAAAAAAAAAGGCCAGGCACAGTGGCTCATGCCTGTAATCTCAATACTTTGGGAGGCCAAGTATTGATGCTCCCAAGTGGGAGCATCACTTGAGCCCAGGAGTTTCAGACCAGCCTGGGCAATACAGGGAGATTCCATCTCTACAAAAAATACAAATATTAGGTGATGGGGCACGGGCCTGCAGTCCTAGCTACTCGGGAGGCTGAGGTAGAAGGACTGCTTGAGTCAGGGAGGTGGAGGATGTAGTGAGCCAAGATTGCACCACTGCACTCCAGCCTGGGCGACAGGGCAAGACCCTGTCTCAATAAATAAATAAATAGAAAAAAAAAAGAGTAGGGGGTGGGGGGCGGGGGAGTAGTAGAAAAGGAGATTGGAAATAATCTTATTTAACAAGTAGGAGGCCGGGCGCGGTGGCTCACGCCTGTAATCCCAGCACTTTGGGAGGCCGAGACGGGCGGATCACGAGGTGAGGAGATCGAGACCATCCTGGCTAACACGGTGAAACCCCATCTCTACTAAAAATACAAAAATTAGCCGGGCGCAGTGGCGGGCGCCTGTAGTCCCAGCTACATGGAAGGCTGAGGCAGGAGAATGGCGTGAACCTGGGAGGCGGAGCTTGCAGTGAGTGGAGATCGCACCACTGCACTCCAGCCTGGGCAACAGAGCGAGACTCCGTCTCAAAAAAAAAAAAAAAGTATGATATGAAACTGTAGGTTCTTTTCCCATACCCTCAGGTCTCCCAGGAGGCTGCATTAGACAGATTTCCAGGCTCGCCCAAAAGCTGTATCACATGATTTTTTACATTTTTTAAAAATAGGCATTTTCACTCAGTAACCATGACCCCGGTCCCTCTGCGTTGCTGATTAGCCGTGGGAAGGCATTAGGTTTTCGAACAGATGTGAGGATAAGTGTGACATACCTTTTTCTGAGCATGTACCCATGATTATTAGCACAAGATGGGTCTTACAAAAATGACGACCACCCGTTCCCCATAGCAGTGCGATATCCTCGCCATCCTTAGCACAGAGTGAGTAAATCATGATTAAACCTCAGCTTTCCGAGACCTTCTGATTCAGGCTTCCCATTTAACAGATGAGGAAGGTTGAGATGTGGGGTGAGGGAGCTTTCTACCCACTCGCGATAGGGTCCTGTCACGACACCGCCGAGCCTTTGGATACATCGGCCGTTGGCGGCGAACAGAGGTTCCTTCCCCTCCGAACTGCAGAGCTCGGAGAGTAAGGAGGGGGTGCCGGCGCCAGGGTCTGCAGCCCCCACCGCTCTCCCCTAGGCCGCAGGAGAGGGAGACAGAGATGAACGCAAACAAGTTCCACACAGCGGCTCCCAGGCGCGGTGTCCCCGCAGGGCGCCCCGCCACGCCCGTCCGCCCCCAGCCCTCGGCGGCGCCCCAGCCACGGAGGCGTCCTGCGAAGCCCTGGGGCTTGGGGCGCTCAGAGCTGCGGCCAAGACCCTCCTCCTGACGCCGGAGCGCGCGCGGTCGCCTCCCTAGACTCCGCTGCGTGAGGCCCGAGCGGGGTGGCGGGGCGGGCGCAGGGGGAGAACGACGCGGGGCGCGGGGAGGAGCCAGAACCCGCAGCTCCTTTACGGGGTTGGCGGGAGCCTAGGCTCGGGTTTGAGCTGAAGGGAAATCGGCCCTTCGCCCGGGGGCGCGGGGCTGCCCTAGATCCAGGAACCTGCGCGCCGCTGCCAGCACCCCTGCTCCCCGTCCCCTTCCGGGTCCCTCCCAGATCCCCAGTCCGACCCCGTCCCCATCCTTACGCTCCGCGCCAGGCGGGCGGAGGCGGCCGAGGGCGGGACCAGGCCAAGCCTCGGGCGCCGCCAGGGTCCGGGAGGGGACTGCGGCCCGGAAGCCTCCGGCCGCCCCGCAGCTGCCCGCGCCGCGCCCACCTGTAGTAGCGGTCATCCTTGAAGGGCGTGAGGTCCTCCTTGAGCTCACGGTACGCCTCCCGCAGCCGTCGGCACAGGTGCTTGAGCTCGCTGCAGAGCGGGGGCTCAAAGGCAGGGTACTCGGCGTCCATGTTGCGCAGCCTCCCGGGCCCCGGCCCCGCCGCTCCGCCCTTTGTGTCGCCGCCTGCGCCCCCTCTCTCCTCCAAGCACCGGGGATCGGGCTGCCGGCGCGCTGGGCGGGACCGAGGAGGAGGAGCAGGTGCTGGAGAGGTGGGGAGGGGGCGCGCAGGAAGCGGACCCGGTGCGCTCAGGGCGCCGCCGCGAGCACGCGAGGAGCCGGGCCGGCCCCCGCCCCGAGGAGGGGGCCTGAGTGGGGGAGGGGGCCGCGCCCATCCGCCTCCGCGCCCATCCGCCGCCGCCCCGGGAGAGGCAGAAGGCGGGGGAGGAAGTGCAACACAAGGTCGTCTGCCGCCCAGGACAAAAATCTCAGTGCCGCCCTCGCCAGTGGCAGCGCTGGGAAGGGAAGACACTGGAGGTGGGAGCACGAAGGAAAATGGGGCTTGGGGGCCGGACTGAGAGCCCTTTCCTGCTGGGAAAGGGCTACCGCGTTCAGCACCGCGGACAGCTCCCGGGGGCGACTTCTGGCTTCTCGGGCTCCACTTGGCCTAATGCAGTTTAACATTTAAAACTAAGACCATTAGGGTTGTAGTCATAATAAATATTTTTTAATGAAGCGTGTCCAAGTGAGGTGCCTCTTCCCACTTGTACTAAAACCATCAAAAAAAAAAAAAGTCTAGGCAGAGGAGTTTCTCACCCTCTACAAGCTCAACACTAGTGTGCAAACTACAGAGTTAACAAATTAACACGTCTTCTACGGAATGGCTTCTCCAAAGCGTAGTGTGATCTCTTGTGAATTTTTCCAGTAATACGTGGAGAAACAGCCTTTCCAGACGATGTTAGTGCATTTCCATCTGAATCCAGGGCAGGTTTCCACGCAAGATTGATCCTGCCTGCACTGCGGGAAACCTCTTACTTTTAGGGACAAAACCTACACAATTGAACCTAAATAATTGTGAAATATCGATCCCAGGAATCTGTATTTGTCCAAACTCCACAGGCAAGTCTAATGACCACTCAGGTGCCAGCGGTCTCAGCATTCCCATGTTTCCTGCTGTCTGTGCCTACTCTGTCACTCCACCCGCTCTTCCTCGCTCTGTATTTTTATTTCTTTTCTCCCTTTACATTTTGGAACAGCTTTTGTATGCTAGCCAGGCTCCCCTATCAGGGCTTGCATATCTTCCCATAACTGCTGATCATATTGCACTGCGCACTGTTAGGTTTTAGCCTTCATTCATTAACATGAGCATTTGTGTTTAATCATCTCAGGATTTAAAAAAAAGAAAGAGCTCAGGTTTGGTAACACTCAAAATATAGTGCATCAAGAGGCGCACTAAGAAGAACTTCAGAGAACACACATGCAGATTTGTTTTCTGAAATGAGAGACTGAGTTCAGCATGTGCCATATTTTAAACATTGTATCGTTGGCTACAGAGAGCTTATTTTTAGGAGGAATATAGGCCAATCTCCAAGATACATCAAAACACTTAAAAAATCCTCTAGGGAGCTTTCCTTAGCTTCTCAAGCCTAGTTTTTTTCCTCCCTCTTTGAAGTACAGTAGCCCCTCGAGGATAATACACATCTGGCTCCAGCACTGTGAGGTACTAATCTATTTTGTCAGCTCTTTTACTACAAATCGCTAGAAATTTGAGATAACACACACACACACAGTGTACATGTTATGCACAGCTGAGCCACATACTATAATTTTTTTGTACATTTTATTTCCCATAGAATTAATGGTTATCATTTTTATTGCTTGATTTTTAAATATACTTATTAATATAACCTCAGGTCCCGCACCAGTTGTCTAATTTCTCTCTTAAGATGCTCAGGTGCATGAGACATCCTGTCAGTTTTGCCTTTGTGAATGACAGCTCTCCTGGGCCTTCTGACCAGCTGTGGACAAGTTATCTTCACACCCAATGCGTGGGTGCCTGGAGGGATCTCCCCACCATCATCCTGGGCATTTTCTCCCCTCTGTTCTGTTTGAATCCCACATTTTCTATTTACTGGTAGAAAATATCTTCTACAAGATTTTGAGAAAAGATGCATGGGATGCAAATTTTTTGAGGTTGTGGATATAGGAAAATGACATTCTTTTACACTTTCTTGATAGCTTGGCTAGGAATAAAAAATTTGGTTGGAAATAGATTTTGTTTTTTTGTTTTTGTTTTTGAGATGGAGTCTTGGTCTGTTGCCCAGGCTGGAGTGCAATGGTACAATTTTGGCTCACTGCAGCCTCAAACTTACAGGTAAGTGATCCTCCCACCTCAGCCTCCTAAGTAGCTAGGACTACAGGTGCACGACACCATGCCAAGCTAATTTTCATATTTTTTATAGAGATGGGGTTTCACCATGATGCCCAGGCTGGTCTTGAACTCCTGGGCTCAAGTGATCTGTTCACCTTGGCCTCCCAAAGTGCTGGGCTGATAGGTGTGAGCTGCTGTACCTGGCCTATGCCAGGCATTTCTTTCTCTCTCATTTTTTGTTTTTTTTTTGAGACAGAGTCTTGCTCTGTCGCCCAGGCTGGAGTGCAGTAGCAGGATTTCCATTCACTGCAACCTCTGCCTCCTGAGTTCAAATAATTCTCCTGACTGAGTAGCTGGGATTACAGGCGTGCGCCACCACTCTCGGCTAATTTTTATATTTTTAGTAGAAATGGGGTTTCACCATGTTGGCCAGGCTGTCAGGGTCTCACTCTGTCACCCATGCTGGAGTGCAGTGGTGTGATCACTTAAGTGAGGTGGCCTCTGTATTTCCTTTGTGATTGGTCCTTGTCTCGTTTGGGTGTCTAGACATGTTATATTGAATGTTATACCACTTTGCCTTTATAGTGAGGGAGAAGTGTTTCCTCTTTTTTAATTTTCTGAAAGTGTATAAGAGTAGAGGAACAAGTTCCTTGAAAGTTGATGGTACTACTCAGTAAAACTATTTGGCTTGAAATTTTCTTTGCAGGAAGATTTTCTACTGATAACTATATTTCCAAGTTTTCAAATCTACAGCATACAATTGTTTATAGTCTTATTTTCTGTTTCTTAAAAAGATATCTCTCTGAAGTTAGATTCCGTTTCTATTCCTGATATCACACTTTTGTGCTTTCTTTTTTTCTTCCTATATCATGCCAGATATTTGTCAAATTAATCTTTTCCAAGAACTAACTTTGACATCATGGACCCTCTTGAATGTATTTTCGGTTTTTATGCTCATTAAATTTGATCTGGCCAGGTGTGGTGGCTCATGCCCGTAATCCCAGCACTTGGGGAGGATAAGGTGGGTGGATTGCTTGAGCTCAGGAGTTCAAGCCCAGCCTGGGCAACATACGAGACCCTGTCTCTACAGAAAAATACAAAAATTAGCCGGGCATGGTGGTGCATACCTATAGTACCAGCTATTTGGGAGGCTAAGGTGAGAGGATCACTTGAACCCAGGAGGTTGGTCAAGGCTACAGTAAGCTGTGATCACACCACTGCACTCCAGCATGGTGACAGAGTGAGACCCTGTCTCAAAAACAAAACAAAACAAAAAACACAGTTTTTTTATCTTAAAAATCAGCCTAGTTGCTGAATGGAGAGTGGCCTGGGGGAGGAGGGAGCAGGAAGCCCACAGGAGGCTGCTGAAGAGGCAGAAGTGAGGGTGAGCGCTGGCCCAGGTCAGGCAGCAGAGGGAGGGAGGGAGCTCTTGCAGAAGTGGCTGGGACTTGGTAGTGGCTACTGTGGAACAGGAAGGAGAGCGAGGGGTCCAGGATAGCTCCCTGTCATCTGGAACCGCTGTGCACCCTTCCACAGGGTCCCAAGACCACTACACACTGGGTGGAGCGGATGAGTTGGTCTGGCAGAGAGGGACTCAGCAGTCTTGGAGATAGAGAACCAGCTGGGACCATACCCTCTGCGGGGCAGGGCTGTTTCTGCTCTGCATGGGGCTACCTGTCTCCTCCAGGCATCACAGTGATTGGCATGTGTTAGACACTCCATAAATATTTGCTGATTAGTGAAAGAACAAGTAAAAAAATCCGTGTCCTGAACTCACTAATTGAGCGCCTTAGCCTGCCTGGACTCAGCAATGCCTGTGTAGCCTTCCAATCGGAGTCTGGGCTTACACTGCCCCCAACACGCACCACACACAGCCGAGATGTGCTGCAGGCAGCTCACCCTGCCTCGTGACAGCTGATGGTGACATTTCCAGGAATCTTGAGAGTCAATTTTTAAATACAATCATTATATAAAATTAAATTGCTACTTACGGCACATCTCTTTCCAACTCCTCATTCAGTGACTCTGGTGGGAATATTTATACCATGGAAATCAGCAAAAGCCACAAATCAGAGTTGATTTCATTTCATTGTTTTAGTCTAGGCTCTAGACTTAAGAATGTGATGAAGGCAGTGTTCATAATGCAATTTAAATTTAAAATGCGTCATATCTGCAGCCATCACATTGTAAACAGCACAAAAGAATCAAGGAGATCTGATCTGCAAAAACTATTATCCCATTTAGCGAAGAAATGGCTTATGTCATTAATGTATGAGTAAAGTTCTAACATATGTTTGTGATGTTTCATTGAAGACACATTTTCGTTGTTTCACTTTTGTCTTGCTCAAAAATGTAAATGAAAATAACCAACATTCATGTTGAAGCTACATTTGTTTACCAATTACAATCATAGGTTGGCTACAAGACAAACATTTGGCAAAAATCAACAAAAGCATTAGCTATTAAGTCTGGCTATATGGAGTTATAAAAAAGAATATTGTATATTTTGTTATTGTAATTGTGTACTGCACATCCTATATAGCAATACAATTTATAATGCTCATGTAAGGTATATTTATTCATTCCAAGTTTGTTTGTATGTTTCTGGAGAGCTGGTTGTTAGCCATTTACCAGCACACCACTCCACTTGTTTGTCAGTTTATAACCTTCAACTCAAAGCATTGTTCTCCTGAAGAGGGCACCAGAAGGGGGATGGAGCCCAAACAACAGAGAGCACTGCACGGGGAATGGGGGAGAGGCTGTTTACCCATCAGCAAGACTTGGCAGGCTGGATAATTTCAATGTGAATACGAAGAAGGCTGAGTGCTGATCAAGGTGCCATTTACATTTTATACTCACTACCTTCTATTGCGAGGCTCACGACTGGTTTTGTTTATTTCCATAAACATACAACAGAATAATCCTCCAGATCATCTTCGGGAACCTGGACAAAGTCTGAACAAAATGAACCCATCTTCGTTCGGAGCATCATCTCCCTAATGGGAAGCTGACTGCAAAGGAGAAAGGAAGTTAAAAGCAAAGGTCAAGGCGGGCGCAGCTGTGCAGATTTCCCTGGAAGGGAGGCTTCTGCCTGAGGTGCTGACTTCTGCTCCCTGGGGAGCTGGTGCTTGTTCTCTGTGGTTCAGCATGCTTCAAGGAGCGATTCTGAAAGAGGGGCTGTGGCCTCATGGCTCTGAGATTTGCTCCTGACTTTTTCAACACACACTGCCTGGATTAGAGGAAAGTCACTTACGATTTTATATCTGAGATTTCCCCATCTCCTAACTGGGACCAAACCTTTGTAGGGGAGGAAACATTTCTTTTCGTCACCCATCACTAGGGTCATGGCCAGGGCCCCCATTAACAAGAGAAACCCATACAAATTTTATTTAATACAGCCATGCACCTCATAAAGACGCTTCAGTCCACAACAGACCGAATATACGATGGTGATCCCATATGATTATAATACTGTATTTTAGTTGTCTCTTTTCTATGTTTAGATACAAAAACACTTGCCGTTGTGTTTCAGTTGCCTGCAGCGTTCAACACAGTGACATGCTGTGCGGGTTTACAGTCCGGAAGCAATCAGTGGCCCCACAGAGCCTAGGTGTGCCACCAGTCGTGCCTCTAGGTCTGTGTAAGTGCACTCTGTGAGGTTCCCACAGTGACAAAATGGCCTAGCGACACATTTCTCAGGACACTTCGCATCGTTAAGTGATGCAAGTTTTTTTTTTTTTTTTTTTTTTGAGACAGAGTCTGGCTCTGTCTCCCGGGCTGGAGTGCAGTGGCTGGATCTCAGCTCACTGCAAGCTCCGCCTCCCGGGTTTATGCCATTCTCCTGCCTCAGCCTCCCGAGTAGCTGGGACTACAGGCGCCCGCCACCTCGTCCGGCTAGTTTTTTGTATTTTTTAGTAGAGACGGGGTTTCACCATGTTAGCCAGGATGGTCTCGGTCTCCTGACCTCGTGATCCGCCCGTCTTGGCCTCCCAAAGTGCTGGGATTACAGGCTTGAGCCACCGCGCCCAGCCTATGCAAGTTTTACATGACACAGGAACCTTCAGAAATGAGAACTCAAAGACACGGACACCTGTTTTTTCGTTTGTCTGTTTTGAGATGGAGTCTCACTCTGTTGCCCAGGCTGGAGTGCAGTGGGGCAATCTCGGCTCACTGCAACCTCTGCCTCACGGGTTCCAGCGATTTTCCTGCCTCAGCCTCCCAAGTAACTAGGATTACAGCTAATTTTTGTATTTTTAGTAGAGATGGGGTTTCACCATGTTGGCCAGGCGGGTCTCAAACTCCTGACCTCAAGTGATCCACCCACCTCGGCCTCCCAAACTGCTGGGATTACAGGCATGAGCCAGCAGACACCTGTGTATTTTTACACTGCTAAGTCTGATGAAGAAGTGGACAGGTGTGAAGGACAGCTGGACAAAGGAGTGCGATCCCCTGGGAATAAGCTGGGTGACTCCGCAGTGCCCATTTGTGCAGGCTCTTCTCTGTGCCCCTGTCTTCAGAGATGAGACGTTCCTCTCCTCTGGGGGCAGGGAGGGCACCTGTGGAACGAGGGTCATGGACCTGCTGCAGGGGCCAGGAGGTGTGGGGAAGGTGACAGCGACCTTCCTGCTTCTGCCGTTTTCTCAAATGTCAAGGTGCCACATTCTGGGGTGATGTGTCCTGAACCCCATCACCTTCCCCGAGAAGGGCTTGTTGGGTCTTCCTGCTGACAGAACAAGCTGTACTGTGGCTTCCGAACCTGCTGTTACATGGGGTTGGCTCTGGGTGTCATCTTTACCTTTGCCTTATTTTTGGAGACGACAGGTATCCAGATGGGAAGAACTGAAAGTCATCCGTTCTTGCCATTTGGATGGGAGAAAACCTTGGCTAATGAGATGATGTTCAGCTGTGTCGCTACAGGTACTGAGGATTTTTTAAAAAGTACTAGGCTCGGGCCGGGCGCTGTGGCTCATGCTTGTAATCCCAGCACTTTGGGAGGCCGAGGCGGGCGGACCATGAGGTCAGGAGTTCGAGATCAGCCTGACCAACATGGTGAAACCCCGTCTCTACTAAAAATACAACAATTAGCCAGGCGTGGTGACTCATGCCTGCAACTCCAACTACTCAGAAGGCTGAGGCAGGAGAATCGCTTGAACCCGGGAGGCGGAGGTTGCAATGAGCCGAGATAGGGCCATTGCACTCCAGCCTAGCGACAGAGCGAGACTCCGTCTCCATACAAAAGTCCCTCAGATTGTTCGCGGCCGGGATCGCGCCTAGAGCGGGTGAGCGCAGGGCGGGTGCACGCACAGGACAGGTGCGCGCGCAGGTCGGGGACCCTGCACTCGGGGTCTGCGCTCTGGTCGAGGGCTCGTTCCCTGGGGAGTTTCCTTTCCTGTTCCCTACCCTGAGCGGCTGCCGCTCGTGCCTTTGGTCTGACCCAGGCCGGCCATGGCTTCAGCTTGGAAGAGCTACAGAAAGATCCAGAAGAGGTAAAGGTGTTACTGGAAAAGGCAACTAGGAAAACAGTACGTGATGCCCTTCCAGCTGAAAAATCCAAGACTGAGACAGAAATGAACAGGATGCAGCAGAAATCACGGAGGAAAGCAGAACTCCTTGACAGCGAAAAGCCAGCTGCAGTGTTTGCTTCCATTACAGAGGACCTACAGTGACACTCGGTGACTATGCACGGGGTCAGCCAGGTGAGGAGGCCAAGTTCTCGCTAAGAACGTGTAGATGCGCTCCCCAGAGAGGTCGTGCGATCTCTTGGTATAGGATCTAACTGGGCAGGGTTATCCATGAGTGTGAACAATCCATTGACACCTACTTCTGTGGAAGGCAAGGCGGATACAGTTCTTATCTTCTGTATAAGGAAAGCAGAAAACACGGGTGGAATCACCTGACTCAGGTTGAAAAAGGGTACAAATAAACAGAAAAGGCCCCCTACCACACTGGAACAGACCATAGGGAGGGGGTGACGAACGTTCTAGAGGAACTGGATGAGGATGGAGATGAGGCTGTGCAGAGAACCATTCATAAAGCCTGGCTGGAATCAGGAGCGAAATGAGCCTGGGGGACAGGGGGTTCTGAGACTTTAAAGTCCTTTTGGGAACTGTGATGTGGAGGTGCTGGTGTTCCCAGTAGGGGAATACTGGTGAGCTGCACATACGCACTTACAGGTAACTTCTTACAGGGGCCTCTTCTTCTTTTTTTTTTTTTTCTGAGACGGAGTCTCGCTCTGTCACCCAGGCTGGAGTGCAGTGGCCGGATCTCAGCTCACTGCAAGCTCCGCCTCCTGGGTTCACACCATTCTCCTGCCTCAGCCTCCCGAGTAGCTGGGACTACAGGCGCCGCCACCTCGCCCGGCTAGATTTTTGTATTTTTTAGTAGAGACGGGGTTTCACCGTGTTAGCCAGGATGGTCTCGTTCTCCTGACCTCTTGATCTGCCCGTCTCGGCCTCCCAAAGTGCTGGGATTACAGGCTTGAGCCACCGGGCCCGGCCACAGGTGCCTTTTCTAAGCAAAGGCAATGCATTCTCCATTTCCTACTGGAAGATTTATTTAAATAAAATATGCCTATTAAACAAAACAAGCAAACAAAAAGTCCCATAGCACAGATGCTTTCACACCTGGTTGGTTATGTTTTCAACATAGTGTACCAGTCCTTTATCCACATAGATAATTCACTTTTTTCAAGTATACTCTCAAGAGGTCCACATCATGAAAAACAGGTTAAGAAATGAGATAGGCCAAGTTAGCAGAGCCAGGGACATGGCCACCAGCTCGCTGTGGCCCAGTTGGGTGCCTGTGCTGCTGCCACAGTGAGTGTGGAGGACCAGGTCAGGAATGGGACAAAGGGGCTGGGCTTTTGCTGCTTCTGGCTGCCTAGCAGGCGGACTCTAACCAGTGGGTTTCACGGAGGCACTAAGTGGATCTGGGCAGTGTGGTGTTCTCAAGAGGCTGGTTTGGTCTAGTCTGACCCATCCGCTCTTCCTGGGAGCTGTTTGTGGAGAAACGTGGCCTGTGTCTCCCACAAAGACTGTTGGGCTCATTCTCTTGCCATCCTCCTACGAGCTCGGCTTGGCTTACATTAGCACCTGATGGCAAGTGTGTGTGTTAGAAAAAGAGAATGTTTACAAGCTCATCCTGTGGGAGGGAACCCTGGATGCAACGGTGAGACCCGCTGGCGTGAGTGCAGTGCACAGGAACAGATGGGCTGGGGGCGCGAGGCTGACTTCATGTGGCCTAAGATGGGCAGGGATCCTGAGGGTTCCATGAGCTGAATGCTCTGTGGCTTTTAGAGAAACTTCCCTTCCCAAGCTGCCTGAATCTATAAGGTCATCAAAGGAACCACTTAGCGAAGAAGAGACTTTTCTTCCACCAGTGCAAG
The DNA here is from genome assembly GCF_000951035.1 of Colobus angolensis palliatus. NCBI lineage: Eukaryota > Metazoa > Chordata > Mammalia > Primates > Cercopithecidae > Colobus > Colobus angolensis. The sequence continues at coordinate 4,071,389 of NW_012116821.1, read as the reverse complement.
ACATGGGACCTAGGATGGAGGTGGTTGTTCCAAAGGGTGGAGGAAGGCAGTCTCTTTCTATTAGAGGAATGTTTTCTCTGAAGTTCTGTAACAAAGGAAACTGATGAGAAACTGGTGAGAAAACACAATCCTGGGACAGAAGAGCCTCCTGCAGTCAGAAGCAGGTGCTTGAGGAAGGCAGGAAGTGGGACTCAAGGGGACCCCATGGACTCAAGCACAGAAAGAAATTCATCACTCGACGGTGTGTCTCCTTCTCATAGGGGTTGGCGGCGGGAGGAGCGCATGAGTGTGTCATGCACATACTGTGGTGTCTGGACTGCCTGCCTTTTTACTGGGGAAAGAAAATATAACACTGGTCAAGCCCCAGTTTCAGTGACCCCAGACATTGAAATAAAAGGAAATGCTCCTGCTACTGGGTGAAAGTGCAAGATTCTGATCAGTGGTTCCTAGAAGACCCTTAAGGTGACACAGGACACACCGAGTTGATTCATGTGAAAGGATGAACCACAGACCATTCACATGAGCTGGAGGATGAAACAACAGGGGACATGGAGACCCTTGGTTCCCAGGACAGAAGGGGAATGGTGTCAGGGCTGGGCACTTCTCTACTTTTGGAGGAGTGGAAAAAGGAAACACTAGGTTCTACCCATATACCCTCAGGGTTGAAGACGATGGGAAATGACTGGCACAACTGGGAGAAGGCAACGTGACTGGTTGCCTCTATCATCCAAGCTCCCCGCTCTTTCCCGGGACAAGAACTATCCCATAGCTGTGCCTGCAGTGAGGATGCTGCACCATCACTGGGTGCAGGAGAGAGCCTGGGAGCCAGCCAGAGCTAAGTGGCAAATGGGATGCTGGGATTCCCAACAGTGACCTGGAAGAACACATGGGCAGGTCAGAGGACAAAGAGCAAGATGCTTTGCAAGGTGTCTGCACGCTGTCTGAGCGGTGGTTGAAGCTTAAGAAATTCCTATGACTGCCAGGCATGATGGCAGGTGCGGTGGCTCACACCTGTAATCCCAGCACTTTGGGAGGCCAAGACAGGTGAATCACCTGAAGTTAGGCGTTAGAGATCAGCCTGGCCAACATGGCGAAACCCCATCTCTACTAAAAATACAAAAATTAGCTGGGCATGGTGGTGCACGCCTGTAATCCCTGCTACTCGGGAGGCTAAGGCAGGAGAATCGCTTGAATCTGGGAGGTAGAGGCTGCAGTGAGCTGAGATCATGCCATTGCACTCCAGCCTAGGCGACAAGAGCGAAACTCCATCGCAAAATAAAAAAAAAAAATTCCTATGACTTACGGTGAGGCACCTTCTTTACCTGAAGCGATCGCTCAGACAGGAACTCTGAAATGGGTTCAAGAAATGCGCTGGCTGGCCGGGCGCGATGGCTCAAGCCTGTAATCCCAGCACTTTGGGAGGCCGAGACGGGTGGATCACGAGGTCAGGAGATCGAGACCATCCTGGCTAACACGGTGAAACCCCGTCTCTACTAAAAAATACAAAAAACTAGCCGGGCGAGGTGGCGGGCGCCTGTAGTCCCAGCTACTCCGGAGGCTGAGGCAGGAGAATGGCGTGAACCCGGGAGGTGGAGCTTGCAGTGAGCTGAGATCCGGCCACTGCACTCCAGCCTGGGCCACAGAGCCAGACTCTGTCTCCAAAAAAAAAAAAAAAGAAATGCGCTGGCACTTCAAATGAATGGCTTCTTATTCTTCAGCGCATAAAGCAGCTGTTTTTAGGAAGTGTAGGGAAACAAATCCACACAGACTGGCTCCTTTGTGAAGCCTGGGTGAGTAATAAAACTGGTCAGCCGAAGGTTCACTCTTTACAGAATTCAGTAACAAGGACTCAAATCTCATTCTATAAAGCGGATGAGCTCACCTGATGAGGGGCAGGGGTGGCCAATCTATAATACTTGTTTTCATGGGAGATGAGTAAGTGTAAGTAGCTCAGAGCTCATTACAGGCAAATCTTTACCACACACCAGAGTGAGAAGCTGGGAATAAACCAGGTCTATTCATTAATGTGACCCAGAAATCTTGGATTCTGTTTCAGGACTGGTTTTTGTCTATGGAATCCAGAAATAATTTCAACCTCTCACTGCTTCCATTTTCTTCTGAAAAAGTGGCAAAAGGTATCCACTTCATAACGGAGTTGAGATTTGGCTGTGGTTAGTATCTTTCATCCTTGGAAAACTGCAATGCAATCTCCATGAGACAGTTATTTCTCTTCTACAGTGAGTGTTGGGAGCTAGGTTAGAGCAAAATTGATTCCTTATTCTTTGAAAAACACCAAAAAGGTAGTTCTGTAAATGTACACATGTATTATCACAGATATACCTCCCATGCCACCTTCCCACCTCCCATAGTCATAGGGAACTTCAGGGCAGAGGAAGGAGGCTCACTAAGCACTCATGAGGAACAACAACAGTTAACAGTCATATGAGCACTTAAGAGTCGAATTGCTTAAAACCTAGGTTTAAGTTTCCTACAAATTAACAAAGATGTTAATATATTTGGCAACTCTGACCTTTAGGTGCTATGTAGACGCACTTTCAATCGAGTCCTCTTTTAAAAAGCCATGAAAAACCAAATGCAAACCAGATCATCAAGAAGACAGCACAATCTCTGACTTCCCCAAATGGGCAACATGATGACCACGGTCTCAGGGGCTCGAGTAGCTGCTGGCAGTTACCAAGAGAGCCAGGAAGCAACTGAGGGTGGGGGGGTCATGCCAATGGAGCGAGGTGATTTCTCCTCACAAGGCTCAGGAATTCTGCACACAATTTTTTTGATCTGCAAAATTTTATTAAGCAATAGCTGGACAACTCTTACAACTTCAAATCATCAAGAAAAAAATAAGGAGATTAATCCATCTCAATAATAAAGACAGAAAATAACTTGGACAAACCACATCGTTTTCAATGCAAACCATTAATGCCTTCTAGAATATCTCCTGCACAATCTAATACACAAAATACATAAGAAGAGAGGCAAATAAGGATGAGCTCATTAAAACGCATTTGGGAATCACAACAGATCTTGCTTGTAGAGTAAAACAAAGCAGGATGCTGAATTTAAAAACAAACAAACCAACACTGGAGGAACTGAGGTGCACAAGCAGTGCACGCCACTGCCGAGGTCTGGACATGAACATGCTGGTGGTCTAGTTTGGTCTGGGACCTATGCACCTGCATCGCGCACTTATGGTTTAAAAAAAAAAAAAAGGAAAAAAGAAAATGCCAGTAGTAATAAACTCAGAAATTATGTCCAAATTTACAGTACCAAAATAATGCATTTATAAACAAATGCAAAAACAATACCCCTTTGGTAAATAATACAGTGCCTTTTTCAGTCAAATGCATAACCCATGCTTTTCTACAACACGAAAAAATTTTTATCTACAATAAACAACAAGATCTTAGAACCCTACCCCTCCCCTTAAAAAGAACTGTAAACAGAAAATATAGGTACAAGTTACACAAAAATTGCACAAAGCCAAAGAAAATGGAAACAAAGTAAGCCACAACCTATCAGAGTTTTATCAGCCAGAGGTAAGGAATCACACAAATGCTGAAGAGTTCTGAGTTGTGTGCTGTTACAGAAATCCCAGGAACTCAAATGACATTTTGGACACATTTTTGTCTCCACTAACTTTGCTTACAACCATTGACTTGGCCAAATGATACAGGCCCACCGCAACACCATGGACTCCTTCTCCACAGTTACTGGGCCAAACTTTCCTTTTCAAGAAATCTGTTGAATTTGAAGACTGTGTAACATGGCAGAGCACACTCAGGAATTTGAGGTGACCTAGGTATATATTCCTGTGGTTTTGGGGACAAGTAGTGACTTATTTCAGGGCTGTTCTCATGGACACCCAGCTAAGCAGGGCACACACATGGAGACTCCTCTTACCTAGAATCAGTACTTTTGTGTATTCTATGAGAACACAATTCCAAATGCATTTAGAGGTGTATTTTCTAAAGATATTACTTTAAATGCACTGGTTTATATTCAGTACATAGCTCATTAACACAGGAAAAGAAATATTTCTCTCCACAAAGGCAATGCTGTGAAATATACTTCCCATGAAAAGTGGAATAATGAGGCTGTTTAGTGTTGCACTCTTAGGCTGTGAGAGCTGTAAGGGAGTTTAGAGGGTTGTCCAGGCTGACCCTTTCATTTCACAGATGGACAAATGGAGGCCTAGCCAGCCCCAGGGACTTGCCCAAGATCACCCTCCAACCTTGTGGCAGAGCAGGCTTGACCCTGGGGTTTCCTGACTTTTTGCTATGAGTACAGGATGAACATAACAGATTCTTCCATGTCCTTGTGGGACACTTGACAAGGGGGCAATGACTACGGATAAAAAATATTAGCCTGCAAAATTCTTTGATTTATGCTGCCATTAGAGCTTTGAGATTTTCCGGCTTCTTTGGCCCCAGTTTTTCTCAGGATATACATTCAATGGGTATATTGTACACAAATCTGTGCCTTTGGTTTGATGAGGTTAGAGCTAAAACAAATTTAGAATTGGTTATATTTGTTAATATATCATACTTCCCTCAAAAAGTCATAGATTCTTTATACAGTTAACCTTTTACTGGGCTGCTTTTAAATTTAGGGATTCAATGAGGTATCTTGATATTCATAAACTATTAATAAACATAAAATTTTTAGAAATCTCCTGCATAAAGTATAAATTTTCATCGTATTTAGTCAACAGAGCCTGACTGAATGAAATAGTACTTGAAAATAAGACCACCACCATTAAGTGAAAAGTCACCCTACTAGGAGTGCACAGCCCGCAGCTTACACCTGCCTTGGCGCAGGAGGGCAGCCTCTCTTTTCAGGCCTCTGGGAGAGGGGAGTTGAGCAGTGGCTGCTGGGGTCACTCCGGTACAAACTCACGTGCGCCAAACATCCGAGACAGAAGCCTGTGCCTCCATCGGGGAAAAATGCCTTTTGGGGAGTGAGCTAGGAATTTAGAAGCTTAGTTAATTATTTGCTAAAAAAAATCCATTTTTTTCTTCTCACATACATTTGTAACTTTCATTTCAAGGATTTTCCCCTATATTTGCTCTTATTAATCAGGTTCCAAACAGGCTTTTTCAGGGTCTTTATATCTCAAAAGCAATTAGAACACAGAAAGTGAAGCTTATTACCTAGTAATTCTTTCCTTGGCTACTCTCATTCTAAAAGGACTCCCCTTTTTATTTCAGATCACATTTTCAGATAAAAATAAAATTTTCAAAAGAAGAGTGAATAGTATTTGAGTGTTATCTCAAAAAAAAGTCTCCTTTGTATATAATCAATAACACAAAATTTAAAAAAAAGATTTTTAAATGATTAATATGAATTTTTTCCCAATTAGAAAAGTTACAAATTGCCCAGCAAAAAACCTTCTATTGGCCAGGCGTGGTGGCTCACGCCTGTAATCCCAGCACTTTGGGAGGCCGAGATGGGCAGATCACCTGAGGTCAGGAGTTCAAGACCAGCCTGGCCAACATGGCGAAACCCCATCTCTATTAAAAATACAAAAAAATTAACCAAGGGTGGTGGTGGGTGCCTGTAATCCCAGCTGCTCGGGAGGCTGAGGCAAAATAATCACTTGAACCCTGGAGTCAGAGGTTGCAGTGAGCCGAGATTGTGCCACTATATTCCAGTTGGGTGACAAGAGTGGGACTCCGTGTCAAAAAAAACAAAAAAAACAAAAAAAACCTCTGTCATATCCTATTTCTTGCAGCAAAATATACTGCGACCAAGTAAGTCATTACAAAGATACTGTTTTTCTAAATAAATAAAATGGGCATAACTCACCAAAACATAACAAAATAATTCCTAAGAACATTATGAAAAGCAAGATAAATAATTATCTCTTAGACAATAAAACAGGGGAATTGCATTTAAATTATCTGACAGGCTATAACCATTATTGCACAACTAGTAAGCACTGAAACACCATATCAAGCTACAGAAACTCATATAAAAGAATTAATTCTGATAACATTGCTAAATTCTTTCTGGAAGAATGCACCCACTAAAAATATCAGGCCCAATACTTTAAATATAAATGAGAAACCCTGGTATTAGATGGGAGATGTCCTTTGCCATATCAGAAAACCTCGTCAGTATTTCTTTGGGGTTTGGAGAGAATCAGGAGTGATGTCATGTCATCTTGTTCTGGGAAAAAAATGGGTCGGTTTCTTTTGTAATTTTTAACTAAAACAGGGGATTAAAAAAACTTTTACATTTGAAAATACTTTTCTGTAGCATCTTCTACTTGTCTGTTTCCAAATAAAATCCAGATTTGGAACCCAACACCAGCAGATAGTTCCTGTGCAGGCTCCTGCACAGCAGGCCCAGGAGAGGGGCCTGATCCTAAACAACATCACAGGTAAGAATAACTGAAAAAACAAAAACAAAAACAAACAACAACAAACAACACTGGGTTTTGTCCTCAGGGCTTGAACACTGCCCACAGGTTCTCATGAGGAGGAGGAAGTGGGAAGAGATATTCTAGGTAGTTTTTTTTTAATACAATTAACAAAGTGTGATCAACCAACTACCTAGGTATAATTTTAACAACGTTTTCTCAGTGGTTTAGCTCCTTAGTAAACAGTCTGTACAGTTAATAAACAACTTTTTTTCTTAAAGAAGATCATGAACATTTTGTCAAAGATTTGACCATACTCATGTATTTTAATACCCTGGTGAACACTTAACATTTTTTTGGTAACATTTATAATTTGATAGAAAGCATTTGTAGTCAACTGAATTTTAATGTAGCCAAGAGGAGAAAAGGAGTGGTTTTAAATCAAGCCTCATCCACACTTTTAGAATGGGAAGGCGTAGAACAGGATATCTCACGGGAAAGATCACGTTTACAGTAATGTGTTCCAGATTAAAAAGTAAAAGGGGCAGAGAGAGTAGAGGCTGTTTCTCAGCATGTGGGGATCTAGTGACTGCTACCACATTATTTGAGAAAACTGCTACCACTACCACAGGCCAGGATCTTTCCATTTTTGTCTCTCACCTTCTCCCAGAACCAGTCATACTGAATGATCATCACTGATCCTACAGAACTTTGACATACGATGAAACTAGTGGAGGCTTTCAATGTAAACATCCTCAGCACAGGAGGGTAGCCCTCACACTGCTGCTACAAGTCATACGCTGAGTCACACTGCTGTCTGCAGAGTGATGTGAACCCGTGTATATGTGCAGTTTCTTCTTCACCCTTCGTCCCTTCCCCAACATCCTCAATGAGCAAATCACATTTCTACCTGGTGAGAACACCCCTGTAAAGATCCTACTTCGTTGGTCCAACACAGTGTGTCTGCCCAAATGCCCGATGTTAATTAAGTCACCTTTTGGGGAGTAACATAATTAGTGTAAATCAAATGCTGTCCCCACCCCGTTCCCCAAGAACCTGTATCTTCAGAATTTTGGGCTGTGTTTTGTAAAAGCTTTTTGCTTTTACACTAGTGGTGATGTTGAAGGAAAATGCACGAGAATGCATCCTCCCTATGTCTGAAAGAATAGCAGGCTCTAAGGCAGTCTGTCTTCATTCTGAAGGGCCCAGTAGAGCATTACCACAGCCAAGCTATGTTTCTGGAAAGAACAGCAGGTGCCTAGCACTCTTTGCTTCCAGATGCCACTGAAATGAAAGAAGAAAAGAACAGACAATAAAAGGTAATAAAGCCCAACCAAATAAATGGTGACCACAGGTCAGCACCCTCTCCTGGGCCTGCTGGGCTTTTCCAGTTTCGCTGTTGGCTTCTGGTCCTCCCAGGTATCCGGCCCCTTGAGGGCTCCTCTGGCATCTCCGAAGACCTCTTCCAAAGGCTCTCTGCATCTCTCTCCTCCCCACACCAGTCTCTTCATTTGAGGCGCTGAGTCACGTTGGCCAGGGCAACTGCAAAGGCCTGCACGGCTGAGAACGGGTACTGGAAGTCTAGAATATACGCATTGCCATCAATCCGTCCAAATTGCATCACCTGGAGGAGGGCAGGGGAAGCAAAGACATTACAGAACAAGGCAAAAAGGCCAGGAGTGATAGCTCACGCCTGTAAAACCAGCACTTCGGGAGGCTGAGGCGAGCAGATCACGAGGTCAGGAGACTGAGACTATCCTGGCTAACACGGTGAAACCCCGTCTCTATTAAAAATACAAAAAATTAGCTGAGTGTGGTGGCCGGCGCCTGTACTCCCAGCTACTCGGGAGGCTGAGGCAGGAGAATGGCATAAACCCGGGAGGTGAAGCTTGCAATGAGCTGAGATCGCACCACTGCACTCCAGCCTGGGCGACAGAGGAGACTCCGTCTCAAAAACAAAGAAACAAACCAAAACCAAAACAAAACAAAACAAAAAAACAAGGCGAGCAAGGCGACAGGCGGGTCTGCATGGTTCCTGATGGAAGCAGATAGCACTGTCTATGAGATGCTTTTTGCTAACAAAAGTGACTCTGAATCTGGTGAAGCTTCTATATCTAACTCCAAGTTTGTAGGAAACAAGGGGACTGACGAACATGTTAACACAATGGAGACAATAAGCAAGGTTTGGAATGTGGGGACAATGGCCTCCAGCTCCATCCATGAAAAGTTACCTGGGGGCACAACGTCCAATGTTTGGGTGATGGGCATACTAGAAGCCCACCCCCCATTACGCATGTAATGCCCATGTAACAAGCACATGTACCCCTGAATCTAAAAGAAAAAAGAAAAAAAAAAGAATGGAGGGAATGCTAGAGGCCAAATCAAGTGGTTTCTTCACATAGGAAGTAGAAAGGACAAAGAAAAGCAGAAAGAAGCACCAACAGCCCAGAGGCTCCAGAAGAGAAGCAGCATTGCCACTGTCCAACGCCGCTACCTCAGGGAGGGACTTGGTGGCCACCTCCTCACCAGTTCCTGTGCCCACATCCCATCAGACAGTGGCACCACGCCCTAGCACATGGGCTGCACTCATCGCCTCTGGTCCTCAACCTGTGTGCTCCACAGTGGCGGGATCTGTCTGTCTTCCTCACTGCTCTGATTCTAGTACTATAGCAGGGGTTGACAAACTTTCTGTGAGGGGCTGATAATAAATATTTTAGGCTTTGTGAGTTATACGGTTTTTACCACAACTCCTCAACTCTGCTGTTGTCCAGCCAAAAACAGCCAGGGACGACACTCAGGTGAATGAGTGTGGCTGTGCTCAATAAAACTTTGTTCCAAAAAGAGGCGGCTGGCCAGAATGGTCCAAAGGCCAGTTTGCCAACCCCTGGGCTTAGAGGATTGCCAGGCACACAGCAGGTTCTCAATAACATTTATTGAATGAATTAACAAAAACGTGAATTTAAGTAGAGAGAGGAAGGGACTTTGCAGGATGGTGAAGGGGGATGTTGGCAGCAGGACAGAGTAACCCTTCCAGGCTGGAGCAGGGAAGAACTAGGACCCAATGGGTTCAGCTGCACCATGAGGTTACATCTGGTTCAAGAACTGGGTATTGACTTCCATATACAAAGAAATAGGCAAACGAGCAAACAGATAGAAAACAGGAAGTTGATATGTCTAGGGAAAGAAAAGTATACAAAAAAGGAAATGTAACTAAGCTCTAACACATGGCTCAGCTGTGGGTCCTACTGACTAGCATAACAAGGTAACCAGTGACCACTGATTTAATGGGGAAGGAAAAGCTGTGTGCATACGTGTGTGTGTGTGTGTGTGTGCATAGCGTGAGCAAAACTAACCCTCACGTTCCTTAGGAAGTCACCATCTGATGCCAAAACCAGAAAAGTCAATGAATAGAAGTAGAAACATATTCTTTACAAATATGAGTGCAGGCCAGGTGTGTTGGCTCACCCCTGTAATCCCAACATTTTGAGAGGCTGAGGCAGAAGGATCGCTTGGAGCCCAGGAGTTTGAGACCAGCCTGGACTGAACATAGTGAGACTCCCATTTCTTAAAAAAAAAAAAAATTAGGGTCGGGCGTGGTGGCTCACGCTTGTAATCCTAGCACTTTGGGAGGCCAAGGCGGGCAGATCACGAGGTCAGGAGATTGAGACCATCCTGGCTAACACAGTGAAACCCTGTTTCTACTAAAAACACAAAAAATTAGCCGGGTGTGGTGGCTCATGCCTGTAGTCCCAGCTACTCGGAAGGCTGAGGCGGGAGAATGGCGTGAACCCAGGAGGTGGAGCTTGCAGGGAGCTGAGATCGCACCACTGCACTCTAGCTTGGGCAACAGAGCCAGACTCCGTCTCAAAAAGAAAAAAAAAATACAAGATGGCAGTGGGCAGACTAAAAATCATAACCCCGTGAGCTCCACCTAAGAGGTATTCGTTGTTTTCCACATTTCCCATTTGGCCTTCTGAAAAATGCTCCTTGAAGGCGGAGGCACTGATGCCCTCGCCTCCTGGGCCCACAGCGCCACCCAGTCTGAGGTCTTACCTGCCGCCCCTCTAACTCAATCTGGAAGTTCTTGGCAGACTCCTGGGTCACCCGCCCCCCGAAGTCCAGCTGGTAGACCTGGGTGGCCTCGTTCCACAGCGGCTGCTTGTTGGCCATCACATACACAAAGCCTTGGCTGCCCAGCCGCCCGTCCTCCTTCTCACTGGCCCGCCGGCACTTGGCCTCCTCCAGCTCGCCAGCAGCCCGTGGGGCGCGCTTGCTCTTCCAGCCCTTTCTGCTGCCCTGGCTCTGGTTCATGAGCTCATCCCCACTGATGAACAGCTCAGGCTCACTCTCGGAGCTGTCCTGGAACTCGTTTGTCTTATTTAACTTCTTTGACTTCAGTTGGTCTTTCTGACTCTTCACTTTCTTCTTCTCTCTCCCCAAGTGTGGGCTGGAGATAAGGGAATTAAAGTCACTCAAAGTCCTAGCCTCCTTCTTCACTTTGCCCTCAGTGATGGCCTGAACGCTGCCTTCTTCTGCTCGGCTGTCCAGGCGCTTCCGGTTCTTCTTTCCAAATTTTTCTGTCCGCTGGGGGACTGGGCTTTCGGTCAGGGAGAGGACTTCCTGGAAGCTGTCGGCAGTCTCTACCATCACCTCTGTGCCCATGTGGCTTTGGAGTTCGGCAGGTGGTGGGGACACAAGCGGCTTCTCCACCACCAAGTGTGGCTTTGGGGGGAGAGTGCCCTGGGGGTTCTGCACGGGTGGGCAGGCGCTGTAGGAACTCCATGGGTGCAAGGCGACAGGTGGCAGCTGTAAACTAGAGCACGTGCTGCTTCCTGGGTACATGGGGGGCAGGGTGCAATAGGAGAGGCTAGGCGGGTACACTGGCTGAAGGACCACAGCAGGCTCCTGTTGTGCAAACTGTGTTGGGGACAGGGCATCTTTGGGAGAGCAGGGAGCCTGCACTCCAGGCAAAGGGGGGTTGTTATAGCTTCCAGGATATGGCACTCCCATCCCATAGCCTGTTTGGAAAGTGGCAGTGGGGCTGGCAGGAGACTTGGGGGAGATGAAGGGCAGTCGGGACACATCCAGGTGCTGGCCCTGACTCAGCATCAGAGGGGACAGTTTTAAGGGGTTGGGCCCTGAAGTCTGTGCTGTCCTTTCTTGAGGAACCCAAACGTCCTCACCCAGCATGGGGTCCCACTGGTAAGGGGGTGGCCGTTTCAGGGTGACAGCAGCTTCAGGAAGGGAAGGGTGCCTCAGGGGCTTCTCAAGCTGACAGTGCTGGGACAGGGCCTCGTCCTCTGTGAAGGCGGAGTTGACGTAGTCGGTGCGGTCACGGGCGCTGTCGGGTGGGCTCAGGAGGCTGTAGGAGGACTGGGAGGCCAATGGGGAGGTGCTGGCGGTATGGGCCAGGGAGGCTCCAGGCTGTGAGCTGGGCCCTGTGCCACTGCACTGACTGCAGGTGTACAGGGCAGGTGGGGGCCGCGCTGGGAGCTGTGTCACCACCCCCCCGGGCCCGCCCTTGGGCTTGGCCAGGGGCTGCAGGGGGGCCCGCGGGCTGTCAGCCAGCTGGGCCATCTTGAGCGCAGCCTCACGGTTGTTCCTCCGCAGGGTAGCGTGGATGAGGCTATTGTCGGACCTCTGGGCAGCCCCCCGCCCCTGGGCCAGTTGGCTGGCAATTTCGGGATATGGGGGTGGGTCCCCGGTGGGGATGGAGTAGCGAGGGACGGTCAGGCGGTTCAGGGTGGCACTGCTGCAGGGCTGGGGGACTTTCTTCTCAGTAGCTGTGAGCCTCAAGGTGGCGGAGCTACCCGGGCCGGGGAGGGTGTAGGTGTTCTGGGAGCACAGCATCCGGGTGCGGGGCCGGCACACCTCCTCCACGTTGCCACTGCTGTCAAAGGTGGTGATCCTCTCATAGCCCAGGGGGGTCTGGTAGTGCACTGACGTGGGGTAGAGGGAGAAGTCGCCCTTCTTCAGGCACACATCTACTGGTGGCTGTGGGGGCGGCAGAGGGGGCGGGGGTGCTGCTGTGGTGGGGGCAGCGGGGATGGTTCCTGGGTACGGGGGTGGAGGGTTCATCTTTGTCACTTGGACCTCCTGGGGGGCACTGAAAACCACTGCGTCCCCCTCAGCTGCCAGCTGCGGTGTTGGCCGCAGGGCCTTGGCTGACTTCTGCAGGTGTTCATGGTCTCGGTCTCCATGGCCCACTGTGGACAGCTGCATGGGCCCCTGCGGCGGGGGAGGCAGGGACAGTGGAGGGGGGTTCTGAATGATGCGGCCCATTTCCACGCTTCCGAAAATCACCTGTCCAGGACTGGAGTACCGGTTGGAGACTGGGTACTGGGTGGCACTGTCACCTGCATGTTCTGCTGCTCCTACAGCTGTCGTCTGGTTGGTCAGGACATCTAGCTGCACATTCTGATTGGCCAGTAGGGACTGCACCAGCCCTATGCTCTGCGTGGGGGACATAGCCTGAGCTGAGCTGTGGATCGGTGCAATAGGGATGTTCACGGTACAAGGTGGGCTGTTCTCAGGGACACCAGATGCTCCCGTCACTGGAAGAAAATTAGAAAAAGGAACTGCTTACAAAAACACTGCCATTAAACTGGATCAGGATAAGTAATACATCTGGACTCATCCAGTCTCCTTCTGTAAACAAAATGCAATTGCCAGAGACAGAGACATGTCTGCTTGGGGAAAGCTGGCCTGCTCACACAAGTGAGATGGGTTCTTGAGGGCAGCCTGCTGCTTGTCTGTTAGCTAAGGGTACTGTTATAACTTTTCAACTAGCTCACTTTTGAACCTTCTAAACTTGGCGCCAGTGCCTCAATGGCACCATCACAGATAATTAAATGTCTGAAGAAGCTTTTTACTGGTGATATTCATAAAATGCCCACCCTTTTACGCAAGAAGAGGGCAATGGTACAGGAAAAACCTCCACTGAGGACTCGCAGTGCCTAGGTCTCTGAATTAGGTCTATTCATGATTATGGGATGGATAGTGTGGCAAGTGTCACGCAAGAGATGTGTATAAGAAATGTATGCATATTAGATTTCTGTAAATAGAACCATGTAAACTGTAGTAGAAAAAACAATGAAAAGCATCTTCTAGTGAATCTGAGTATCACATGAAGGATCATTTCCTAATTTTTTTTTTTTTTTTCAGACAGGGTCTTGCTCTGTCGCCCAGGCATGCAGTGGCATGATTTCGGCTCACTGCAACCTCCACCTCCTGGGTTCAACTGATTCTCCTGCCTCAGCCTCCCCAGAAGCTGGGACTATAGACGCACACCACCACGCCCAGCTAATTTTTGTATTTTTAGTAGAGATGGGGTTTTGCCTTGTTGGCCAGGCTGGTCCCCAACTCCTGACCTCCGGTGATCCAGCCACCTCGCCTCCCAACGGGCTGGGACTACAGGTGTGAGCCATCACGCCTGACCTTTATCTGCTTTTTAGCATTTCAAATAGTATGTAAGGTAGAACCACGCTGAATTAAACCCTATAAATATATCCTATTTGTACACAGTGAGAGTTTAACAGAGCGTGTGTTTGAACAGCGATCTAGAGACAGGTGCTCAGAGCCACTGTCTGCATGGCCCTGTTTAAAGTGCACACTGAGCACTCTGCAATTGGTTCCTCTACGCCCATTGTGCTACCCTGTGGCATTTCCCTTAGAGAAAAGTGCCACTGATCCAGAAATCTGAGGCATGGTGTAAGTACTATGTGGCAGCTAGTCCATGATTAGGAAATGTGACACTGGCTGACTTTTCATCAAAAGAACTACAGAATCAAGCCAGTCAGTTTATCAAAAGCTAAGCTGGCCCTTCCTTGGGGGTCTCCTAGGGAGACATAACTCTCCCCTGGCCGCACAAATTTGGGTCTGTCTCAGGTTTCCTGTCATTCCTGTTCAGATGCCTCTTCGAGAAGCTCTCTCGTCTGTATGAAACACTGATGGCAGGCATCTTCCCCTTTAAGGAAGAAGAGCCTCTTCGCTGAGTCACTGTCATTAAATGTAATCCCTGAGACAATATGTTCCCTCCTCTCATTGGGAACCACAGACAATAAGGACAACAGCAGCAACAGCTGAACCTTGGAGAGGGCTGTATTCGTCGCATTTTGGGAGAACAGGGAAAGCGTTAAGGAGAAAGTTTAAAAGATACTTCTAATTCCAAGATTCTGAAGTAGAAGGGGATGCACTAGAAAGCTCAGCTATGGGAGGCTTCACCAAACTACAGGTATTTATGTGGTTGTAAGCTTGGCCTATTAGGACCACATAAGCCTAGGAGATTTGCTCACCCATGCAGGAGAGGCCATCATCAGAGAAGCAAGATGGCTATTGTTGGAAAGTGCAGTAGAAACCATTCTTTTCAGGTAAAAAGACTGGGCTGAGAGAAGGTAAACAATTCCCTCAAGTTCAGAGCCCAACTGAGGAGCAGGGCCCGAGCTGGAATGGGTGGCCCTCTATGTCCACTGCGAGAACCAGTCCCTCGGGTCACAGACATCCAGATACTGGAGAAGTCATGGTCCATGTCCGGGTTCCTCTAGCTCAGAAACTGGAGACTTCCAGAGCCCTGCTTAGTTGAAGTAGAGGAGTCTGTGTATCTATAAAATCTCAGGTGGTCTTTTACTTAGAAAAGCAAGTTATTTTCAAGTACCCTCTAGCAACTGAAATAGTTACACACAACTAACTGGCCAGACTAACTGGAATTCACTGTAATCCATTAATCAAAATAGGATCCTTTAAGAATCCCCCTGCCGGGAAACACATTAACTTAAGATGCTATATATATTGATATTTACCATTTGAAAACTGGAATTTAAAAATCGTATACCAGATTTTATCTTGAACTCAGGCCAGGCCCCTGTGCACAGAGACATGTGGTTGCGGTGGAAGAGAGGTGGTTACAGGTAAAGGCTTTTGTGTCCTGGACACAGGGCAGATTTGAGAAACCAGACTCTGTGGGCGCCACGGGAATGCTGGAGTGAGACAGTATCTCAGCAGGGATTGAAAGGATGAAGGCTGGCCTTGATCAATGAGACTGGGTCTCAGTTCTGATTTTATTTAGTCCCAATCAGTCCCACTAACTTACCTGAATCCAGACACATGACTAAGAGGATAGCTGTGAGGATAAAGCAAGATGGCAGAACTGTGCTCCACAAACACAAGGCACCACTGCCACTGTAACCATCTGTGCTCCAGCAGCCCCCCTCCTGCCAACACTGGTGCCAACCTGTGACTTTTCCCCTGGGACAAGCCATCACATCTACCAACCTTACTGAAGCAGGGATACCTTTTCCAAACCTAGGGAGCAGACCGAAACCTCAACAACTTGCCACTCTGTTCCCCTTGCACGATCCACTGACAGAGGGACCGTGACAAACAAGTTGATGTATGTGAACACACCTGGTAAATCATCTTCATCTTCACTGAAAACATTTGGGTTGAAGACAGGTAAATTAATATAGTCCATGGAAATTTTCCGAACTTCTGGGAGATAAATGGTCATCTGCCGCGGCTGGAGATGCAGGAGGCTGGTTTTATAGATTACTGGTGGGGAAAAAGAAGGATACAGTTAACAGAGACACACCAGAGCAGAGCCAAAGTGTCAAGAGAGTCACAGGAAGAAGAGCACACTGCAGTTTCCCTGCCATCAGAAGACAGATCTGTGTAGGCAGGGTCCAGAGGCTGAGAGGAGCTCTTCATTTCTCCCTAGTACTCAGTGCGACCATACTAGCCATGGTTCTGGATTCAGTAACAGCAGATTCCTGGTCTAGCTTGGCCTCCTTGCCAGTGGATTGTCTACAGAACTACACATTTCAAATGGCAAAAACATTTTAGACACAAATCATTTCTTTTGGAATGAGCTAGGGTATAAAAACGTATTTTTCAAAAACCTCATTTGCAATCAGAAGGATGATTGAATGGAAATAGTTGTGACAACCAGAGTGCCAAACAAGGGAAGCTTGAGCAACCCAGGAACCGTGTGAAAGCAATGTTGAGATGGGGTGGGGGGTGCATGGTTTCATGTAGGAATAAAACACAGTCTTCATTTCAGCTGGAGCTTGGCTTTCAATTTTAATCTAATCATCAAGATAGAGATTTATAGGGAATTTCCACACAGTTTTTTTTAAAACCTCAAGATTTAATTTGAATAACAGGGACATTTAGGAGAAGGCCCAGATTGCAACTAAAATATTTAAAGGAGACAAAGTAAGTTTAAATATAATGAATCTAAATTTAAGTTTCACAGTAGTTAAAGTCGGGGTGAAACTGCCCTGTGAACTTGCTTTTGTGTTCAGTAGTCTCTCCTGTGAGACAGGTAGCACAAAGCTTCTTTATTCTAGCTCCATGGCGGTCACCTTAACACTTAGCGGCTGACCTGCAGCATGCCTGTGGCACAGCAGGCCTCCTTTGTCTAAGCATCTTTGCAGGGCTGGCCCATGGACTGGTATGGGCTAAGGTAACTTCTCCCGCCCAACAGTAGGAAAGGCCCCATGCATGTGTTTATCTCTCTTGCCCACAAAGGAAAGAGAATATGAATTTTGGTTTAAAAATTCTGTGTGGTTTCATATGACTTAAGAATGAATGCATTAAAGTGCTATTATTTGTTGTTCACATTGACAAAGCAATTTAAAAAAAATTCTAGGAGGGATTAGAAAAAGACCATCAGTTACCTCCAGGAAAGAAAACTAGGTGGCTGATGGTGAGAATGACAGAGATTTTTATTGTAGACCCCCTCTGAATCTTGTGAATTTTGTAAAATCTACTGTGTATTGTTAAAATGCCAAAAATTCAAAATAAAAAAATTTCATGGGCCAGATCATTCTAATTGAAGAAAACAAATTATCCAACCTGGGGAACAGCACTCACTTTTTACGTTCACTAGAGGGCCATATACTGTCTTTGAAAAGATTATTTAATGGGGTACCATATACAACATATCTTCTAGTATCCAATAGTTAATTTCTGTTCTCTAGTATTAATAGAATCAAGTGGAAATTTCTTATAACTTGACAAAGTAGCTCTATGGACTACAATGGTATTTTTAAAAAGGTCAGGCTGGGCATGGTAGCTCACACCTGTAATCCCAGCACTTTGAGAGGCCAAGATGGGGGGATGGCTTGAAGCCAAGAGTTTAAGACTAGCCTGGACAAAACAGTGAAGTCCTATCTCTACCAAAAATTTTTAAAAATTAGCTGGGCATGGTGGCATGTACTTTGTCTACAGTCCTAGCTAGTACAGGCGGAGGTGGGAGAATCACTTGAGCACAGGAGCTTGAGGCTGCAGCGAGCTGGGGTGGCGCCACTGCACTCTAGCATGGGTGACAGAGCCAGGCCCTATCTCCCCGCACCCCTCAAAAAAAGACCATCATTTGTCTCAAAGGTGCTCACATGCTCTCTCATTGTACGATCTTTACTGGCTTATTGGTGGACCTACTCAACATCTGAGAATGAAAAGACCCATTAAGTAAATTCTCACTTCCATTCCCTTTTTCAATATTTACCACAGGCAGATGGCTAAGTTCTCAGCTTACTAATGTGGGAATAATCACAATAGTCAAACAGTGGTTATTAAAAATCAACCTTATCTATCAATAGGGCACAAACAAGTAACTGAACAACAGGCCTTTGTGGTCATCAGAGAGTTTCCAGGTTGTTGAAAATATTATAAGATTTACTTGCACTATGTACAGGGATGGTCCATTGTGATTCCCTAAGTCGGTTTTATGTTTACATTTTATTCCTCTTTTTCTTTGAGCTCAGATACTTCAAAATGAAAAACTCAAATGTAGTGCTATTTAAAAAATCTGAGATTCCTTATAGCAATAGGTCTTTCTAACATCTAATCTGTAATAATAATTTATTTTAAAACATCTGTGTATGAGTTGCTTCATACAACTCATACACAGATTCAGAATTTTTCAAAAACCATTTTTAGTAGGTTACACATAGCACACTCAAAATGCAGGGCCATAGCCCCTCTGGTTGAGCTGGCCTTGCAGACAGAGGTGTACAGCATGCAATGATTCAGCAACGGGGAAGATGCGGGGAGCAACACAGCTCCTCAGCTCACATAGGGACCTCCTCAACAGAAGGAAGCTGCTCTGGAATGGACCTTCTGCCATTTTCATGTCATTACTGTCTCTGGGGTAAATATGACACGGTACTGCAATTCATTTGGGCAGGAGGGCAGATCAGAATACATGTTCGTGTTCTGGCCCGGCTTTTACTTCGTTGGCTCAGTTTTCCTCTATGTTTCAAACTTGCCATGGACAGGCTATTTATCTGGTATTGAGAAATGAAATTTATAAAAATTTACCACTAAGAATTGTACCAATAGTCAGCTAACCTGTTTTTTATTTATTTATTTATTTAGAGACACAGTTTCGCTCGTGTTGCCCAGGCTGGAGTGCAGTGGCATGATCTCAGCTCACAGCAACCTCTGTCCCACGGGTTCAAGTGATTCTCCTACCTCAGCCTCCCAAGTAGCTAGTATTATAGGCATGCACCATCATGCCCGGCTAATTTTGTAGTTTTAGAAGAGACAGGGTTTCTCCATGTTGGTCAGGCTGGTCTCGAAGTCCCAAACTCAGGTGATCTGCCCGCCTTGTCCTCCCAAAGTGCTGGGATTATAGGCGTGAGCCACTGCGCCCGGCCTTAGCTAACTTCTTATAGTCTCCAAAGCTTTCTTCTCCACTTTCTTCAGGAGTTTACCAAAAATCCGCCCACAGCAAAAGGCCTAGAAGTCAAATTTTGGCTATTCCTATCATTTTTATATTTCTATTTTTTTTATAAGTCAGGGCTTATAGCAAAAAATGAAAATGCCACTGGCGACCAGGTGTGGTAGCTCATGCCTGTAATCCCAGCACTTTGGAAGGTTGAGGTGGGCAAATTGTTTGAGCTCAGGAGTTTGAGACCAGCATGGACAACGTGGTGAAACCCTGTCTCTACAAAAAAAATACAAAAATTAGCCGGGCATGGTGACGCGAACCTGTAGTCCCAGCTAATTTGGGGGCTGAGGCAGGAGGATCGCTTGAGCCCAGGTCTAGGCTGCAGTGAGCTGTGATCATGTCACTACACTCCAGCCTGGGCAAGACACTGTCTCAAAACAAAAGTTAAAAGATTAAAAAATGCCACTGGCAAAAAGCCTATGTGAGAATTCTGATTTTTGTGAAATCGTTGTGGCGAAGTTAAGGGTTAGAGGTAAAATACATGCTAATCTTTTGCTGTCTTAAAAGCTCATCTTCTATTTTAAACCACTAAAGGTGAAAACTGGACGTTTTAGTTTGTTCCAACCGGGACAGTGAGAGAACAGGACGTGATTTTTACCTGCACCGAGGTTGGTTGGCAGGAAAGCAGCCAAGCCCACAATCTTAAATTTGGTTCCCCAGATATTAGACGTGACCTGAGCAAGATAGTTGTGCTGTGGTGGGGGAAGAAAAGAAAAAAGAAGAATCACAATCTATTTCCATATTTTCAATTGGTCACTTAGTAAGAATGTTAATATTTATTACTTAACAAACCACGAGTGTACACTGCAAGAAACACCCATTCTCTAACTCATCTACCATTTCCAAGATCAGAAGCTAACAAGGGCAGAACGAGGGCAGTCAGGCAGGCAGCAGTAAGTGGGGGTGCATCGAGCTGGGGGAAAGGTGGGGGTGTGTCCCAGTATGTCCATAGGTGTGTGATTTAAAGAAGCCTAGAAAGGGATCTAACTCTGAATCCATTTTTATCCTTGATATTTCTCCTGAAAACATCGGTTGCACTGATACCAGGATGTCCTGAAACTACCACCTATCATCTGTTTTCTCATTCAATTAAATTTTTTAAAATTTAAGAAATTATTACGCCCAAGGTATGTATGCAAGGGCAAAAATAAAGATGGACAAAATACAGCCCCTTAAGGAGCTTATAACCTGATGGAGGAGATAAAGCTTGTAATGATCTGTATATAAAGAAGTCACTGAGCAATGTCATAAGGTAGCTCTACACCAGGTGTGTTGGCCCCTCCCAGCTAAGCCAGGGCAGGAGGCCTTCACAGCAGAGGTAGTGGTGGAGTTCCATCTGGAAGCATGGGGCAGAAACGAGGATGAGGAGGTGGCATGGTGACAATCTAGGCAGGGCAAAGCACGGGGCAGGTGAGAATCAGGTGTGGCTACAGCACCTGGAGGGTGAGGGGGCACTGAGGAGCCAGGAGGGAAAGACAGGCAGGGCTGGACGGTGGGAGCTGTGATGGGAAGTGGGAGGTTCTCTCCCACAGTGACTGCAAGATCAGAACTCGCTGAGAGGCACAGGTGGAGAAGCCAGAGCTCCACCTGAGGGCGACTCCTGAGGTAGCAGGTGGTGTGCAGGATGTGGAGCAGAGCTCAGGGGCCCATGGTGGCAGTGAGCAGGGCAGGCAGCAGGTAGGAAGGGGCCCTCTGGGCATAGACCCCAGGAGGAGGGGAGCGAGGCAGGGCAGCTGCGGGCTCCTACCTGAGTGATGTCTTCAAAAGGAAACTCTCTCCGAGTCAGGCTGGGCGAGCCCACAGAGGGCTTGCGCAGGGGCAACCGCGGGGACCGGGAGAGCTCCTGAGCAGCCCGGGGCAGCTTGGGGGACTTGCGGGCCTCGATGCTGATCCTGGGGAGGCAAGGCCAGGAGGGGTCAGGCACTTGCGGTGGGAATAGTGAGCATGGCCCTGACTCCGGCACTCCTTTCTTTTTCTGGACAGCCAGCCTGGGTGTTGGGTTCTCACCCTGCAGCCAGTGCCCGAATTTAACAAAGCTCTCCTCTTGCTTTTGCTTTATGAATATGAGGAAAGAATGACAACTTTACATTGAATAATATACATTTTAAAATATATTGAGAAACTGGGTGTGGTGGCACACACCTGCAGTCCCAGCTGCTTGGGAGGCTGAGGCAGGAGGATCGCTTGAGCCCAGGAATTCAAGGTTGCAATGAGCTACAATTACACAACTCCACTTGAGCCTGGGCGACAGAGCACGATCCCATCTCAAAATATACTGAGTATATACTGAAATGAGATCCAGCGATCCATTTGTAAGGAATTCAAATAATTAACTGTCTTTCACTCTCCGCTGCCTTGGAGCAAGTGTGGAAACGGCCTTCTGCCAGAGGCCTGCACAATCAGTCCTGGGAAAACGGCAGGTGGGACAAGTCATTTCTTACCCTAAGGCCAGTGATCTTTCTAATTTCTTCTGCAACAGTGTGAATTTCAACAAATTTATCTAGCATTTCACCATCTGCAATCTTTAAATCAAATTAGTAAAGTTTTTTGGCTGCCTTTTGATCCCATGTTGTATCTCTACTCCTCAGTCCCTTTATTTATAACATGGAGACACACGTGTTTAATGACAGTCTACCCCAAAGACAGTGTGATTAAAATGAGTATGGTAAGGTTTAAAACAGTCTATGAAAAAATGCATTGTCTCATATATACTGGTTTTGAGCTTGATGAGAAACTCTGGGCTCCTGAGGAATGGGAGGATGGCAGATTGAGCTCCCTAAAGCTATGATCTGGGACAATTAGCCTGGCTGCTGTGTGAAGGGTCCAAATGGGGAAAGGACAGCAGGAGGAGGCCCAGCCACAGCAAGATGGCAACCCGAAGAGGGCGTTTAAAGGTGAAGGATTTAGTTGCATGCATTAAACGTCCTCTCTGCTTACGTAATGGGAAAAAAGCACTTTAGAAATATAGGAAAGTTCATAATATTACATGCAATTTTAACAAGCTCTGGAACAAAGATGAAAAAAGACATCAATCAGACTGCTAGAGTAACTGGATATCTGCATATTTAAAAAATGAGCATTTACCTCTAATTCATACCAAACACAAAAATTAATCCATAAGCATGAAAGCTAAAGCTAGAAAGCTGATGGAAGAGAACTGAAGAAGGGCTCCATGACCTTAGGTAACCAAAGACATCCTGAACAGGACACAGAAAGCACTAACCACAAAAGAAGAATGCCACATGCTGGACTATATGGCCATACAGATATCTGACAAAGGATTCAAATCTAGAAGAAAGAAAGAACTCCTGGTTGGGTGCGGTGGCTCACACCTGTAATCCCAGCACTTAGGGAGGCCGAAGTGGGCGGATCACAAGGTCAGGAGTTCGAGACCATCCTGGCCAATATGGTGAAACCCCATGTCTATTAAAAATACAAAAAATTAGTTGGGCATGGTGGCACGTGACTGCAGTCCCAGCTACTCGGGAGGCTGAAGCAGGAGAGTCACTTGAACCCAGGAGATGGAAGTTGCAGTGAGCCGAGATCATGCTACTGTACTCCAGCTGGGCAACAGAGCAAGACTCCTTCTCAAAAAAAAAAAAAGAAACCGAAAAGAAAGAACTCTTACAACTCAATAAAACAACCCAATAATAAACTGGACAGAAGACTTGAACAGACACTTCACAAAAGAAGAAGATAGCCAAGTGGCTAAGAAACATGTAAACTAAGCAGCAGCCATCACTGGAGACATCAGAATTAAACTGAAATGAGATGCCACTACACCTACCAGAACAAGGTAGAATTATTTCTTTCTTTTTTTTTTTTTTGAGACAGAGTCTCACTCTGTCACCCAGGCTGGAGTGCAGTGGCTGGATCTCAGCTCACTGCAAGCTCCGCCTCCTGGGTTTACGCCATTCTCCTGCCTCAGCCTCCCAAGTAGCTGGGTCTAAAGGCACCCGCCTCGCCCGGCTAGTTTTAGTAGAGACGGGGTTTCACCGTGTTAGCCAGGATGGTCTTGATCTCCTGACCTCGTGATCTGCCCGTCTTGGCCTCCCAAACTGCTGGGATTACAGGCGTGAGCCACCATGCCCAGCCGAATTATTTCTAAAAAATGACAACAGAGCTGCTGCTGAGGATGGAAGAAACTGGGACTCTCTTAGAAATTGCTGGTGGGGATTTATGTGGGTGCAGCCACCCTGGAATACTGCTCAGCAGTTTCTAATAAACTTTAACATATACTTAACCCATGACCCTGCAACTCCTTTCCTAAGTTTATACCCAAGAGAAATGAGTGCCCATGTCCATAAAAAGACTTGTATAAGAATGTTTGTCATGGATTTGTTCATGATAGCCTCAAACTGGAAACTACCAAATATCCATTGATTGGTAAACAGAATAAACTAGCTATAGTATACTCATTACAATGGAATACCATGGAGCAATAAAGAAAAACAAACTACTGATACATGCAACAACATAATGACTCTCAAAATCATTACACTAGAAAAAAAAAAGCCAGATACAAAGAGAACATATCGTTTGACTCGATTTATATGAAGTTCAAGAACAAGCAAAGCTGATGACAGAAGTCAGAACAGTGATTACTTCTAGGGAGTGGGTATCAAATGGAGGGAGCACAGGTGGACCTTATGGGATGATGACATGTCCTTTATCTTGAACTTGGGGGAAGACACTGGGATAGCCCCTGTACAACGAGCTAGGTGTTTACGATGTGGACAGATGTGTATCTGTATGTAACTTATACCTTAGCTTCTCATGGCATCAGAAAAAAAAAAATCACAGAATTAAAACTAGAAATCTTAGTGAAGAAAAAGGTTCTACAGTGGATGTGATGTGTTGATGTTTCCCAATTACAGCATTACGGGCATCTATCTATCTATCTATCTATCTAATCTATCTTATCTATCTAATCTATCTTATCTATCCAAACCATTCATCCATCTTATAGCAATCTTATCTATCTTTATCTAATCTATCTTATATCTATCTATATCTATCTTATATCTATCTATCTATCTATCTATCTATCTATCTATCTATCTATCTATCTATCTATCTAGTCTTTTGAGATGGAGTCTCGCTCTATTGCCGGGCTGAAGTGCAGTGACACAATCTTGGCTCTGCAACATCCGCTTCCCAGGTTCAAGTGATTCTTCCGCCTCAGCCTCCTGAGTAGGTGGGACTACAGGCGCCTGCACCATGCTTGGCTAATTTTTGTATTTTTAGTAGAGACAGGGTTTCCCCATGTTGACCAGGATGGTCTCCATCTCTTGACCTCGTGATCCACCCGCCTCGGCCTCCCAAAGTGTTGGGATTACAGGCGTGAGCCACTGTGCCCGGCTCCAGCATTACAGGCATCTTATCTGGCATTCTCTTCAACATGTTACATCCACTGGAGAACCTTTTTATTCCTTTTCTCAAACTATAAGAAAAAACATATAAGCCTGGGAACTACGGCCACCCCTCTGCCACCCACCATCGTTGCTAACACCTAGAGAAGTTCTGAGGGTTTAGCAAACTTCTACTGGGTGTCTTTGTCTATCCCAAAGGAAAAACAAAACAAAACAAAACAAAACAAATAGAAGTTGTAATTATTCCAGTTGGAATCTTCTGGAAGAAAAGGCAGGGAGGTGGCTCTTTGACTCTTCTGGTCAGTTTCAGTGGGATTCTGTTGCAGCCACAAACACACATATTCAGAGGCACAAGAAAGGACGGTCACCCCGAAGACTGAGATTACCTTGGGAGTTTGGGTGATTTGCTAGCTCTGGAGATTTTGGGAGATTTCTTGGCAGCCCAGTCATCACTCAGTTCAATGTCACTGGAGTCTGAGCAGTTGCAGCTGTCGATCACAGTAGAAATCAAGCTGTTCGCATAGATTTCATCTGGTAAAACACCAACCAGCAGATTTCAAGGGAAGTTATATCAATTAGCCCCTACCAATGATCATTACTATAAACTAAAAGACAGATGGACTCCACAGGCCATCATTTTAGATCTAGAGGTTGAAACAGAAAGAAGCTTAGCATTGTTTTTCTCTTTTATATTTTCTAAGCAGAAGTAAGCAATTACTCCTACTGTTGTCAAAATGGGCATGGTATTTTAATGTTTCTAGGCATGTACAAAATACACACTGTTTGCCAAAAGCTGAAACCAAAATGGCTGTGCTGTTGTGTCTCACAACACACAGGTGCCCACCTGGGTTCATGTGGACTTTTAGGCAGCCACAGAACCTGGGCTGAGTGAGGGGCTTGCGGACTCACTGATTCACTGAAAACCTGCTTCTAACCTGAGAGGGTCCTTGCTGATGCCAGGCCTGCTTGAATTAGAGTCCTGCAGAGTCAGGTCCACTCCACTTAGGTCTGGAATGCCAGAAAGTCCCCTGGAATTGCCACAGGTCTCGCGGTGGGGGCCTGGCTCTCCCGCCTGGTAGAGCTGCTTGCCTGCGTGGAGCAAAGGCTAGGAGACCTGGTGGTGGGAACTCTCAGGGTGGCTCTGGGTTCTTCTGTGGGTACTCCTCATGGGGCCTTCAGGCAAATGGTGAGATGATGTGCAGAGTGGGGTGATGGCAAAACTGTGGGGCAAACTTCCTCCTCGTTGGAATTTCTCTCCTTGGCTGCCTATCCCCAACCTGTGCTATCACATCCCCTCACCACCCAAATCCCCCCCTACCCCCTCCACTGCCCCAGGTCTGTCCTCATTGTGAGGACCCCATTCTTCCAGATTACTTTGTTTTGCTGATGAAAATCTCATTGCCTCAAGGCTCCAAGTGCCTTGCCAGGTAATAAAAAAGCTGAATCATTCAATCATAATGAAGCAATTCATAATGAGTGATTGTACCATCCAAAAGGGCTGTTTATATTTTAAAGGATGAGTTTCTTAATCCAAACCAATCTAGAAGTTTCTGAGCATTTGGAGGTAGCATCTATGAACAGGGGCCCCTCTGGGGCAGAAAAGCTTGGCAAGCTCCTTGGAAAGGAGGCTGGCCCCAGGCTGTGTCACCCACATCACCCCCTTCTTAAAGCACTCACTGAATCAGGAGGTGCCACGCCTGGACCCAGCAAAAGCCGCAGTGAAGCCACAATGGTGTTTGTGTTTAAGCAAATAAAAAGGCTTAATGCACGAGCCCTGAGCAGTGTTCTATGATTTAATTTATGAATCACTGGATCAAAGGAATCTGTCATGACTCAAGCATGCACGCAAGCCTACAGAATATGCCTGTGTGTGTGACTCGACTTGAGGAAACCCAGTAAGACGTTGCCCACTCAGCTCCTGACTCACTCATCAATGCTAGGATCCCTCAAATACCATGTCCCAGACCATTTCCTCTATCCCTTCACTCATAACTACTATTTTCTTTTTTATAGAGACGGGGTCTCGCTATGTTGCCCAGGCTTGTCTTAAACTCCTGGACTCAAGTGATCCTCCTGCCTCAGCCTCCCAAAGCGCTGGGATTAGAAGAGCTGAGCAACTGCGTCTGGCCATAACTACTGCTTTATTGTCTGTCTCCCCCACTAGTGCAAACTCCACGAGGGAAGGAAAGTCATCCATCCTGCCTCCTGCTTTAACCCCAGAGACTACCTGAGACTTCATAAATACTTTCTGAAAGAATAAATGATGATTTAAGGGGTGGCAAGAGACAAAGAAAATGGCTTTCTGAAAATATGCCCTGAGCCCTGCTTGTTCAGTGTCATAATTCCACACATGCAGCCATTGCCACTCTGACGTCTATCATCAGCACAACTAAAAATTCAGTGCATGACATAAGCTCCACATTTGTGAAGGCTGAGGTGGTGGCTGGGTGTACTTCATACTTCTAGAGATTGTGTCATCAGTTTATCATGGGTGTTCTGTAAAAGCATCTAAGTTGTAGAAAAATGTAAGCTGGGATTGGTCTTTGAGAACCTAAGGCTTAACTACAATGTCTGGGGCTTTACATCTCAATTCTGTCAGTTTTCAAGAATCTGCTAATTTCTTCTGGGTTGAAGGCTTTTTGGGTTTTTTGGGGAGACGGAGTCTCGCTCTGTCGCCTAGGCTGGAGTGCAATGCAGTGACGTTATCTCGGCTCACTGCAACCTCCGCCTCCTGGGTTCAAGCGATTCTCTTGCCTCAGCCTCCTGAGTAGCTGGGACTACGGATGCATGCCGCCATGGCTGGCTAATTTTTTGTTATTTATGTATGTATGTATGTATGTATGTACTGTACATATGTATTATTATTTATGTATTGTATGTATGTATGTATGTATTATATATGTAGGTATGTATGTATGTATTGAGACGGAGTCTTGCTCTGTCACCCAGGCTGGAGTGCAGTGGTGTAATCTCAGCTCACTGCAGCCTCCACCTCCCGGGTTCAAGTGATTCTCCTGCCTCAGCCTCCCGAGTAGCTGGGACTATAGGCACCTGCCACCACACCCGGATAATTTTAGCAT
>NW_012116821.1:4003687-4043103 GCF_000951035.1 Colobus angolensis palliatus | reverse complement strand
TTTAGTAGAGACGGGGTTTCACCGTGTTAGCCAGGATGGTCTCAATCTCCTGACCTCGTGATCCACCTGTCTCGGCCTCCCAAAGTGCTGGGATTGCAGGCGTGAGCCACCGCGCCCAGCCAATTACATATATTTTTAAAATAAAATCTTGAAAAATGGTTTTAATGGCTTTTTACATATACACTCTAAATCTGCTCAGGCTACCATAACAAAATACCACAGACTTGGGTGGCTCCAATAATAGAAATTGTTTCCTCACACTCTGGAGGCTGAAAGTCCAAGGCTAGGGTGCCGGCACGGTTGGATTCTGGGGAAGGCTCTCTTCCTGGCTTGCAGGTGGCCTCTCCTTAGTGTATGTGCATGAAGAAAGAGCTCTCTTTCCTTGCTTTTTTTTTTTTTTTTTTGAGACGGAGTCTCGCTCTGTCACCCAAGCTGGAGTGCAGTGGCGTGATCTCAGCTCATAGCAAGCTCCACCTTCCGGGTTCAAGCCATTCTCCTGTCTCTGCCTCCCGAGTAGCTGGGACTACAGGCGCCTGCCACCACGTCCGGCTAATCTTTTGTATTTTTAGTAGAGACAGAGTTTCACCATGTTAGCCAGGATGGTCTCATCTCCTGACCTTGTGATTTGGCCTCCCAAAGCGCTGGATCACAGGCGTCAGTCCTTGTCTTCTTATAAGGCCGACCACCCTATCAGATTAGGACCTCACCCTTAAGATCTCATTTAATTTCATCTCCCCCCTGTAAGTCCTATCTCCAAATACAGTCACATTGGGAGTTAGGACTTGCCAATATGAATTTTGGGGGTGATGTGGGGGCACAATTCAGTCCATGGGATTCTACTCCTGGTCACTCTCAGATTCATGTTCTTCTCCCATGCAAAATACATTCATTCTATTCCCAAAGCCCCCAAAGTCTTAACTTATTTCAGTATGAACTCTAAAAGTCCAGAGTCTCATTTAAATTGTCACCTAAATCCAGTATGGGTGAGACCTGAGGTACAATTCATCCTGAAGCAAAACTGCTCTCCAGCTGTGAACCTGTGAAACCACAGAAGTTATGTGCTTCCAAAATACAATGGTGGGACAGGCATAGGATAGACATTCCCATTCCAAAAAGGAGACACTGGAAGTACAAAAGTGGTGACAGGTTCCAAGCAAATCCAAAATCTCGCAAAGAAAATTCCGTTGAATTTTGAGGCTTGAGTGGAGTCCTCTTTGGTTTGATATCCTGCCCTCCAGGTCTACTGGGGTGTCAGCATCACCCTCATAGCTCTGGTAGGGATCCTGCCCCCATGGCTCTGCCCGCAAGGCTCTGTGCAAAGGCCATCTGGCCTGCTGAAACTGAAGAGGTGGACCTAATGATCTCTGAATCACTTTCAGAGTTATTTTTCCCTCTTCTTGAAGAATAATGCATGTTAGTGGCCAAACACCTCCATCATTCCAGCTGGTCAAAGCTAAGAAGTTCAACAGCCTTCCTCCTTCGTTTCATCCTGTTTCCATCCACTACAGTTCAAACTGGCAGTGTCTCTGCTCATATAATTTCGTAAGCACTTTATTAAATGACAGTCCAGCTATAACTTTGGTATTTTCTTCAAAATGTATTTAATACTTTTTTTTTTTGCAATATGAATAGCCTAAATATTTTCTAAATCTACATCTTCATCTTTTATCTTAACAATTCCTTCTTCCATTCATCTTTCTCCTTTTGCATTTTACTATAAGCCATCAGGAGGAACCAAACTGCTCCTTCAACACTTTGCTTAGAAATCTCTTCAGTTACATATCCAATTTAATCACTTGCAAGTTCTACCTTCCACAAAACACTGGAACAGTTTACTCAAATCCTTTGCTGCTTTATAACAAGGATCACCTTTCCTCCAGTTTTCAGTATGTTCCTCATTTCCAACTGAGACCTCATCAGAATTGCTCTTAACATCCGTATTTCTAGCATCCACCTCAAAACTCTTCCAGCCTCTATCCATTACCCAGTTCCAAAGCTTCTTCCACATGTTTAGAGATTTGTTATAGCAATACCCATTTCTTAGAACCAAAATCTGTATTAGTCGGGGTTCTCCAGAAAAACAAAACCAGTATTATCCGTGTGTATGCACGGGTCCAGTCAATTATGGAGGCTGAGCAGCCCCAAGGTTAGGGTGACAATGCCTGCTTCCTGGTGAAGGCTTCGTCCCGGCCTGCAGACAGCCGCCTTCTCGCTGTGTCCTATGTCCTCTCCTTGGTGCACATGCGTAGTGAGAGGTCTCTTTCTCTTTCTCTTCTTTAAGGCCAGTAACTGAATCAGATCAGGACCCACCCATATGAATTCCTTTAATCTTAATCTCCCCTAAATGTCGTCCTACCCTCACATTGGGGGTCTGAATTTCAATATATGAATTCATTTCAATATATGAATTTTAGGGGAACACAAGTCAGTCCATAGCAAGCTCTGGCTAAAGATTCCTTTAGAGGCCGGGCGCGGTGGCTCAAGCCTGTAATCCCAGCACTTTGGGAGGCCGAGACGGGCGGATCACGAGGTCAGGAGATCGAGACCATCCTGGCCAACACGGTGAAACCCCGTCTCTACTAAAAAATACAAAAAACTAGCTGGGCGAGGTGGCGGGCGCCTATAGTCCTAGCTACTCCAGAGGCTGAGGCAGGAGAATGGCGTAAACCCGGGAGGCGGAGCTTGCAGTGAGCTGAGATCCAGCCACTGCACTCCAGCCTGGGCGACAGAGCGAGACTCCGTCTCAAAAAAAAAAACTGGTGGGGGTGGTGGAGGGAAGCAGCTGGGCATGATGGCTCACACCTATGATCCCAGTACTACGGGAGGTGCACACTGGAGGATCTTGAATCCAGGAGGCTGAGACCAACCTGAGCAACACATGGAGCCCCCATCTCCACAAAAATAAAAAAATTAGCCAGGTGTGGTGGTGCACACCTGCGATCCTAGCTACCTGGAGGCTGAAGTAGGAGGGCTGCTTGAGCCTAGGAGTTCAAGGCTGCAATGAGCCATGATTGTACCACTGCACTCCAGCCTGAGAGACACTGTGAGACCCTGTCTGAAAAAAAAAAAAAATTACTGGGACTCATGGTATCTGGTATAAAAATACACACTGGTAATTTTGAGGGACATATCTGCCAAGTCACCTGACAGTGGATCACAAACTTTAGTGCATAAAAATCACCTGGGAAACCCATTAAGTCGCATGTTTGTAGGCCCCACCACGGCCCTAATGAATCGTAATCTAAGGGTAAGCCTAGGAACGTGTATTTAAATAAGCATCCCAGGTGATTTGCATGGAGGTGGTGGTGCATGGAACACATTTTGAGAAACGATGATATGGCGGCCTCAATGAGTTAATCAGCTTTTAATGATAAGAAATTCCTGGACAGGCACGGTGGTTCATGCCTGTAATCCTAGCACTTTGGGAGGCCAAGGTGGAGGACTGCTCGAACCCAGGGGTTTATCGGCCTGGGCAATATGGTAAAACCCTGTCTCTACAAAAAATACAAAAATTAGCAAGTGTGGTGCACACCTGTAGCCCCAGCTGCCCAGGAGGCTGAAGTGGGAGGATCACTTGAACCTGGGAGGGTCAAGGCTGCAGCGAGCTGTGATGGCACCACTGCACTGCAGCCTGGGCATCAGAGCAAGACCCCGTCCCTCCATCCCCCAATAAAAAGAAAAAAGAAATTCCTGTTTTCTCAATGTCAGGGATTCTTTTCCTCCTCTGAAACAGTTTGTATATGCCATTCAGGTGGCAATTAGTCATATTGTGCCTTGTGACATATCCTCTATTTTTGTCATCAGGTATTTAAATCTTGACTTTTTAAACTTTTCAAGTGCTTACATTGTCTTATCACCTAAAAGGGTTTAGAAACTCCTTAAAAGCAGAGATGACCTGGTATTACTTAATAATAGCAGGAGACTCAAGTATCCCACACAAGGTAGGCACTGACTAAATATCTGTCAATGTGCTTTGTTTTATAGCTTTTAATTCTTTTAATTATAAAAATACAACATCTTATTCCCTCAAAGGCTTGTGTGCAAATGAGTGGGTCTGTGTTTGATACAAGCTGATAAACATGAACAGGAAAGAAGAGAAGGCATTTGGGGTAGTCGGGTCAGGTTCAAGCAAGCCTAGTACTTGGTTACTCCACAGCACAGCCTCCTGTCCTCTTCTTCAGTGAGGAATTTATGCACACATGAAGAAATAAGCTCTTCACCTAAGTTACTGTCAACATTAAATCTCAATACAGATTTTATAAAATTGCACCCAGGGGAGTAACCTCAGAGGTACTGACATCAGCAAGAACACCTGCTGCAAACCTGGGCTCAGGGCCTGTCCCACGGCCCCCACCCCAGTCATCTCTAACCATTGGTGGCCCTTCTCCTTTTCCCTGAAACCATGTTTCCCTCCCACGTGAACATGCGCTTCTCTCTCTTCTGTTTTTCCCACTGTGCCTTCCTTCCTCCTGAATCTGTCCTCTCCCTCCTTTCAGTCTGCTTCCCTACCAGCCCCAATTCTGCTAGTCACTTTCTTTGTTCCTGGTACTAGCTTGTCACATGAGTCAAAAGACAGAGAAAACGGACTCATATCTAATATTGACAAGCGGTATTGCTGTTTTGCAGGGATAGTAGAGTGGCACTGCTGATGCTGAACAAATGAAGGCTGGCAGGCAGAGGTGGGGCAACTGTGTACAGCGCTGAGTATAGGCTGAGAGTGAATAAGCCCAACACACTGTGACTTGGGGTGACTGGTCGGGCCACATGTCATGCTAGCTCCAGGCCGTAATGAGAGGCAGGGACCAGACCAATGGGCAGAAGAATAAACTGGAGCGAGGAAGTGGTGAGAGGAAACATGAACTAATGAAAACAAATTCAAATCCACTGGGGGCACAAAGACGACTCAGTTCTCTCCCCCCAGGGCCCACAGGATTCAGCAGGGCAGAGTCTGGAGCACACTGACTAAGTGTGCTGCTCATTCTGCCACAGGTGATGGGCAAAGTTTCACAGGAGGTGGCAGACTGAGCCGGCAGTGACTGACGGGTGCATGGACACTAGCCTAGCACCAAGTGGCACAAAAAAAGAACGCAGTCCCTTCCCTCTGAAGCTTACAATCTAGGATCCCAGAGAGGTGTGCAGGGAGCATGTTGAATACATTAACTGAGCAAAGAAAATCACCACAGGGAAAGGTTTTCAGAAGAAAAGGGTGATTCATACCAACATCTTTATGGATGAGCAAAAAATTGTCATTAGTAATCAGGTAAAAAGCAGTTAACAGTAGACTAGGGAGGGGCAGAAGGCTGAAGGTTTGATTTTAATTTTATCATCCACTCTGGGAGGGCAGGGACTGTATCTTGTTATTATTTTCAAGTTGTCTCAGTATTACATGAAGACACTGGATGAACACTCAGTAACTGTGAAGACGAAACCCTCGCTCCCAGGAGGCCTGCGCCAGCTTTCCCTTGCCTGACAGCCAATGGTTCCTCTATCCACAGCCCAGCTATCCACTGCCCATGGAATATGATTAAAAACCTGTCAAAAAGTACATTTAGAGAACAGTTCATTTCAGTGGGATTCTTCAATGATGTTCCACACCAGCCACCACAGGCTCACGTTTCATTAGCACACATTCTCTTTGCATGGGTTGTAAGGCGTAACAGCCCATGACCACAGCAGAACAAGGTCCCAGTCCCTCGGGCAAGGGACCCACCTGGTTTGCTATCCGTCCGCGGGTCCATGATGACAAACTCCGGCCGCAGCTTGCTGACGCGCCGCCCTTTGAGGATGGGCACAAGCCCGCCCAGGTACTCCAGGTAGAGTGTGTAGCACGGGCCACCCACCTCTGGGTCGTCCTCTGTGCGCTTCATGGTGCAGTGTAGCCGCTCGTTGCCGGCTGAGGGGTAGCTGACAAAGTCTCTCATGTTGTTCGGATCTGGAATTGGGGGCTGGAGAACACAGGAAGAAAAGGAAGAGCTGGGACTCCAGAAAGGCAGAGAGAGAGGGAAAGAGAGTGAGAACAGGGGCAGGTCAACTAAAAACACCACTGTTCCAGACAGAGCACAGGCTGGGAGCCTGGGGAGAGGCCAACTATGTGGTGTAGAACAGTGATCTGCAATGGTAGGAGCACGTGAGAATCTCCTGGGAGCTTTCAAAACACATCTAAACCAGGATCCCATATCAGACAATGAAATCAGGATCCATAGGGGCAGGCTTGGGCACCTGGATTTTCCAAAGCTATATAATACACCAGCGTTGAGATCTGCTCGTGTAGAATCAATAGTGTAAGGCAACTTGGAAAAACAGAAACAAAAACTAAAACAAAAACCAACAGATTCTAAAACTTTGATGTTTCAGGAAAAAAGTAACCAACAAATGGGTCTGCTACTCAGAAGAGAGAGACAATACAAAAGAGAACCACTTGGGAAAACCCAAGGTTAGGGGGACCCATACTTAAACAGCAACTGGCAGATGCACTCTACATGTTACCTTCTAGAGTTCCCACTGGTATAAAAGGTGGCTGACGCTGAGAGCTGGCTGGCGTGGCTCTCCTCAGCACAGTGCTAAGAGAAGGCCCTAGAACTGGGGTGGGTCTGATCCTGACTGTTCCCCTAACTAGCTAGGGAGCAAATTACTTAACTTCTCCTAACTTGTTTCCTGCTTCCTTAAATGGGAATAATGGCAGCATCTGTCAGGAAGTCAGGACTAAACAAGACAGATTTCTAAAAATTAACTGGTGCAATGCTTAGTATATAGGAAATGCCGAATAATGGTCACTCCTTTGATCATCAGAGGGACACAGAAGTCAAGCCAGGAATACCAGCTTTGCCATGAGAAAGATAATAGCCACCACACAGGGCAAATCTCTCATGGACATGGACCATGATGCTTGGACAGACTGCAGACCTGGCAGCACATGACAGGATCCTGCACAGCTGCACATGGCCCCATGTGCTCACTCTGGTATCTTCACCTGTCTCTGCCCTGGCTCTGTGGGGAGCCAGCCCAGGTGAGGGAGGAGGAAGAGGGAGGGGTAGAGGGCTTTACCTTGATGGTGGGGATGAAGGCAGTGGAGAGGTAGGAGCAGAGGCGGGGGGGCAGGGTCAGCTTGCTGACGTCCTTGTCCTCACGCAAGGTGCTGGCGATGGCCTGCTGGCACAGCAGCTGCAGGCTGGACACCCGGTGCTCCACGCGCACCACGTACAGGGCTGGTCCTGATGCCATCAACAGCCTCGAGTCCCGGTGACCCCAGCAGATAGAGATGATGGGGCGCTGGCAGGAAGTGAAGGGAAGACAAATGCTTAAGCTTTTGCTCTTGTGGGAAGCAAAAAGGGATAATGCACACTTGTCTCAAGCAAAATAAAATAAGCTGTTTTGAGAAAACTGGTTTTAAAAGCACAGTAGAGAATGTTAGACACTATATTATGAAAATTCAGTACATTTATTGAAAGTTGGCTAGAGGGCTCGGTGTGGTGGCATGAGGCTGTCATCTCAGCATTTTAGAAGGCCAAGGTGGGAAGATCGCATGAGGCCAGGCTGAAAGACCAGCCTGGGCAATATAGCGAGATTCTCCTCTCAAAAATAAAACAAAATAAAATAAAAGCAGTTAGGTCCCCAGGCCAGAGCATTAAAGCACTGTAATAATTTTATAAAGTTCATTTACCTGTATTATATTTCATTTAATTTGGGGTCACGAAACCCAACTGAGCTCTGGGTAGTAAGGTTTCTACTAGTAGGGCAATCACCTTGTGGGGCGGTAACTCATATTCCTTACTGAAGGGCTGGTTATCTGGATTCCCAAATTACCCAGGGGTGGTTCCCATGGCTTGGGGAGGTGGTGATGAGGCAGACCAGAAGGCCCTTCCCTTCTGTCCAGAGTCAAATCAACAATGGACTTGGGCTTACCAGCTGTGTGACCTGGGGGCTATTCCATAACCCCTAGAAACCTCCCCCTTTTCTCATGAGTCAAGTGGGGACCCTGTGAGGATTACAGGAGGTGATGAAGTCGCAGCCCTTCTGGGGCCATCACAGGTTATAACCCACAGTCACTGCATTTTCAGCCTTCCTTGGCACTGACAGTGTAGAGAAAGAAAGCTCTCTGGAAAGGTGACTGAGGAGAACACGGTTCCTGCGGTAGCCTCGCTAGGGTCATGGCCATCATTATCTTAGGCCAAAATGCAAATATGCAAGTTAGAAAATTCTTTAAAAATCCAAAGCTCAGGGTGCCATTTAGCCAAGGGAAAAAGAAAGGTGAAGGGTTGTGATGGAGAAGCAGCAAGAGATTTGTTCATTCCGATCCAGACAGATGGAGCGCTGATGATCATTCATCTTCCCTTTCTACCATAGGAGGCCAAGCAGCCGCAGGGTGGGGTGATGGCCACAGCCCCCAGGGGAGGGCCGTGCTTGTTGGCCAAGGAATCTGGAAAACTCAAGTCTAGGGGCTTCCGGGACACTTCCAGGATGTGTCTCCTTATGAGATGATTCCACATAGGGGGTAGGCCCCACACAAGGGGCCTATTAACGTACACAAATACATAATCACTGCTGAAGACAGGGCAAACCAACACACAAAAAATGTACAGAAAAGTTTCTCTGGTATCATCAATCCCCAAAAGTACAGGTTAGGACAGAGGCTCTATTAGTACCAAAATCATGCTTAATCTTAAAGATACGCTGCTGTCCCTTTACCCCTGAGCCCCCAAGACAATATTCATAACTTAGAGCTCAAGTCACAAAAAAAAGGTTTTATTTTTGTTTTTAACTTTTAGGTTCAGGGGTACACAAGCAG
This sequence comes from Colobus angolensis palliatus, assembly GCF_000951035.1. Taxonomy (NCBI): domain Eukaryota; kingdom Metazoa; phylum Chordata; class Mammalia; order Primates; family Cercopithecidae; genus Colobus; species Colobus angolensis. Next base: position 4,034,318 of record NW_012116821.1, on the reverse strand, counting down.
GTTATGTAGGTAAACTGTGTGTCACAGGGATCTGGTGTGCAGGTAATTTCGTCACCTGGATAATAAGCATAGTACCCGATAGGTATTTTTTCTGATCTTCTCCCTCCTCCTGCTCTCCACCCTCAAGTTGTTCCCCTTCCAGTATCCATGTGTTCTTGTAATATTTAGCTCCCACTTAGACATGAGAATATATGGTATTTGGTTTTTTTGTTCCTGCGTTAGTTTGCTAAGGATAGTGGCTTCCAGCTCTATCCATGTTCCTGTAAAGGACATGATCTTGTTTTTTTTTTTATGGCTGCATAGTATTCCATGGTGTTTATGTTTCACATTTTCTTTATCCAGTCTACTGCTGATGGGCATTTAGGTTGATTCCATGTCTTTGCTATTGTGAATAGTGCTGCAATGAACATATGCATATATGGGTCTTTATGACAGAACAAATATTCCTTTGGGTATATACCCAGTAATGGGACTGCTGGGTCAAATGGTAGTTCTCAATTCTTTGAGGAACTGTCACACTGTTTTCTACAATGGCCGAACTAATTTACACTCCCATGAGCAGTGCAGAAGCGTTTCCTTTTCTCTGCAACTGTGCCAACATCTATTATTCTTTGATTTTTCAATAATGGCCATTCTGACTGGTGTGAGATAGTATCTCATTATGGTTTTGATTTGCATTTCTCTAGTGGTTTGTGATGTTGAGCATTTTTCATATGCTTGTTGGATGCATGTATGTTTTCTTTTGCAAATGATTTGTTCATGTCCTTTGCCCACTTTTTAATGAGGTTGTTTGGAAAAACAGTTTTCAATGAGCATAACCTGACTGGCTGCAGAAACATCAGACACTTCTTCCCTCTAATTTCCCATTCCTCTTTAGTCCCGCTATCTGAAAGGCAGACACTCTGGATTTATCCTCTGCCCCCCTCCCTCCTAGTTCTGCTTTTCATGGTAACTATCTCTGTATAACAGCTGATGACATATTTTATATAAAATTATCATAAGTATGTGTCTCTTATATCTTTGTACCAAGAACTTAAACCACTCATACAGACCTTCAACTAGAATTACCAACCATCATGACAAAAACAACCTTGTCTGTAAAACTACATTCCAACAGTAAGCACATCAAATGCTTACATACCTGAATTCACTGCATCTGCTCTACTCTCCCACACGAATAACATTATTCTCATCTAACATATGAGGTAAGAGAGGCTAAGGGAGGCTAGGTACTTCATTACAGTAATAAATGGTGGAAAGAGCTGTGATTTTCATCCCTCCCCAACTCCACCGCTGGTCCTTATCTTACTACATAGTGCTGGCTCTCTGAAGTGCCAACATATTGATACCACAGCCTAAAGAATGTGTAATACCCCACTGAAAAATTTAACTATCTGCCAATCACATACAAAATAATGAGCCCCAAATGGCCCCTTAGTCCATTTGGTCAAGGCTACTTTACTCAGAAACAAACCAAACATTGTCTATAGAAAAGGCAAATAGACAAGAAGAGAAACAGGCTGTTTACACAGCAAATAAATAAATGATCTGATGGGTTCATCACAGCAGAAAAGAGCCCACAGGTAATTAGCCAGGTAGCACTATTAGATGAACAGGGACCACAGTCGCTGGCACATCTGGAAGGTGAGGGAGGACAGAGTGACTCCAAACCAGGTAGTACATTAGCTCGGATGACTTAGAATTCTCAGCCAAGTAGGAATGAGAAGACTCGCAAGATTAAAGGATGGAACACTAGAAGCTGGGAGAAAAAGGACTGAAATTATTTAGCCTGGAGAAGTGATGCCTGCAGGGTCTCAAAGGAATAATTATTATCTCGGGCCATGTTACCAGGAAACCCCCTCTTCTAAGAGTGGGACAAGAATACCAGCACAGGAATTTCTATTAAATTAATTAGGGTGCAGCACTCATTTACTTGCCCAAGTCAGTGAAAACTTACTCTGGAGAAGGGTGGGGCAGAGACACATTGATTTAATTTAATTTAGTTTGTGCAGCATATAGTCCATGTAAGATGATAAAGCAGCAAAATAGATGCTGGTATCTTTGCCATAATAATTTTTAAAGCTGTGCTAGAAAAATGGGGAAGGAGTGACAGATAACGCGAACTGCCCCTCTTGTCTGAAGATTCTGAGTCCTCACTGACCTGGGGAAATGAATGACTGTGATTACTGTTTGGTCAGAGGGCAGGCAGCAGGGTATGACTTCTCAGGACCCCTGTAAGTCTACAGAAAGTCCCGAACAGGTCATCTTACTTTTTAAAAGTCACATTTCTGCTGGTGTTAATTTTTCCCTGGCTGTTTACTGGTATTCCAGCCTATAAAGCCCTTGCTACAAATGTTCTGTAGTTTTAGCAAGAAAAAGAGTCAAATGGCACTAACTGCACATGGCCACAGACACGGGGTGGGGCGTTCACTAATGCTAGTCCTAATTTTGCTGCCTCACAATCACCGATTTCCATCACTCTGTCCTCTAGGTTCACGGGTGATGGCAGAACATGAACACACTGTCTGCAGGCCCACAGACCTCACCCATGCTGAGTATATCTCCTCCCTAGGAACCTCCACCTACTGGGCTGAGCCGCAGCACAACAGCACAGCTCTTCAAAGCTCCCAGATTCATGTTTTGTTTGAACAGCTGCTGTCTGCTAGGGAAAAACTCAGTTGTAAGTTTGTGGTCTTAATCTCTTTCTCAAATCCCATAAAATGACTATTTTTAGAACTGATGGCTAGAACTGTGAAGCAGATGACATTCAAATCTTAATTTGCATAGGGAGGTTCACATATTTTGCACATCTAAATCCAAGGCAAAAGTGCAAGAAACTGAGCTGTATTTCAGGGAGCGTGAGTCTGGTGGAATAGGGAGAACCCTTGCTCAGCTGGAGAGGATGCACTCTGGGCCACAGTGCTGGAGGCGAGTGGCCCATGGAGGGGCAGGCTTCTCCTCTGGCTTCTCCCCCTCATTGCTGAGGCTGAGTCCTGGAAACGAAAAGGGGCGGGCCGGCTCTGCCTCACCTCCCACCATGGAGTATGGCAATCGAGGCCTGGTGCCAGTTCCTTACTCTGCCATCTCTCCTCTTGCTACTACACAAGACATGCCATGTGTCCAGCCAATCATTTTTTATCTACTGAGCTGTTAGTCATTAAATATTTGCTAAATGTATATAAATGGACAGATACATGCTAGTTATAAGGGGACTGACAATGAATCAAATACATTCTCTGCCCTTGTGGAGTTTACATCCTGGCGTCGCAGGGAGAGAGATAAATACAGGTTAAGTATCCTTAGTCTGAAAATATGAAATCCAAAATGCTCCAAAATCTGACTTTTGGAGTGCCAACAAGATGCTCAAAGGAAATATTCATTGGACTATTTCAAATTTTCATATTTGGGATGCTCACCTGATACAATGCAAATATTCTGAAATTAAAAAAAATCTGAAATCCAAACCAATTCTGGTCCTAAGCATTTCAGATAAGGAGTACTTGACCTGTATCTTAGTATCTGTGACAGGAACCACCTGAGAATGTGAGGTAGTGAAATTCCATGAAGTAAAAACAGTGTTGAAGGAGGGCCAGAGCAAGAGCAAGGGGGTCTTTTTGAAGAGAGGAAGCAGGGAGGCTGCCCTGGTTTGAGCAGAGGCCTGGCTGAGAGGAGGAATCTATTTAATTGGAATTGAAAGCTTCCTCACTATATTACTATTTTTGTATATAGCAGTGAGTTGGCTAGAGTCTTCTGAAAATGTAGAAGGAACAAAAACCAACTACACTGGTCCTGGACAGGGAAAACCAGGCAGTGCAAGCACAGGGTTTCTGGATGACTGAGGGAGGCCTTGGGCTGAGGACTGGCTATCCAGCCATCGAGAAGGCAGATTCCTGGGACAGTCAGAGGTTCTTCAGCCTCCCTCTCCACCTTTTGTTTTCTGTAGCTCTCCCTAAGAAGGATGGGGGATCTGTCTTGAAGAAAATGCACCTAGTAGGATGAAATGTTTTGTGATTGTACAAACATGTGCAAAATAGTTCACTTTAAAACAGATGAAGGGCCAGGTGCAGCGGCTCATGCCTATAATCCCGGCACTTTGGGAGGCTGACACAGAAGGATTGCTTGAGGCAAGGAATTCAAGACTAGCTTGGGCAACACAGCAAGACCCTGTCTCTACAAAACAATTTTTCAAAATTAGCTGGGTGTAGTGGTGCACATCTGTAGTCCTAGCTACTTGGGAGGCTGAGGCAGGAGGATCGTTTGAGCCCAGGAGGTTGAGGCTACAGTGAGCTATGATCATGCCACTGCACTCCAGCCTGGGAGACAGTGAGACTCTGTTTGTAACAAATTTTAAAAAGTCCAGGCGTTATGGCTCATGCCTGTAATCCCAGCACTTTGGAAGGCCGAGGCAGGAGGATTATTTGAGATCAGGAGTTTGAGACCAGCCTGACCAACATGGTAAAACGCCGTCTCTACTAAAAATACAAGAAAATTAGCTGGGCGTGGTGGCACACGCCTGTAGTCCCAGCTACTCGGGAGGCTGAGGCAGGAGAATCACTTGAACCCGGGAGGCAGAGGTTGCAGTGAGCCGAGATCATGCCATTGCACTCCAGCCCGGGCAATAAGAGTTAACAAATAAACAAACAAAAAAACAGAGTAAGTTGGTGATCGGTCACCATCAAACTACGTTGGTTGGAGCCACAGACAATTTTAAATACAAAGTTATAATGATTTGGCCACCAACTAAATTGTAGTAATAAAAGCTAGTTCAGCACTCAGTCAACCAAATTTCAGTTTTAAAAGAACACAACCATCCTTGTATTCTGTAAGCAGACAACACCCATGGAAGACTTTCTCATCTACTTACAAGAAAAGCACAACGGGGGCTACTTCAGGAGAATAGACAGAGTTAATCCTAAGTGAAAGAAAGGAAGTCTATTTTTGCTATAGGATTCGCCTCCAAGAGTACAGAAGTCCATGATCACACATGCAATCTCTTATTTGATTTTTAAATTCCCATACCCATCTTTTTCCAACTTCTCCTCTCTTAATTTTTTACTCAATATCTCACATCAACAACTGAAGCTTACAGAATATAGGGTGACCTTTCTACTGGCCTTCAATGCCAGAAGTCCATAAAACAAAACAAAAGCCTGGGCCTAAATTACTGAAGCCTACAAACTTCAGTCAGTAGTGCTAACTCCAAAAACCTGTTACATTTTCAGATATGCAAGAATATATAGAGTCACAGATAACAGCTAATGAGATAAATTGCAGAATTTTACATTACAACATGTAGGACAGAAAGGAAAATAAATCATAGCATATTTCCTTAGAAGAGCTCCAGCCACAAGCATTGCTGTTACAAGTAAATCAAGAGAATCAATTTTAAAGCTGCTGCTGCTGCTGCTGCAAGTTCGTCCCAGGCAATGGCTTTGTACGCAATAACCTACAATCTAATTAACTTGGAAATACATTATCCAATCTAAATTGCATTTAGTTCTTTTTATAAGCAGTCCAATAAATCGCCTAACTTCCTTCCTGCTATAAAAATGTCCCTGCCTTTGGACTCCTTGAATAGCACAGCATAGATCACATGTGATTTTAGAATCATTAGACAAGAGTTAAACTGGTGCTAAATATAATTAATATTGTACTTGATTTTTAATGGCATCATTATTTAACCTTCTACTATTGAGGCAATTTTTTCAATGGTTGAAATGGAGCCTCAATGAAAAAAAGAATCAATAGCTTACTGAAATGCTGAGGTACTGTAGGGATATCTATCTTTCTTCAAAGGAAGATCAGTCAGGGCCTTTTCTCTTATTCCTGAGCTCAAACAGTTTAAATTCAGGATCCATGTTAGTTTCATGTGATGGCTGATGAGAACTTCTGCAATGGTTAAGGCCATAGAACCTTTACTACAGTCTAGGCACTGGTCAGAAAAAGGAAGCCTCCGTCTTCAGGAAAATAAGACAAGTAGACAGAAAAGTGTAATACATGCCACAGGTGTTAAGCACCCTGAGAGTTTACAGAGAAGGGGAGCCTCAATCCACTGGGCAGCTTTAAAAGAAAACGTGACTGAGCTGGCACTGAGGAAGATCCACTTCCTGAGCTAAAACGGAGGGAAGGACATTCCCTGTAGAGGGAACACAATGCCAGCAGGAAGGGCGCCCTAAGTCAGACGAAGTGGGGACAATGCTGAGTGTGTTTTAGCACTTGAATTCACAAATATTCTAATCATAAAAGCCTTATAAAAAGCATCAGATTGATTATAAATGTGACATAACCTACAGGTTCAAACAATCAACAGAAAGATGAAAGAAAGCCTGTGTTGACACCAGTCCATACATAAACCCACTGAAGAAAGATTTACTAAGTACCTACTATGTTTTAGGCAATGAACTGGCAGTGGGGACACAAATAGAATCAAGGTAATCTCTTCTTCCTTCAATCCCAAATCCACAGGAGCTCTAATGCTTATGTTTGTTTTACCAAGGCCCTGGCCTCATACATATGGCCTTAACTCTGTTCTACTTCAGTTCTTTCCTGGGTTAACTCAGAATGACTTCACTTTCAAAATAGAAATTTAAAGTCCCTATCCAACCACAATTTCCCATTTTGTTTGTATCACCTCCTCTTGAACATGTCTTTTTATGACTTTATACTTCCTAGCCTCAGGTCATGAAGTATCTAACCACTGATGCCACGGCTGCCCAATTCTACAGTATCCCTCGCAGTTTCCTAGATTCCTTTGACTCCCTGGCCCTCCTACTACACTCACCTTTCCAGTTCCTAATTTTAGGCAATCGGTACTACTGACTCTAGGATTACAGTGAAGGCATGGACATCACTGACTCTCACTTTAAATTTATTATCCGGTATGGCAAGTGGATGGCACTCCATGGCACTCCTGCCGAATCTTCCCTGTGTTTTTCATCCTGCCTTTAGCTTATTGAGAAGACTGGCATTGTCCTGTAGTGTGTGTGTGCTCTGGCACCCTCCTTTACTTAAAAATCCCTCGTCTCTTTCTACTATCTCTCCTTCCTTTCTGTTTCTTCTAGATTAAACCTCCGTACTACAATCAAACCCACATCTTCTAACTTGCAGTGGGTTCTTGTAGCTTGCTGTTCTTTTTCTTGCTTCCTTATGTCTTCTTTTTCCCCCAAAGACTTATTGTGTATGAACACAGTCTGCCTCTCCATTTCAAGTTACCATCCTCTCTGCCTTCCCCTCAAACCCTGTCAAAACAGTAGTTTACATGTGCTGCCTCAACTTCTTCACTAGCCGCTTAGCTGCCAATTCTTTATCTTGGCTGTCACAGCTGTATCTGCAGCACATAGAAAAATGCTTGGCATATAGATGGCTCAATAAAGATTGACTGAATGAACGAAAAATCTTTTACCATGTGACTTCCATCACTATTCTAGCGAGACCATTTTTGACCTTAAAACCTCCAAATCCAATTTCTCATGTCTACTTTCAAATGTTGTTCTCTTGTTTGACATATTTCCTTTAATGGTTCTCTATGACATTCCTCTTCCATCTCCTTCCTTCTGCTGCTTGTTAAATGAAGGCTATCATTCCACTATCCAAAGTTCTATGCTTGGCCCTTTCCTCATTTCCCCTCTTTCTATTCATTCCTTTGACATTAAATCCATTTCATTTCTCCAACTATGGCCTCCTTGTGGATGACTCCAAATATCTATCTCCAACCCAATTTCTTGTCTCAGTTCCAGGCCCACATCCCCAAATGCCTTCCACCCTTAGAGATATGGCTGCAACCGTAACTAAAATGGTCTGCTTTTGGCCAGGTGTGGTGGCTCAGATCTGTAATTCCAGCACTTTGGAAGACCAAGGTGGGCAGCTCACTTGAGGTCAGAAAATCAAGACCAGCCTGGCCAACATGGTGAGACCCTGTCTCTACCAAAAAATACAAAAATTAGTCTGTGGTGGCACACACCTGTAGTCCCAGCTACTCAGGAGACAAAGGTGGGAGAATTGCTTGAACCCAGGAGGTGGAGGTTGCAGTGAGCCAAGATCACGCCACTGCACTCCAGCCTGAGTGACAGCGTGAGACACTGTCTCAAAAAAAAAAAAAAAACCAACAAAGGTCTGCTTTCACTGGTACTGACCTCCTCCTCACAGTCCTCCAGAAGCCAAATCTCTTACAATCTCTCTGAACTCTGTGCCTCTCTTCCACTCTATTTTCACTGTTCTGGTTTTTCGTCCTGATTCCTTCTTACTGAGATAACAACACTGCTGTCAGATTAGTCTCCCCAAAGCCCTGTCTCACCTCTCCCTTGCTCATAAAATAAAAATACAAAACAAAAGGCCAAATGAAGTTTAACATCTTGGCCAGTGCCATGCATGGTCTGAATGTGTGTTCCTCCGAAATTCTTGCTGCAATCTAGTTCCCATGGTGGTGGTATTAGGTGGGGCCTTTGGGGAGTGATTAAGTCATGAGGCCTCCGTCCTCACGATGGGATTAGTGCCCTTAGAAAACAGGTTAAAGGGAGGCACCTCCATGCTTTTATGCCTTCTACCGTGTGAGGACACAGGCACAAGGTGCCATCTATGGAGCAGACCAGACACAGAATCTACCAGTGCCTGGATTTTGGACTTCCCAGCCTCCAGAACTGTGAGAAATAAAGTTGTATTATTTATAAATCACTCAGTTTAAGGTATTTTTGTATAGCAGCCCAAACACACTAAGACACATTTGGTCCTAAGACACTTTTCTAGTCTCACTTCCTGTTGCTGCCCCTTACATAACCTATGCTATAATCAAACTGTATTCTATTTCTAAAAGTGATTTATTATTAATTTTTTAAAAAGAAATTATGTTATGATTGCCAGTGGTTAAAGAAACCAAGAGATAATATAAATGGCAAATAATCTTAAGTTATCTGGTCCTTGAAATTTACATAATGTTGGGGTTCAATCAGGCTGATGGGAAAAAGAGATAGTTACAGAAATAGACACAAATCTTCTTGGAAGGCTGAGAAGTTTGTGTAACTTCGGTGGGTAACTTCGGTAAAATATCTGGCTGAAGGCGGCCTGATCCCTTTACCTTTAGTTAAACAAATTAAAATAGCATAGGGAGGCGGGAGGGGGGAGGGATTGCACTGGGAGTTATACATGATATAAATGATGATTTGATGGGTGCTGACGAGTTGATGGGTGCAGCACACCAACATGGCACAAGTATACGTATGTAACAAACCTGCACGTTATGCACATGTACCCTAGAACTTAAAGTATAATAAAAAAGAAAGAAAGAAAGAAAGAAAGAAAAAGAAAGAAAGGCAGAGTAGTTTACCTAGCTAGCTTGTTTACTCATATAATCTTAAGACTAACCTTTGATGTACCAAGGTGCTTAAGTGCTTTTTACTCGGAAGTCCACAATGTCAATTACCCTCTAATGGTGTTGACTCAAGCTTTTGTTAATTAATCTTACTGAATAAATGGGAGTCTGACTAGCTGATCACGGTGGAGTGGCAACTGTTTACCAGACTCAGCAGGGAGTCTGTAAGCGACTCCCACACACTCAGCTGGAGGGGCAAAGCAGAGTTTATCTGTGTGTCAGTGTACTTCATTCATCTGTTGCTGGGTCAGGAGTCTGCAAGGGACAGACTCCCCGCAGCTGGTGCCCCCTAGAGAGGAGTGCTGCCCCAGCATAACTCATCAAGTAAGGCAGAGCAGTAAGATACAATGCTAAGGCTCACTGATTCATTCAACCAGTATTTACTGAGACTGCCATGAGCCAAGATCTGTTCCAGGCATGGTGCAAAGCTTGAAAGAAAGGAGGCATCTGGTAAACTGAGAAACAGAAAAGTCCAGATTGGCAGGGTCAGAGGAGGATGGAGTGGTAAGAGCTAATTCTAGAGAGGATGGAAGACCAGATTATGGTGATCTTTTTAAGGCACAATGAATTTTTTTAACTTCATCCTAAGGACAGTAAGAAGCTACTGATCTGACTTGTGGTTTTACAGACTGTCGCTGCAAAGTGAAAAACAGTTTAAAAGGGAAAGGCAGGCCAGGTGTGGTGGCTCATGCCTGTAATCCCAGCACTTTGGGAGGCTGAGGCGGGTGGATCATGAGGTCAGGAGTTCAAGACAAGCCTGGCCAACATGGTGAAACCCCATCTCTACTAAAAAAAGTACAAAAAATTAGCCGGGTGTGGTGGCATGCACTTGTAATACCAGTTACTCGGGAGGCTGAGGCAGGAGAATCACTTGAATCTGGGAGGCAGAGGTTGCAGTGAATGCTGATTGCAACATTGCACTCCAGCTTGGGCAACAAGAGTGAAACTCCGTCAGAAAAAAAAAGAAAAAGAAAAAAAAAAGAAAAGAAAGGGAAAGGCATGGCTCAAACACTGCAGCTAAGATGAGGGTGGCTTGGATTAAGGTGGTGGCCAAGGAAGACAAAAGGATATAGACACGAAGATATCTAGGAGGTAAAAATACTCACTGGGATTCAGTGGACAGGCTGACTGTGACTTCTGGCTTGAGCAGCTGGACCACGACCTGAAAGAGGAGCATTATCTACGAGGTAGAGTGTTCTGAGATTTGGGCATGTTGAATGTGCAATGCTTATGAGATGGCTAATGGGTTTGTGAAGTAAGCAGGTGGGTCTATACAGGCCTCTTTCCTTAGGCTTCAGACCTTCACTGAGATTGGAATTAAAGCTGTAAGAGTGGTTGAAATTGTCTGAGGAATCCTGAGTGAGAAAAGAGATCAGGCAGAGGTGGAAAAATACCCACAAAGGGCAGGTGTAAGACTCCTTTCCTCCAAGTTATCAAAGCACCAGGTAAATAGTTCTACTTCAAAATCAAAAGCATTTCTGTGTCATCACTTGTCTGTCTTGTGAGCTCCTAGGAGGTATGGATCATGTCTTCCTTGTTCAGCTCGGAAACACTAGCACTCAGAGCTCAGCGTCAGCCACACAGTAGCTCCTCAAAATATCTTGGCTGGATGCTTGAACAAATGAATGAACAAATAGGCTTATTTGCTCATGGAGATATATTATACTGCCCAAAGACATAGTTTAATCCTACTTCTTAAAAACAAAAACCCAAATAACCTGATTGAAAAATGGGCAAAGGACTTGAACAGACATTTCTCCAAAGAAGATATGCAACAACATCACTTATCAACATTATTAATCCTAAGGGAAATGCAAATCAAAACCACAATGAGATATCACCTAACATCCAAGAGGATGGTTACGCCAAAAAAAATCCCAGAAAAATGACAACATTGGCAAGGATGTGGAAAAACTAGAATCCTTGTGTAATGTTAGTGAAAATGTAAAATGGTGCAGCTTGTAAGCCAAAAATAAAATCCTAAGCCCCCTATCGACTGAATGGAGCCTCTCTTGGCCAAGGAAACCCCAGAAAAACCTTAAAAACTGAATTCCTAGCCATGACAGAAAGGGAGGTTGGACACACCTCATTATACTCCCTCCCATCTGGAATTTAGGTCCAACTGACCTGAGTAAAAGTTAAAATAGAGATCATAAGACTGACAAAAGACTCTTGATGGCAGTAAGATAACAAATTCTAAACAATACCTAAGGTCACGCAAGGCAAGCCTTAAGCCATGCCTACAGGCCATCAATCTCACTAAATGAGTCATTTTGGCTGACTCTGACATAGCATCCGAATGTTTTAACTTAAAATATTCCTTTCTGCTGACTCCCAAGTTCTAGATCAAATTTTGTGCTTTAACTAACTAGATTAAAGCATCTCTGAATCTACCTGACTTGTATACTCCTCTACTTCTCCTGGCTTCAAAATATTCCACACTTTCAGGCTGAGCCAACGGATACCTTCCACATGTTGATTTATGTCTTTGCCTGTAACTCTTGCCTCTCTGAAATGTACAAAACCAAACTGTAATTCAACTGCTTTGGGTGCACTTTTTCAGGACCTCTTGAGACTGTTTTACTGGGCCAGGGTCACCCATACTGGCTCAAAATAAACCTCTTTAAAGTATTTTACTAGTCTTTCTGTTAACAAGCTGCTATGAAAAACAGTATGGCAGTTTCTCACAAAATTAAAAATAGAATTACCATATGATCCAGCAAGTCCACTTCTGGGCACAAATCCAGAAGATTTGAAAAGCAGGGTCTCAAAGAGATATCTGTACACCCATGTTCACAGAAGAATTATTCACAACAGCCGAAAGACGGAAGGAACCCAAAAGTTCATCAATGGGTAAACAAAATGTGGTATATCCATACAATAAAATATTATTCAGCCTTAAAAAGAAAGAAAATTCTGACACATGGTACAACATGGATGAACCTTAAGGATATTAAGTGAAATAAGCCAGTCAGAAAAAGATAAACACTTGTAAACCAAAAATAAAATTCTAAGCTACCCAACCTACAGAATGGGCCTTCTTTTGGCCAAGGGGATCCCAAAGGAGTCTAGAAAACTAGTTCAGGCGGGGTGCAGTGGCTCAAGCCTGTAATCCCAGCACTTTGGGAGGCCGAGACGGGCAGATCACGAGGTCAGGAAATCGAGACCATCCTGGCTAACAGGATGAAACTCTGTCTCTACTAAAAAATACAAAAAAATAGCCGGGTGTGGTGGCGGGCGCCTGTAGTCCCAGCTACTTGGGAGGGTGAGGCAGGAGAATGGCGTGAACCCGGGAGGCGGAGCTTGCAGCCAGCCGAGATCATGCCACTGCACTCTAGCCTGGGTGACAGAGTGAGACTGTCTCAAAAGAAAACTAGTTCAGGCTATGACAGGAAGGAAGGTTGGACATGGTCCTTATATTGCCCCCATCCCTTTGGGGTTTAGGCACAACTGACCAACATTAACATTAAAATAGAGATAAGACTGATAAAACTAAGACTCTTTGTAGCAATAAGATACCAAATTCCAACCTGATTCTGACATAGCATCATACAACAGATGGCGGGCCTGAAGGAAATCAAAGTATTTTACTCCCAGATATATTTTGTTGATATGTTTTGAAACGGCAAAACCTGCAAATGGCAAAACCCTGCAAAATCATCTCTTGTGGGGGAAATTTGCATTTTGTAGAGAATGTCCTTCCTTTCCTAGGTCTTTTCCTGATCCAGGAGACATTTAATCAAGAGTCTGATACCTTTTAAGGTCTGAAAGGAGACATTTACTATTTATTCACCGTGAAGCCTGCTACTTAAGTGGTTTCATCTGCATAAAAAGAACCTTGGGGCCGGACGCAGTGGCTCCTGCCTGTAATTCTAGCACTTTGGGAGGCCAAGGAGGGCAGATCACAAGGTCAGGAGTTCAAGACCAGCCTGGCCAACACGGTGAAAGCAGAACTGCTTAAACCCGGGAGGCGGAGGTTGCAGTGAGCTGAGATGGCGCCACTGCACTCCAGCCTATGGGACAGGGCAAGACCTCCGTTCTGGCAGGGCGCAGGGAGGTTGCGGCAGGGAACAAGAACATTAGCTTCCACAACCCCGTTACCTTAACTCCAGCACTTGTTTCTCCTGACTTCAACCCTTTAGGCAAAGCTTAACTCTTTCAACCAACTGCCAATCAGAAAATCTTTGAATCCACCTGTGACATGTGTGTGGCCCCCCCCCGTTTCAAGATGTCCTATCTTTCCACAGGTTTAACCAACATGGGCCTTACGAGTACTGATGTATGTCTTTGTCTGTAACTTCTGTCTCCCTGAAACGTACAAAACCAAGCTGTGACCTGACTACCTAAGGCACATATTCTCAGGACCTCTTGTGACTGTGTCCTAGGCCATGGTTGCTCATTTTGGGCTCAGAATAAACCTCTTTAAATACTGCACAGAATTTGGTTTGTCAGCAGATTGCATAATTCCACTTACATGAGGATTGTAGAGTCAAACTCATAGAAAAGATAGTAAACTGGTGCTTCTCATGGACAGGGAAGAGGGAGAAACAGGGAGTAGTTGTTTAATAGGTAAAGAGTTTTCATTTTGCAAGATGAAAAGGTGCTGGAAATTAGTTGTAAAATAATGTAATATACTCAACACTATAAAACAGTACACTTAAAAATGGTTAAGATGATAAACTTTATGTTATATGTATTTTACCACAATTAAAAGAAAATATATATTTAAATATTTAATGCCTGCATCTGATTAGATTTCCCCATATCTGGTATCCCTGCCTCTCTGATGAGCTGAGTAATGTTAGGACACAGATTCTTGTTTATTATCACCTCCACTGTCAACTCCCTCCCAGGCATGCCTCTATTACGCGCTGCTAAGAAATAATCCTCCACTATAACTGATCCAAACATAAAGTGGCCTAAAGATTTCTGGGAAATAAAAACAAATAGAAAGGGGGCCCATCTGTGTATACTTTCTTAAAGACTTTTAAGCTTTTAAAATTACTGCTTAACAAAAATTTAGTTAAAATATAAAGGTTCATCACTGGCATAACAAACATAAAATCAGAGTGTGACAGGGTTCAGGACATGCTTCCCAAATATGACCGTAGGAGACCAGAATAAGCCACCACAAATCTGCCTCTTTGGCATAAGGATAATTTCGAGCTGGTTATTTTGAGATATACATAGGGTAAAGACACAGGGTAGGCCAGGAGTGGTGGCTTATACCTGTAATCCCAGCACTTTGGAAGGCTGAGGCAGGTGGATCACCTGAGGTCAGGAGTTCAATACCAGCCTGGCCAACATGGCAAAAACCCGTCTCTACTAAAAAAAATACAAAAATTAGCCGGGCGTGGTGGCGGGTGCCTGTAATCCCGGCTATTCAGGAGGCTGAGGCAGGAGAATTGCTTGAACCCGGGAGGAGGAGGTTGCAGTGAGCCGAGATGGTGCTATTGCACTCCAGTATGGACAACAAGAGCAAAACTCCATCTCAAAAAAAAAAAAAAAAAAAAAAGGACACAGGGTAAACTCTGAAGAGTTACCCTTTTGTAAGATAAATTACATCTATAAAGAAAATCTGGTTGTGGTAAGAGCTAATTGTAGAGAGGATGGAGGACCAGATTATGGTGATCTTTTTAAGGCACAATGAATTTTTTAACTTTATCTTAAGGACAGTAAGAAGCTACTGATCTGACTTGTGATTTTACAAAGACTGTGGCTACAAAGTGAAGAACAGTTTAAAAGGGAAAGGCAGGCCAGGTGTGGTGGCTCATGCCTGTAATCCCAGCACTTTGGGAGGCCAAGACGGGCAGATCACAAGGTCAGGAGATCAAGACCATCCTGGCTAACACAGTGAAACCCTGTCTCTAGTAAAAATACAAAAAATTAGTCAGGTGTGTTGGCAGGCGCCTGTAGTCCCAGCTACTGGGGAGGCTGAGGCAGGAGAATGGTGTGAACTCGGGAGACGGAGCTTGCAGTGAGCCAAGATTTCCGCACCACTGCTCTCCAGCCTGGTGAGACTCCATCTCGAAAAAAAAGAAAATCTACACATGTAATGGTCTCTCTCAGCACCAGGAAGAGAAGGATGACTGGATTTCTAGAAACTTAAAAAAAAGAGAAGGCATTGGCTTAAATCTGCAGAACGAACATCACCCTTCTTTCTCTGTTTCTGTGAAGCATTTAAGCCTGTAGTCTAAGACAATTTTTTTGAGTTGCTCTAAAGACTTACTCATTTCTTTGGGTTAACTCCCGTGTATGCAGGAGATGTACATGTTATTAAACTTCTGTTGTTTTTCTCTTGTTAATCTGTTTTTTGTAACGGAAAGTCCTGCTAAGAACTCACTAAGAGTAGAGAAGAAAATTACTCTTCCTCTCCTAAAAGTGAGTAAGTGAAGATTCAGCATTCACTTCTGCAAGTCTCCGATTTCTACTTCAGACTGATAATAAACACCAGCTTACTCTGCTTCTTCACTATATGCTCATTTGACTGGGAAATGGAATAAAGCATTCTGGTTAAAAGGCAAAAACTGCTTTCTCCCTTATTTCTCCTGGTTTACACACCACAATCTAACTAAGGTAAAAAAGATTAAAATAAAATTTGTCAACAATAATTATAATAACCTATTCACTAGTATTTAACAGAAATTGGGGGAATACCAACATAGTGATGCCACTCCCTGAAAACAGATACAGATGAAAATTTACTGAAAACAGATACAGATGAAAATTTACTTGTTTCCAGAGAACATCCTTACCTGCACGAGAGTGTCCAGTGTGAAGATGTGCTCCCCACGAACATTGTAGAACTTGACCACGGCACTCTTCAGAAGGGGGCCATTGGGAAGCTCACCAAGCTGGGTCTGCCGTTCCATCCCAGCGACTGCCAGCAAGTCCCCCTGTGTGCACCACTGGGCTACCACCTCTGAAACAGAGGAGAAAGGGTCAGCACAAGGACACAGCCCTCTTTAAACTGTCATTCAGCAAGGCTCCTGTCTTCAGTAGTTTAAAAAATACAGACACTGAGCAAATATAACAAAAATATATTCATGGTTTTTTCTTTTTTTTTTTTTTTTTGAGATGGAGTTTCGTTCTTGTTGCCCAGGCTGGAGTGCAATGGCATGATCTCGGCTCACTGCAAACTCTGCTTCCTGGGTCCAAGCAATTCTCCTGCCTCAGCCTCCCGAGTAGCTGGGACTATAGGCGTGTGCCACCACACCCGGCTGATTTTGTATTTTTAGTAGAGACGGGATTTCTCCATGTTGGTCAGGCTGGTCTTGAACTCCCAACCTCAGGTGATCTGCCCGCCTCGGCCTCTCAAAGTGCTGGGATTACAGGCGTGAGCCACAGCGCCCAGCCCATATGTTAATGTTTTAGCTCATGAATACAACCACCCATTTCTCTGAAGATGATGGATTCTACTAAAAACAGGTGTTTGTCACATGAATGGAAATTGTAGTTTCCTGAAACACAATCAAATCAGGTAGAAATCATGATATAATAAAGCTGGCATGTTAAATATGTATCTCCAATTCCAGTATTTCCATAATGAGACTTGTAGAACTTCCTTTTTCTTTAAAGAGAAAGCAAGACAAAACCTATGACTGTATATTCAAATAAGTGCTGGTCCCACTGCCGTGTCCTCCACTCCCAGGGATGACTCAGAGAGTTTATAAATGCCAAAAGTAAAAAACACACCGAAAACAAAGCCTTAGTTTATATTCTTTTGATTTCTGGGCACTACTGGGCAGATAAGGTTCATACAAAGGACACACAAGCATATGAGAATGCTGACTCTTATTCGCCATTTGATGATGTTGTGGGGCTTAGAAAAGAAAATACCCCTGCTGGGAGACAGTTTTTTCGGCGTAATTTCCACACTGGAAATTCGATGCCCACTTACAAACTACTCAGTGACTATAAGAAATAGCTATTAAAAGGTTTAACTTATCCCAATGTGAGCAATTTACTTATTTCTTGCTGGTAAAACAAAAGCTGTTAGTATTAATAAGATTTATGACATTTTTTTCTCCCGAAGACCCTAAAATCGTAATGTGGTTTATACAGAGATCTCTGAAATCTAGAACTAAAGTGGCCCACTTTGCAGAGGAGCTGGGTGGAACTTAAAGAAAATGCTCTGCCCTGATGAGCACATATTTCAGAGGTGGGACTAGAATTCAGTGGTCCCCAGGCTCTATCAGCACACACATTACAATACCCCTTATTCATGCATGGTCATGATTTTGATGCTGCTACCATAACATTCTGAGGTGGCTGAAGCTTTTCACCTCTGTTGAAAACTGGAGTGTGTCTCCTGGGACAAGACAAGTTTTCAGACCCAGGGAACCCAGGGTTCTCATGAAGTTTCTCATGAAGTTAGCTGCAGAGCAGAAAGTAGGGAGACAAAGGGCTGAGCCAAAGCAGTTACAGATGAATAGAAAATGGAAAAAAACCTGTCACAATCAGGAAATGAAAAATTACATAAAAGAATCAAAAACATCCTGGTGAATCAGATTCTTTTGTGGGGCCGGGGGTGGGGAAGCTAGAGGATTCGTGCACATACTAAATGCGCTCTGGGCATTCAACACTTAGGTCCATCTCAGGGAAAAGCCTGCTTGTGATCAGGAAACTGAGATGACGTTCTCTGGAGAGCAGCTTTGGGCACACAAGGCAACCAAAAGGCAAAGCACTAACTAACATAAACAGTCAAAGTAGTAACAAAGATGACGGTGTCTCAAGCTTCTTAGGACAGAAGCATCATTGTAATATTGTAGAAACAAAGGTGATGACATGAAATTTCCACAGCTCCTCATCTGAACCGCACCATTCTTGTATTTATTTTTAAAATAAGGTTTTTTGAATTGTATTGCAAAGTGGCTTTCCCCAACAGAAAATTGGGTTGTTGCCCCTGCAGAGCTGACCTAGACACATGATGCTTTCGGAGACTGCTCAGGGACTCAGCAAGCAAGTTGGGGGCACTCCCAGGCTCTGTCTATGAGATGCGCTCTATCTGAGGCAAGAATGAATCCAAATGTTTACAAGTAAACTCTCAGGGACTTCTTTTTTTTTTTTTCTTTTGAGACAGAGTTTCACTCTTGTTGCCCAGGCTGGAGTGCAATGGCGCGATCTCAGCTCACTGCAACCTCCGCCTCCCAGGTTCAAGCGATTCTCCTGCCTCAGCCTCCCAAGTAGCTGGGATTACAGGCATGCACCACCATACCTGGCTAATTTTGTATTTCAGTAGAGACGGGGTTTCTCCATGTTGGTCAGACTGGTTTCAACTTCCCAACCTCAGGTGATCCACCCTCCTCAGCCTCCCAAAGTGCTGGGATTATAGGCGTGAGCCACTGCACCCGGCCAGGACTTCTTCTAATGCAGGTGCAAAGTTATAATGAGATTACTGTCATCTGCAAAGGTGAATTACTCTTTCAAAAAAGATTAAATTCTATACAAATAATGCCATTTCTTGTTCCAACGATTATGGAGCTACATGCATCAAGCGATATAGCAACGTATGTGAACACCTCTGATGATTTAGCATAAAGCAGTCCTGAGCCACACGACAGGCACAGCCGCGACCAGGGATTCTGGCTATCTCATAAAGTACTAGCACAAAGAACTCAGCAGTGGGACTAAGAAAGAATAACCCTGAATTGTTCAGTGTCAGCCAGGAGTATGTGAGTTTTCTGCAGGAGTTGAATTCCTAGGGTAGGAGTTTAAAATTTTCAGAAATTAGTGGGAAAATCAAAGTAAAAGAAAATACTTATTCAATTTCTACATGTCACTATGATAAAGAAGAGAAGGATACAGAAGCCTAGATATAGTCAGGACAGAACTTTTTTGTTTCAGAAACTTTTTGTAAACGATGTCTGTCTTATTTAAAAAATCATCCCCAGTATCTTTGCCCAAGACTTCCATAGTAATTTTGCTTGAATCTCTCATTTTTAAATTTGTTTCAGAATACAACCTAAAAGGAACAAACTAACGCTCTACTCAGTAGGCCTCTTTTCCCTTTTCCTAAAGCTCGTGGCCCAGAGTCTCTAATCTCACCCTCGCAGGCAACGGGGAGTTCTGGAGCACACAAGAGGCCCATACTCTGGAAGCATCTATGTTTCTCAATGATTTTGTGGGGTGTGGGTTGTTGGTCTCTAACAGATTTTACACAAAGAAATTCAGCACACGTACACTATTCTTTAGCCAGAAAATCTTATGGATCTTTTTTGGTAAAAGTCTGGAAGGTTACATGAAGTCAGTGAAAATGTAGTTCTTTTGTGTTAACAAGAAGCCCCTTGTGTGGTATTACTGGGTCAAAAAGAGGCAGCTAAATTTTAACAGAAAAAGAAAGATGTGCTTATCAAGCACCATATATACTGCAGCTACTGTTTGGAGTCTGCAGTTATCCAGTCCTTTGTCTCTCAGATTACCATGTGCATGATTCACCTCTTTATTAGTCATTAGACATGCATGTTGTGTATTTGCATACACACGTGCATATGCAGCAGTGGGGGGTGAAGGAAAGAGAAACTAATTAATTAGCAAAGTGTGTGATGATAAAATAACAGGTACTTTTTTTTTTCCCTTTAAGAAGTATGTTGCATTGCAAGGACTGAAAAAAGGGGCATGTACTCAATGAGGATGACATGGGCAAATCTTATCAGGTCTGCCCGCAGGAGCAGATGGCATCAATGACTGAAACCACCTGCTTCAAAAATTCCCTCCTCATTTTCTCAGCGTGCTCAATGAAATGATAAAAAGAGAAAATTCTGCAAAACAAAAAAACAAAGTCCAGGGGTTTTAACTTCAAGGCAAGTGTGGGATGAAATGAGTGCCTCTGGGAGTCTGCTTTGCCACTGAGGGATAAACTGGCTTGGGCAGAAAATTCCTGAACTCATAATTGAATTATTTCTACTCAGGAAAAGAGTAGAAGTCATAACAATGGGTAAAAACCCCAAGCAAAGGGAATCAATTCCCTGCTTATTGCGTGATGAACAGAAGTCCCTGTTCTGAAGGAAGAGAAACTGAGGAAGGCAGAACTTCCTCAGCAAACCACTGCCAAGCAAACCCAGAGCCTAACCCTCCCCAGAACCCGGCCTTTGAGCCCACAGACACATCTGCAGTGAAAATGAAGTGTGCTGGATGATGCAGAAGAGGCCTGGGCAGGGACCAAGAGCTATGTGGAATTCTAGGTTCTTTTGCACAGAACATAAATTCCAGTGCTGGTGATATACTAAAACAAGATTGCGAGTCACCTTCCTTCGTTCGCTGCAAAAGTTATTTAGTGATATTCTTCTGAGACAGAAACAGAAAAAAACCAAGTGGATTGGAGACCTTTTTAATTGCCTCTATGAGACAAGTAACTGACCTGTCTGTAACAGAACAGATAACCCCAGGCTAAAAACATTGCCATGTGCCATCTCCGACAGTATCCTAATTGTCTCTTCCCAATATTTACCAACATAGCCCATAAGATAGTGGATAAAAAAATAAGTTACAAAACAAAAACGATTGCTATTCATACCACACGTAAAGGCTAAGTCCTTAAAACATTCTGATCCCAAGAGAGAAAAGGTAAATTGCCTGCATATAGCACTGTCAGGGCACAGAGAATGAGATCCCAAGTATGGTGCTTTGGTACACTGAGCATTGTTTTTTTTTTCTTGAGATGGAGTCTTGCTCTGTCGCCCAGGCTGGAGTGCAGTGGCATGCTCTCAGCTCACTGTAACCTCTGCTTCCCGGGTTCAAGCAATTCTCCCACCTCAGCCTCCGGAATAGCTGGGATTATAGGAGCACGCCACCATGCCCGGCTAATTTTTGTGTTTTTTAGTAGAGACGGGGTTTCACCATGTTGGCCAGGCTAGTCTTGAACTCCTGACTGTGTGATACACCCACCTCAGCCTCCCAAAGTGCTGGGATTACAGGCATGAGCCATCGCGCCCGGCCTGAGCATTTTGAATTAAAGGCAACTGGAAGGCCTTAGAACAGAGGTGTCCAATCTTTTGGCTTCCCTGGGTCACACTGGAAGAAGAATTGTCTTGGGCCACGCATAAATACACGAACACTAACGAGGGCTGATGAGCTTAAACAAACAAACAAAAAATCTCATGTTTTCAGGAAGTTTACAAATTCATGTTGGGCCACATTCAAAGCTGTCCTGGGCTGCTTGTGGCCCACAGGCTGCAAGCTAGACAAGCATGCCTTAGAAGCTGCTTCAGAGCCAAGGACTCTCTGATCTTCTCCTGCTTTCCCCAAATAACCAGGAAAGACTTAACCACCAGAGAAGAGAATAAAAGTTGTCAAAATCTTTGGTCACAGGCAGAGTTCTACCCTTCACCTTCCCATGACTTACAAGTCCCATTCAGTTCCCAAGAATTATTAACAAGATAACATCTACCTCCTGGGTCCCTTCATTGCCCCTTAGAAATCACTTACTACTAAATCATGATTGCCTACCCACCTTCCCATTTCCCTCCTTCCCATGGAAAGGGTATAAAAACTTCCAACCATGTGGCCTTTCTTGGAGTCTCTTCTTTTATGTGGGTTCTATACTTATTCACATTAATACATTTCTATGCCTTTTCTCTTATTAATCTGTCTACTGTCAGTCATTTCAGGGAACCTTCAGAGAGGACAGAAGGGAAGCTTTTCCTCTGTCTTTACAGCACCTATTAGATGGCACCAGCTCATTTCAATTTAATCTAACTTTCTGAAACTAGGAAGACACAGAACAAAAGCATCCTGCAAATCATTTTTTTTTTTTTTTTGAGACAGAGTCTTGCTCTGTTGCCCAGACTGGAGTGCAATGGGGCCATCTCGGTACACTGTAACCTCTGCCTCCCCGGTTCAAGTGATTCTCCTGCCTTAGCCTCCCAAGTAGCTGGGATTACAGGCATGCACCACCACACCTGGCTAATTTTTGTATTTTCAGTAGAGATGAGGTTTTGCCATGTTGACCAGGCTGGTCTTGAACTTCTGACCTCAGGTGATCCACCTGCCTCAGCCTCCCAAAGTGCTGGGATTATAGGTGTGAGCCACCGCACCACACTGAAAGCATCCTGTAAATAACTGAAAACATTTTTAGGTTAGATTTAGATATCTAGTTAGGTAATAATTAAAATGCTCAATTTGTCTGTATTTTTAGAAGAAAACTCAAAAATTTTTCACATTTGGGAGGGCTACTTTGGGTCACCTCCCCAAGTTACCTAACGTGTGCTTCTACCTATATTACACATATAGTTGCAACACGTTAGAAATGCTGCTCCAGGCTGAGCATGGTGGCTCATGCCTCTAATCCCAGCACTTTGGGAGGCCGAGGCGGGTGGATCACCTGAGGTCAGGAGTTCCAGACCAGCCTGACCAATACGATGAAACCCCGTCTCTACCAAAAATACAAAAATTAGCCAGGTGTGGTGGCATGCGCCTGTAATCCCAGCTACTCGGGAGGCTGAGACAGGAGAATCACTTGAACCTGGGAGGCAGAAGTCGCAGTGAGTCAAGATCGTGCCATTGCACTCCAGCCTGGGCAACAAGAGCAAAACTCCATCTCAAAAAAAAAAGAAAAAAAAAAAAAAGAGAAATGCTGCTCCAATACCTTGGGCATATTCAAAGGGTAAAAAATAAAGTTTCCATAAGCAGGGTGGTAAAAAATTGGAAAAATTCCCCCTGTAAAGAATAAAAAGGAACTGAGTGGTAATTGCATTATGTTCAGTCTTCACCAGATATTTGGTAGAGAAACAAAGTTCAGGATTCCAGAACTAGAGGCAGGTTCTCAAAAAATTAATAAACTTGGTTTAAAGGTTTAAAAACAGAATTTCGAAGAAAAAGGCTAAGCACGGATTATAAATACATTAGGAATTACATCCTTGTGTTTTAGCTCCATGAAAGACAGAACATTCAGAAAAAAATTTACAGACAAGCACAGGAATTTAAGTTCATCATCACCACAAAAAATAGGTACTCAGCTCCTACCAGGGCATATGTGTGATAAAAAGGACTTCAGCATCATTCATGTCCCTCAGGAGTTTACAGCCTAAGTAATTCCTTATAATTGTAGTCCTGAGACAGTAGATTGGGATGCCCCAAAGAGGGTGTGTAATATGCTTCCAAAAATATTCTGTAGTGTAAAAACAGAATAATTACTTGAGGGGGTGCTGAAGCAGGTATGATTCTTGCCAACCAACAGTTAAGTATATAGACTTGATTCTTTTATTTTTCTTGAGACAGCGTCTCGCTCTGTCGCCCAGGCCAGAATGCAATGGTGCAGTCTCGGCTCACTGCAACCTCCACCTCCCAGGTTCAAGCGATTCTCCTGCCTCAGCCTCCCATGTAGCTGGGATATAGGCACACACCACCACACCTAGCTAATTTTTTCTTTTTCTTGCTCTGAAAAAAAAGAGTCTTGCTCTGTCACTCAGGCTGGAGTGCAGTGGCTCGATCTCAGATCACTGCAACCGCCACCTCCTAAGTTCAAGCAATTCTCCTGCCTCAGCCTCCCAAGTAGCTGGGATTACAGGCATCTGCCACCACGCCCAGCTAATTTGTGTATTTTTAGTAGAGACGGGGTTTCACGATGTTGGCCAGGCTGGTCTTGAACTCCTGACCTCGTGATCCGTCCACCTCGGCCTCCCAAAGTGCTGGGATTACAGGCGTGAGCCACCGCGCCCTGCCTAGACTTTACATCCCTGTGATTGCTGAATAATTCAGGCAAGCAGTAGTAGCAGCACACGGTAATGACTCCCTAGACTGATGGCCAGTTTTGAATGACAGTAGCGAGTTATACCAAAGTTCCTGCCTTGTCTCCTATATCTTCATTCAGATTACAGGAGGTCCCTTAAACATCAAGGGTCAGAGGCAGCCAGGTATTGAATTTTAAAACCTTTTTACATTGTACCATTCAACCCTGAAGAGACAGATTGTTTTTCCATAGAACTCACATCAGTGGAGTCAACAACATCAGCAGTAGCCTTGAATTAAAAAATTCACAACACTCCAAATGCCTATGCCCACTGATTTTCTTTTGAGATAACAACACTCATAATATCTATCAGGAAGGTAACAGCACTTGACTGCTGCCCTTCACATCAGTGTCTCAGTCTAGTAATTGCAGAACCTTCACAAGTCTTTCAACATAACTTTATCGCACAATGATCAGCTCCTTAATAAGCCTGCCAGGTTCTTAAAATCACAGGGGCTTCTGTGTAAATGATGGCTTGTGCACCATCTGCTCCCTCAGGGATGGCAGGTGCTGCAGTCCGTTTATTGTGCAGACACGTGTAAGCCAGATACAAACACACTTGTACACCTGAGAGAGGATCATTCTTGCCATAGTGAGGAAAAGAGCAGGTTAAGACAAAGACTGAATGTCAGGAATCTCCCTTTGAGATAAGACTAGGTATGGACTTGTCAGATAAGCAAAGGAGTAAAGAGGGAGCAGCTTTAGTTAACAGAATCCAAGAAGCCCAGAAGGGGTCACCACAGAGGACAGGAATCAGTAAGCACAGGGTGTACAAGACCAGCCTTGAAGCAAACACACGCAGGCCTGGTCTGCAGGCTTGGGGTGTGTGCAGCATTCTGTACCTTTCAGCCCTGAGCGGATGACCGTTGGAGACAAGTCATCGTAGTTGCTCATTAAGCTGATGTCTCCCGAGGTGAAGCTGACGGTGAGCAGAGGCTTGATGTTCTGCACTGGGATGGGATACGCTGCTGGACCATCTGCAGGAACACAAGTGCCAGGTGAAAAGGAGGGAAGCACACCACCCAAATCCAGGTTCCCAAAGCTGCAATCTTGCATGGTGCCTTAGAAATTGCCTGACAATGCAGATCCTGCTCTGGATTGGGATGCTACCTGAATGAAGCATTCTACATCATTCAGGAACTACACAAGGGCCATCAGTGGGCACTAACAGAGAATTCGTGAGTAAGAAGCAGGACACTAGAGAGATAGCCCTGGGGGCAATTGGTGAGTGGTGAGAACATGTGTGAAAGTTTATTACCTTGATGTTAATGTGTTACATGGTTCTAATGATACAGAGACATAAATTATTTTAATGTCATACAACGTCCAGGGGTGGTAGGAGGAGGGGTAAAAACATTTTCTTAATTATGGTCTAAAAGAGAAAAAAGTTGCTTTTCAAGACTAACTCCTCTTCCGTTGAATGTTACAGAAAATAAGCAGCCACAGTGGCCCGCCCATATTTGGAGAGAAGGCTGGGCTAAATGTGGCTCAAAGAGGCTTGCTGCACCTGCGGAGCACAGCCGGCATAAGGAAAACCCTGCGCTGGAGGCTCATGCAGACATTAAAGAAGGGGCCATGATGGACCATGGACTTGGTCTTTCACAGGGTGTTTGAAAAAGCAAAAGTAAGCCCTTCCTAGATGCCTAGATAGATCAAGGTTTTCAGAAGGCTCCTGTAGGCTTCACCCCACACTGGACTCATCTTAGCAGCCATCGAGGCGGGCCTACCTGCCATCTGTCTGCAGAGGAAGCCCAGTTACTGCTTTGCTTTACATCATGACACTGCACTATACCGACCTCTGCCCTCAAATTCCCTAGGCCACTAAGAAGAAGCTTGTTGCATGTGAAAGGTGAACACTTGTCACCTGTCATCCTCTAAACTGCCCCCCTGCTTCTGAGCTTCTGAAAAGGGCAACTGCCTGGAGGAGCACCAGGGACTGAATTCTGTTCTTGGACTTATTCTAGACTTGCTTTATAAACTTGGTCTCTGGATCTTGTGTTTTTTTCTTTTTTTTTTTTTTTTTTGAGACGGAGTCTCACTCTGTTGCCCAGGCTGGAGTGCAGTGGTGTGATCTTGGTTCTCACTGCAGGGTCCACCTCCTGGGTTCACACCATTCTCCTGTCTCAGACTCCTGAGTAGCTGGGATTACAGGCGCCCACCACCACACCCGGCTAATTTTTGTTTTGTTTTGTATTTTTAGTAGAGACGGGGTTTCAGTGTGTTAGCCAGGATGGTCTTGATCTCCTGACCTCATGATCCACCCGCCTTGGCCTCCCAAAGTGCTGGGATTACAGGCGTGAGCCACTGTGCCTGGCCCCTTGTTTTTTTTTTTTTTCAATAATAAAATGGAGGTAAGTAAATCTGGATTTGACCCACTAAAGAGGAGTTCTAAGAGTATCCTGAGTCCATGTGATGAAGACACTGACTTTACTATTATGAAGCTGTAGAAATATGACCAACACCTCTCTCAAGGCTGGTATTCTATTAGGAAAGGGGATGGTTAACTCCTAAACTGCTTTATGGGTGCTAGGAACATCCATAAACAGCCCTCAAGCCACTGGTCCTAAAACACTACCATTAATCTCAACTGTTTTTCACATGTGAATGCCTTCTCCTAAAATGAATGAATGAATGAGTGTGTGTATACACACATGTGTCTGCTGCTGGGGACAATAACGTGCTGTGGCAGGAAAGAGAAGACAACATGAGAATACTGCAGGTTCCAATGGAGGCAGACACTGACGGGGGAGAAAATTTCTATAATTTCCCCCAGAACAGCCCTTCACAGGACGACATGCCCCACAGTGGCAGGAAAGGTTAGAAACCACCCACTGTACCCTTTGACTATGGAGGGCACACAGCAGTGTAAGCACAGCTCTGCCAGGCTAAGGATAGAAGCCTGTGGCAGTGTGACCACTTCTAATCAAGAAGCCAGTCCCACTCCCCAAAACGAGGTGGTTACAGCTAGGTAGGAAGGCTAAATCCTAGTGTTCTATACCACTGTAGGATGACTATAGTTAACAATAACATATTATCATATTATATAGTTTCAAATACCTAGAACGAGGATATTGAATGTTCCCAACACAAAGAAATGACAAATGTTTGAGATGATGAATATATTAATTAAAATGATCTGATCACTATACATTATGTGTATCAAACCATCACAATGTACCTCATGAATATGTACAATTATTGTATGTCAATTTTTTTTAGAAGAGATGGGTACAGGGGATGGGATGCTGGTGAAGAGCCAACAGAGTAGGCCAGTGCTGTACACTGATTCTGGAGACCTCCTAGAGGTTAAGGTGGCTAGAATTTGAAGTTATCCCCACCAAGAGTATTCAACACCAAGTGGTGTATACACAGAGGCAGCAGGTCTTTTTGACCTGAGGAGGAGGAGAGCTTCTGCCCAAAATAAAGAGGATAGACAGAAATGTGGAGTTATCTGCCCAAGGTGCTGGCCTTCATTATGGCAGAACAATTCCTTTTCTCATGCACCTAAAGCCACAGGCTTTAATAACATTGGGGATTTGGATATATCACATATTAAGTTATAATAATAGCACAGAATTTTTCATCTTTAGCTTTCTTTATTGTCACTAAGCAGCTAAGCCCCACCATACCTCAGGGACACAGGAAGAGCCATGCGTCTCACTTTATATCTAGGAAAAGCTAAGCAAATTAAGTGTAATCAATTCGACCAGTGATTCTGAGAAAAGGGACAACAGGGGGGAGACAGTCACATCTAGATGAGGCCAGCCCTACCTTGCATTTCAGCTCGAGAACTCTTCCCAGGAAGCCTGGGTGCCATAGGTGTTGTGGTCCTTCACCCTCCCTCCTCTACATCAGTCTACTCCCCTCCAGCGCCCTTCCTTGTCCTTCTGGTCAGTGACAAGGAAAGTAGGGCCAATGAGTACCTTGGGGAGGGGCGTAGTCATCTGAGTCCGTGTCGCTCTCACTGCTGTCCTCCACCAGGAAGATTGGGTAGTTCCAGGACATGCCGAGGACGCCGTCTGACTCGTGCAGGAGGACGTGGGCCAGCATCCTGCCGTGGCAATCCATGACAATCACCTGCCCATCAGCCGTGCCAAACAGCACCTGCAATCCAAGACGGGGACCTCTGACCAAGTGGCAGCAAGGGTCAGTTTCTGGCACATCTTGTTGCCTCAATTTGTTTTAGGAAGACAATATATATTTAGAACGAAAAATTGCTAGTTAAGTAACAGCACAGTGACACAAAATGTTAAGAACCTCTGCTGGCTATTCCTGCAAGAATTTTAGTCTTCTAATACTGAAATGTGACTAACAGCAGAATGAGTATATTATATTGCATGGATGTTTTCAAACAGTACCAGCAAAATCACTGTTATACTATTTGCAGGGGTTTTGCTTTGTATTTTTGATTGGAGGAGAGGAGTTAGGAAAATATTCATTTACTTTTCTGGAAAACAAAGCAGCAGCAGAGATTTGTTGTTATAATTTTCTCAAATTTAGAAGAAAAAGCTTAGGTTTATGTTTGACCCAAGAGAAAATACATTTGGTTATGTAAGCATGTTATCTAACCATATCTGGAAAAGAAGATCCTCCTGAAACAATGTTTTATTTCCAATGTTGAATGTTTTACTTCACTGAGAATAATAATGGTATTAATGTATTAATTTATAATTAATTTAAGGATGTAGTAATAGTATTAAAATATTAAGTACTTTGCACTAAACACTATGCTGAAAGCTCTGCCTCATTAACTGTCAAAACCGTGAGTTAGGTACTAGTTTTGCTGGGATGGCCCAGGTGGGCTTTTGCTACCACAGTGTGCTGAGGGCTGCTCCTCAGACACCTTCCTTGGCTTCATCCATCTCAGAGCACACACTCAGGGCATGCTGGGTAGTACAGACAGGTACATGATCAGAGCTAAAGAACAGTCTGGGTAGAGGAAGGCTGGATGCTCCCCTCCATGACAACGGCAAAGGGGCACCTCACAGCTGCTGAACATCCCCCTGCCGCCACCAACCAAACAATAACACTGGTGGTGCCACCAGTGGGACATCCTGAGAGGAATCCTGGAGCCTGGGCAGCAGGACCTCCACCGAGGTGCATCACATTGCATTATCTTCTGCTCTGTGTGATGATGTCTGCAGTTTCTGCATTGGTTGCCATTAAAAACTTTACATCTTTTGTGTCTAATGGGATCTGTCTATCCATCAGCATCTCATTGCAACAACCATGCAAGTTATCTCCACTTTACAAACACACAAACAACTTCAGAGAGGCCAAGTAGGCTGACAAAGGCATTAAGTGATCAAGCCAAGGCTGTCTGACTAGAAAGGCTAGAATTTACCCAAAGAGAGAGCTGGTTAAGGCTTTTTCCATTTTTTGCTTCTTTTTGCTTGAGATTTTAATGTGAAGCTCCTTGGGGGCAGAGACAGTCCACAGCTATATCCCTGGCACCTAACAGAGCTTTGTGTACAATGCAGGCACTCAATAAATATTTATTGCTAAATGAATGCATTAAAGTCTGTGACAAGCAAAAGGCAATTTTAGGATATAAATACTGATGACTGAGAGACTGCCTGCAGAAGGTTCACAGAATTCACAGAGCTATTTTAGAATAAATTGTTCATCAAATATTCCTTTAAATATGATCTATATTTTAATGAATGAACACTAAAAAAGACTAAAACAATTTGCCTCCAGATGCAGCAATTAATTCATTACTGGAAAGACATAATTACTAGGAACACCATGGAATTCATTTTAGAAAAAGGTGAAATCTTAGCTGTCAAGAAAAAAAAATTAGTATCTGATGGCATAGCTACAAAGCCTTCACGTGACACAGGTGTAGGGATCAAGACACTGGAGCATGGGTCACAGACCTGCTGAAGTCCTGGAAGAGGCAGATGTTTAATGTGCTTGGTGAGCAGTTTTCAACGACAATAAATACGAAATATGACTTCTTATAACTTTAACTGAGCTGTACCCATCACCACATTTATCACTATTCTCATCCCTTTACTGTGGGATTGTGTGATTTCTGACCCCTAGTTACACTATAAGCTTTTGAGGCGATGGACTGTTATGGACTGAATGTTTATGAGCAGCCTGCCGGCCAAAAACTTTTTTAAGACCTCCTGCTGGGTTTCAGAATACTGGCCTTCAGATGTGCTTCAAGGCCAGACTTGAATATTTTGCAACTAAATAAACAATCACTGAAATCAGACAGTTGTAAATGACAGAACTGCTCAATTAACAGAATATTTCCTGTTTTTCTTTTTTAAGATGAAATGTAATTTCAAAGTTGACTATTACAATCACTCCTAAATCTGAATCTTCAGGCTAACAATAATTTGGAAGACATCTCATCTCCTCACTGAAGAAAAGACCACTCGTAAACTAACCCATTAAGATGAGAGACTCTCCCATGTCTAAAGATTTTCAAAGAGGCCAGGCACGGTGGCTCAAGCCTGTAATCCCAGCACTTTGGGAGGCCGAGATGGGCGGATCACGAGGTCAGGAGATTGAGACCATCCTGGCTA